>NW_027397073.1:50022914-50137754 GCF_003265705.2 Callorhinus ursinus
TTGATACAATGAAGGGATGGAAGATGACTGTAAAGATGAAAATTATAAAAGGTTTTATAAAAGGACTTGGTAAGATAAGTTGTTTGAAAAAAGAAAGAAGATTTAAGAAAAGAAAAAAAAAAGGAAAAAGGGAGAGAATGTGATCAGGCAGGAGACTAGAACAAAGCCATACACTAGTGATTTAGGGTATATTTTGATCTGTTAGAAGAAACTGTACCTCAAAATTTTAAAGAGAGAACAACTTATATATATATGCCAAAAATAAGGGTAACTACTATGAAGGGATAAAATATGACTCTAAAAATGAAAAATGAAAAATGTTTTTTTTTTTTTTAAAAAGGGATTGATAAGATGTTGGTTAAAAAAAAGGGAAAAAGAAAAATAAAAAAAAACAGTCAACAAAAATTAACTTTGATGAAATAATGAATCATGGTTAAAAAAAAAAAAAAAAAAAAAGCCATGAATCTATGTGCAGTATTCCCCTAGCGCTGGAGTTCTCCCGTTCTCCTTGATCGATCAACTTGGTCTTGGCTTGCTGGCTGTTTGTGCTGATCTTCTGGGGGAGGGGCCTGTTGCCGTGGTTTCCAAATGTCTTTGCCGGAGGCGGAATTGCCCCGCCCTTGTCGGTCCGGGCTAAGGAAGCTGCTCCGGTTTGCTCTCAGGAGCTTTTGTTCCCTGCAAGCTCTCCGTACAGCCTTGGAGGACCAGGGCAGAAATGGTGGCCTCCCAATCTCTACCCGGAGGAGCCGAGAACTCGGGGCCCCGCTCCTCAGTGTGCCTCCAGAGAAAAGCAGTCACTTCCGTGTCCCCGGTCTCCGGCCGCACCCCGTGCTCACCCGGCCTGTGACCGAGCGTTGCTATCTCTGGCACCCGACCCCGCGCAGAGTCTCCAAACCCAGCAGATCCCTGCAGTGCGTTCCCGCACCGCTCCTCCCCGGGAAGGAAGGGGAGTCTCTAAAGGGAGCAATTTTTAAAAGAGAACTTACACTCTACTTCTAAAACTTAGCTTTGTAATATGAATCACGTCCTTTAAGTTTGTTAAATAAATGGCTAAATGAACAAAGATAAAGAAAGAAGGAGGAGAGAGGGAAGGGAGGAAGGAAAGAAAGAAATCTAGTGAAATTGATTACTATTATAATCTATATAATCTACATAAATAATTTGGATCTTTAGTTTTTGATCTTTTGTCTTTTATTTTACTTCTTTCATACATTCTCTCCTTGGTGTGTGTGTGTGTGTGTGTGTGTGTGTGTGTGTGTGTGTGTGTGTGTGTGTAGGAGAACATCTTCATGTTACTATGGAGGGACTTCTACCAGGGTAACACTCCTGCCTCCCACCCTCCCAAGCAAGAGTAGGTTATCTGACTCATGGAGAATCCACTAGTCCATGGATCTCATCAGTTGTGAGATTGCATTAGGGATTCACTCTCTTTCCTTCCCTTTCTGACCTTACTTGTGCAAGTCAGCAAATCCCAGCTTGTGTACAGGACACATGCAGGGCTCCCAGGTTGCACAACTGCAGGGGACCATTGACATTTTATCTTGGAGTTGGGCTGCACATAGGAAACAGCACAAATAGCACAGGCTTCCTCGTCTGCTCTCTGCCCAGTAAGTGTGGCCAGAGGTTGTCTGGCTATGCCAGTGGCAGGATGGACAAATCTAATCAGGGGTAACTTAGTAACAAGTCCATTATGGCCACATATCTAAGACACAAATGTAGCTGACATTTTGAAGTCCATCTGTCTGACTCTTCAACCCATTTCTTGGTTGATATTGCACACATTTCTTGCCATCTTTCTTAACTAAGATGGCCTTGCTCCTTAGTTACCAAGTAGCTATGTGTAATATTTTATAATCCACTTAAATCTTAAACATAATGACATAATTATAAAAGTAAAGGGGTTTGTATGAAATATTGCTTAATCTTAAGAACAAAATGGCAGCTGTGAAAACAGATGAAATAATTAGAGGAAGAAACTTTTTGGAAGCTTCAGGATATTTTAAAAGTAATTAGTACTAGTTAGCAATAAACTTGTGTTCTCAGAAATTACACTTAAAGGGGGAACATGGATTACAGGAAAAAATCTGCCACTCTAGGATGAACCACTGGACTTCCTAAACAACAGTTTCCTTTTTCAACAAAATTTGGGTTTGCTGAAAAAGAGTGTGCAGATGTCAGCCATGACTTTAAATGGTCCCAAACTTGGATAACAGCAAACTAATGAGGAAGCGTTCTAACGGTCAGAGTAGCACTGGATAATTTCCTATGACTAACGTTTCCAGAACTGTACTCTTCTCTTCCTGAGAAAAATACCCAAAGCCCAAAGCCTTGTTTCTTCCATTGGCCAACTAGTCACCTCTTAGGATAGGACACATATGTTGACAGGTGTGGACTGTAGCTGCTCAAAAGTGACATTAGGCTCCTTAAAGTAATAATATTTCAAATTTTGCTTTGAGTTGATCTGTTTTCCAACAGAGCTAAAAGGTTTCCAACTAAAACAGAGAATTGGTGGATAATCAAGACAGCTGAAATGAGGCGTGGGCTGGACTTTGAGTGTGTCCTGTAATTGCCCATCCTGGTACCCAAGGGACCATAGATAAACTCCAAACAGCAGTTTGCTCAAACACAAGGACCAACTTCTAAGGGCCCTTGAAAGGTAGGTAGGCCAGCTCAGAACAGTCAATGTGACCCACATAGAAAGTACTAAGCACATAATACGTATTGGCCCCCTAATTCCTCAAAACTTTAAAGGGACCCATGATGATCTTAAGATTTCAGTAGCCAGAGAGACCCAGACTACAATTGGCTATGGTGACCAAGAGTTCTCCAAATTGTTTTTAAACAAATCATTAGCTGAATTTTCAGTTCAGCTCATCGATTATCAAATTGTAGTGGGCCTGAAATACTATCTATTGCATTATTTATATGCTAGATTTTATCATTTATCTACTTAAAATGTGTTTGCATATTGTCAAAAAATGCCAGACAGTTATACACATAATCTTCAAAATGTTTTATCTAAGAGTTTACTTACTCTACTTCATATTATGGCTTATATTTCCAAAGAAATTTGTTTGGCCTATATAGGGATATACATATCAGAAATTTCAAATTAAAAAAAAATGTTTAAAGCTTTAATGAGTCCTATAAAAACATACTTGTGTAGAGGGGAGAAGATCAAGAAGACAGAGCAGGAAGATCCTGAACTCACCACCTCCCATGGACATACCAAAATTTCAATTACATATAGAACAACTCTGAGAACAACCTGCAGACTAGTAGAACAGCTTTTCCACACCTAAAGATATAAAGACAAAGAAAAAGCCACACTAAGACAGGTAGGAGGGACAGAGACGTGGTCTAGTCAGGACCCACACCCCTAGTATATTCAACCACATGTGGGAGAAATGTCACAAATGTGGAGGTCCTCCCTGAGGAGCAAGGGGTTCAAGCCTCACATTAGGCACCCCAGCTCTGGACCCCTGCACAGGAAAGATGAGCCTCCATAACATCTGGCTTTGAAAATTCGCAGGCTTACCTCCAGGAGAACTGAGACTCCACTCTCAAAGTGCCCATGCACAAAAACACACTCTGAGACCCAGCACAGAGGGAGGAGTTTGAAAAGTCCTGAGCCGTGTGTGAAGGAGATTTATTGACTGGTTTTATGGCATGTGCCAAAGGAACAGAAAGTTGTAAGAACTTTCTCCACAGATTGAAGTGCTCGCAGGCACCATTTTCCTTACTCTCCTTCTACCCTGGCACTGATGGGTGACATTTCTCATACTCTGCATCTACTTTACTGCCACCACTCACCCTACCCAGGTGTCCCCCTGTGGACCTGTCCTGCCCAATTCACCCACTCCAAAGTGACTCCCACCCTACCACACCCCATGGATAGCCTCAGCCAGGACCAGTGCCCCCCCTCCCAAAACATTTCCACCCTGGCACACCCAATGGACATCTTCTCCACCAAAGCAACTCCCACCCCTGGAGGGGGGTGGCCCTGCTCACCAGGGCATCTGCAATAGTCAGAACTGGGTTTTGCAGCCAGCCACACCAAGGACCAGCCCCACCCATCTGTGCACACCAATAAATGTAATAGAGAGCAGAAAATAATAGAAAATCACAATGAAACTAAGAACTAGTTCTTTGAAAAGATAGACAAAATTGATAAAAGTTTGGCCAGACTCAACCAGAACAAAAAAGAGAGGACCCAAATAAATAAAATCAGAAATGAAAGAGGAGAAGTTACAATCAACACCCAGAAATACAAAGGATTATAAGAAGCTACTACAAACAATTATATGCCAACAAATTGGACAAACTAGAAGAAATGGATAAATTCCTGGAAACGTACAATTTTCCAAGACTGAATCAGAAAGAAAATAGAAAATCTAAACAGAATAACTACTAGTAATGAAATTATATTGGTCATCAAAAAAACCCTAAAAACACAAGTCCAGGACCAGATGGCCTCACAGGGGAATTCAATCAAACACTTAAAGAAGAGTTAATACCTATTCTTCTCAAACTATTCTAAAAGATCGAAGAGAAGGAATGCTACCAAATTCATTTGATTAAGCCAGCATTACCCTGATACCAAACAAAACCAGACAAAGACACTACAAAAAAAAAAGAAAGAAAGAAAGAAAGAAAAGAAAATTACAGGCCAATATCCCTGATGAACATAGATGCAAAATTCCTTAACACAATATTAGCAAACCAAATTCAACAATACATTAAAAGGTATTACTCAGCCATAAAAGAAGAATTAAATCTTGTGATTTGTGGCAACATGGATGGACCTAGAGGGTATTATGCTAAATGAAATAAGTCAGACAAAGAAAGACAAATGAATATGATTTTACGTACATGTGGAATCTAAAAAAACAAAACAAAACAAAACAAATAAAAAAACAAAAAAACAGACTCTTAAATACAGAGAACAGACTAGTGGTTGCCAGAGGGGAGGTGGGTGGGGGGATGGGAGGAATAAGTGAAGGGGATTAAGAGGTACAAACTTCCTGTTATAAAATAAATAGGTCATGGAGATGAAAAGTACAGCATAGGGAATTATAGTCAATACTATTGTAATAACATATGGTGACATCACTTATCGTGGTGAGCAGTGAGTATTGTATAGACTTGTCAAATCACTATGTTTTACACATGAAACTAATATAGCACTACATGTCAACTAAACTTCAGTAATAAATTAAAAAAAATAAAAGGATTACACATCAACAATCAAGTGGGATTTATTCCAAGGATGCAAGGATGTTTCAATATCTGCAAATCAATCAACATATTATACCAAATTAACAAAATTAAAGATAAAAATCATACGATCATCACAATAGATGAAGAAAAAGCACTGGACAAAATCTAACATCCATTTATGATGAAAACTCTCAACAAAGTCAGTATGAAGGGAACATACCTTAACATAATAAAGGCCATATACAACAAACCCACAGCTAACATCATACTCAATGGTGAAAAGCTGGAAGCTTTCCCTCTAAGATCAGGAACAAGACAAGGATGCCCACTTTTGCCACTTTTATTCAACATAGCACTGGAAGTCCTGGCCACAGCAATCAGATAAGAAAAAGAAATAAAAGTCATCCAAATTAGTAAGGAAGAAATAAAACTGTCACTATTTAAAGACGACATGATACCATATATAGAAAACCCTAAAGACTGCACCAAAACCTACCAGAATTAATAAATGAATTCAGTAAAGTTACAGGATACAAAACCAATATACAACAATCTGTTGCCTTCCTATACATTAATAATGAACTAGCAGAAAGAAAAATTAAGAAAATCTCATTTACAACTGCATCAAAAAGAATCAAATACATAGGAATTTAACCAAGGAGGTGAAAGACCTGTACTCTGAAAACTATTAGACATTGATGAAAGAAATTGAAGATGACACAAATAAATGGAAAGATAGACCATGCTCATGGATTGGAAGAATCAATATTGTTAAAATGTCCATACTACGCAAAGCAATCTACAGTTTCAATGCAATTCCTACAAAAATACCAAGAGCATTTTTCACAGAACTAGAACAAATAATCCCACAATGATCCTGAATGGAACCACAAAGACCCTGAATAGCCAAAGCAATCTTGAGGAAGAAGAACAAAGCTGGAGATAATCACTCCCTGACTTCAAACTATACTATGAAACTAAAGTAATCAAAACAGTGTGGTACTAGCATAAAAATAGACACATACATGAATGGAAATGAATACAAAGCCCAGAAATAAACTCACATGTATATGATCAATTAACCTACAACAAAGGAGGCAAGAAAATGCAATGGGGAAAAAATAATTTCTTCAACAAATGGTGTTGGAAAAACTAGACAGTTATATGCAAAAGAATGAAACTGGACCACTTCTTTACACCATACACAGAAACAAACTTAAAATGGATTAAAGACTAAATGTAAGAACTGGAACCATAAAACTCCTGAAAGAAAACATGGGTAGTAAACTCTTAGACTTTGGTCATAACAACATTTTTTTGGATCTGTCCCCTCAGGCAAAGGGCAATAAACAAAAACAAACAAGTGAGACTACATCAAACTAAAAAGCTTTTGTACAATGAAGGAACTATCAATAAAACTAAAAGGTAACCTACTGGATGGGAGAAGATATTTGCAAATTATATACTCAATAAAGGTTAATATCCAAAATATGCAAAGAACTCATACAACTCAACAGCAGAAACCCCACAATCTGATTAAAAAATGAGCAGAGAACCTGAATAAACATTTTTCCGAAGAAGACATACAGATGGTCAACAGACACATGAAAAGATGCTCAACATCACTAATCATCAGGGAAATGCAAATCAAAACCACAAAGAGATATCACCTCACACCCGTCAGAATGGCTAGTATTAAAAAGACAAGAAAGAACAAGTGTTGGTAAGGATGTGAAGAAAAAGGAACCCTCATGCACTGTTGATGGGAATGTAAATTGGTGCAGCCACTGTGGAAAACAGTATGGAATTTCCTCAAAAAATTAAAAACTGCCATATGATCCAGCAATTCCACTTCTACGTATTTATCTGAAGAAAATGAAAAGACTAATTCAAAAAATACATGCACCCCTATGTTTACTGCAGCACTATTTACATTTATTATAGTATATGTAATATAGTCAATCATACTACAATTACTTTGTATGGTGACAGATGGTAACTAGACATCATGGTGATCATTTCATAATGTGTATAAATGTCAAATCACTATATTTTATACCTGAAAACTAATGTAATATTGTATGTCAACTATACTTCAAAGAAAAAAAATTTATGTAAAATAAAGTAACTCAAGGTCATTGTTCCTGATCATGTGCACAGCCCGCCCTCTAGTGTTTCTTTCTAAACCCTACCAAATTTTAAACCATACTCATTAATCTCAAAATGTTAGATAATAGGATTAAGAACTGTGTCATCAAATTTATAGAACAAGGCTAAATCCCTGACACGGATGAAAATTAAATCACAGAAAAGTGAAGATCCTTTCAGAAGCTGGTGGTAACCTCACTGAGGAGATACTGCAAAGTTAGTGGTAAATATATTAAAAAGTTTCATTTTGTAAATAGGGTCTTAACAGAAAGAGAAGAGTTAGTTCAAATGGTAGAGGTAGATTTATGTAAAATGTGATAACTTTGTAACTACTAGTACCGGTGTTATTTAATTATATTAAAAAGACAGTCTAAATGTTGATTAAATAGTGAAATTTTTGTTCCAAAATAACAAATATACATAAAGCAGATAAATATTCCTTTGGGAGGAGTTAAGACAATCTAACTTATTTTAGTTATATATTATATAAAGTTATATATTTATATATATTTATATATAAATATAAATTTTAAGTTATATATTTAACTTTATTAAAGCATACATTTGTGGGGGGTTTGGGGGCTTTAAGGAGTTTGGGGTTTTTTGGGGGATTTTTTAAAGCATACATTTGTATTTGGAATGTTTATAACAAAGTATATCAAATTACATTTTAAAAGGAAATTCATTATCTGAGAAGAAAAAAATTTAATTGTGCACTATTCATATATCTTGATGGTTTTATAGGACATATGGGAAAAATCTGTGAGGCTGTTTTTGCTTTCATAAAAAAATAAGTAATGAACTACCTAGGTAAAAACTTGCTTGAACACTCAGAATTTTGGAGAAAAAAAAAATCCCTCTGATATATTTTAACTAATTTTGTGCTTCAGGATGTTTACTGTTGACAAGAACATAAAATGAAGTATGGATTCTATGGGGCTGTGATCCATACTATTCATTGTCTTAAAGTCCAAATACTTCAGATGATGACCTTATTCAACTGTCATAAAGAATGTAAACAAAATAGAGACTTGGGTTGTCTTTTTTTAAATTTATATTCCAAGTCTCCTTATATCTCAGGCATATTAGCATAACTTGTCTAAAGTCATAAAGAAAAATTGACAGAAAAATGCTTTGGATCACCATATGTTTTCAATTGATGCCGGCGAAAACTAACCTAATGGAAAGCATTTGGTACAGGTTTATTTTTCCTTTGCAGTAACAGCAGGAACATGAAGCCATCACTCTTGGTGTTTATTGTGTATCTGCTATGGTTGAAAGACTGTCACTGTGCACCTACTTGGAAGGACAAAACCGATATCCATGGAAACCTGAAGGGTACGTTTGGTTTCTTTATCTGCACTGTGTCCTGTTTGCATGTTTGCATGTCCTGCCGGCATTTACAGTGATTTACAGTTGAGAGATAACCATATTCATCACAGCCTTCTAGTTTCACGGTGAGATGTTCTCTAGGCACTTAAACCAAGTAGACAGGATGCCAAACATCTGGAATAAAAATAGAAAATTCCAGTCGAGTATCCGAGAATGTTCACATATCCAGATGTTTGCTATCACACAGATAAAACTTGCCAACTTTTGGACTGCATTTCTTGGTATCGTCCAGATGTTTGGTGTCCTCTAAGCACAGTTTTAATGAACAGTGAAATTCTTTTCTAGCATTTGAAAACTTTAAACAATTAAAGTAATCTGTGCAATTATTCTTGAGATAGTGAAAGAACGGGTTATGACATTGAATCTGGTTGGTCTATGCTCATTGACTTGTGACCTTTGCTTGATAGTATATGCTTTGGGTACTGAACACTTAGAAAAATAAATTAGTTAAAATGTTGCTTTGGGGTGTCTAATATTAAATTTGGAAGCAAGAATAAGCTCCTTTGGAAGCCACATTGACTACGGCAAAGAGAGAATGACAATGAATTTCATACCCACTACAGGCTTTTTAAAGGTGCATAAGAGATGTCCAGTAGGTTATTAAGGAATCTTGCGTTATATGAGATACTTTCTGGGTTTGATGCCTAAAGCTGAAAGAAAGGGAAATTGTTCACTGTGTTTGAGGTTCCCAGTTGGACATTTAATACAAATTGTCTGTGAAGAAAATTTCAATTTTTTTCTAATATAAACACATGAGTTTTAAGTAAAAGAAAAAAAAAAATGGATCTATGGAAACAGGCCCTGAGGAAAATGACAACAATGAGGCTAAGTGAACTCTGACTTGTCTAGGAGCTCAGAGGCGGGGCCTAGAAGACATCATCTATGTGGCAGCGGACAGCCGATTCATTGTCATTTGCTTGCAGTTTGATGTGGTGAAAGAACAGCTAAGTCTTTATTGAGGCAACAGGAAAAATCGGTGAACTCATTGTAATTCTGATATATTGTAATCTGATCAGATCTCAAAGGAAAAAACTACAATGCACCTTTTAGGTTTTTCTGAGGCTGGAGACATAGATGTAGACGAAGAGGTGAAGAAAGCTTTGATTGGTATGAAGCAGATGAAAATCATGATGGAAAGAAGAGAGGAGGAACATACCAATCTGATGAAAACCCTGAAGAAATGCAGAAAAGAAAAGCAGGTACAGTAATTGAGAATAACACCTGTTCTTAAATATAGCTAGACCATAAATAATGCATTTCTTAGTGCAATTGATAAATTACTTCTTTCCCCTAAAAATGGATTTTCTGGATGGCAGCTCTTAGTGGAGGAAAAGTTTGAAGGAAATTTCAAATTTCTTCCAAGAACATAGTCCTAGCAGAGTAGACCTTTGCAGGACTCCAAATCCAGGAATTTGGGGGATTTGTCTCTGTTAGGAAGTGCTACTTTCTTAAAAAGACTTTATCCTTAGTCCCTTCTGACTTGGGATATTGACTCAAAAGTGTTCCGGAAGTTTCTGGCTAGATATGTGGTTTCCAAAGGTTTTTGATTTTCCATCCCTACTACTAAAATTATTATTAGCATTCACTCCTAAATTTATGCACATTAATTTATTTATAAGTTAGACACATGAATTGCAACCATTAATATCTCAAGGGTGAGGTTCATCACTAGCCAGGGTGGATATTAAGTCCATATTTCAAATGATCTTCTGGATAGTATTTTGAAATGTTTTAGCCGATTGCCAGATCTGATTAGATCATAGTTTTACTTTGTCACGTGACCAACAAAGAGCTTATAATGAAGAAGGGTCAGCTCTGCCATTTGCTTCTTGTCTACTTGAGCTTAAATTATTCGTATTTTTTAATCTGCTGGATATTTCTTTTTTTCAGGAATCTTTTTAAGCCTCTTGTCCATTTAGTGAGCTAGTCTATTGAGAACTAGATAGGGCTAGTCTATTGAGAACTAGATAATAAAAGTATCATTTACCTGCATCCTCTTAAATTGGCAATTCATTGCAATCAGCCCCAAGGGAATAAAGAATGAGGGACACAGGGTCCATGGACTGTGGAGGGCCCCACATCCTCAGGGTCCTCCTGAGCAGCTGGTGACATGCAATGGTCTGACATAAGCACCATGAGACAGCCCCAGTGTATATTAAATAGTACAACAGCCTAGTCAATTTCTTTATTCAAATGCCTTTACTCAATAGCTGCAGTTCAAACTATGTACATTAGCAATGGGAAAGACACATGACAGTTGACTCTTGAACAATGCAGGGGAAAGGGGTACTGACCTCCAGTCAAAAACTTGCATATAACTTTTAACTCCCCCAAAACTGAATTACTAATAGCCTACTGTTGACAGAAGCCTTACCAATAACAAACAGACAAATAACACATATTTTGTGTGTTATGTGCCTTATATACTGTATTCCTACAATAAAGAAGAAAATATTAAGGATATCATAAAGAAGAGAAAATACATTTACAGTACTGTCCTGTATCTATCCACATCTAAGTGGACCCATGCTTTCAAACCCATGTTTTTAAGGGTCAATTTTATATCCAAATGTCTCTAGAGGATGTTAAAAATTCTTCATATGTTACAGTATTGAGCATATGAACTTAGTACAGTACAAAGCTTAATATGTTTCTAAATTATGAAATATTGCATGGCTCCTCATTTAATACCATTAACAATGAACATAACATTCAAAACAATTCAATTATTTTCCAAAAATTATTTTCCAACGTTACCCTTAAATCAAAGACAAAATCAAGACTGTAACAAAAATAATTTGGAAAATATTTCAAATTTTAACAGGAGAGTCAATTACTTTTAAATTTTAATTTTTAAAAGTTTGTGAATGTGGTAAAATACACACAACGTCCAATTTACCATCTTAACCATTTTTATGTGTTATAGTTCAACAGTGCTTAGTACCTACACACTGCTGTGCAACCAAGCTCCAGAATTCCTTCCCTCTGGCAAAACTGAAACTCTATACCCATTGAACAACTCCCCATTTCTCCTCCCTCTACCATCAGTTTTTTTGGTTAAAACATAAAAATAGAAGTTTTACTATTTCCCCCTACACCTATACCTATAGACATGTGAATGGGGGGGGGCCCAAACTGCAGGTAGCTGCCGGAATTCTTTATTTCTGAGCACGGTGGCCTCTGGCCATCCCTTAAGCCTCTGGAGCAGGGCTGTGTGACAGGCTGACCCCACAGCTATCTGTGAGCCTGTCACCGGACTGGTTGATGTTGTGGCCACACCCTACACCCCTTGTCACACAGGGACCCTCACAAGGAAAGGCGATCACCTGACTAGCAGCTGCAAGCCCTCCTCCCTTTAGGCAGCAAGCAAAAGATTTAAGGAAACCAAAAATAGCTCCTTATGAGGAAAATGTGGAAGCTCCCAGAGCTGGATTCTTTCCTGGTGCACTTGTGAGCTGGCCCCTGGGAATAATGACACTTGATAGCATTTACAGGCCCTTTATAAAACACAATATCACATGTAATCCTCCCGACATCTGCATCACCCATTACTTTCACTTTACAGCTAAGGAAACTGAGGCTCATGATGTTCATGAACGTGGTAACCCAGCACTGTGATGAATGACTGGGGAGAAAGTCAGCGGGCGGCGCTTGTCTGTCTCTGGGACCCAATGACTTTGTTTTTCTCCCTTTCCTCAGCCTCCCCACAAGCCAAGGGTGTAAAACTATGAAAAGAATGCTCCAGTTAGGGGTGGGTCAAGTAAGCAAATGTGAGTTCAGTTAAGGTTTGGACACTCAAAAAGTCCATTTAAAAATGGAAAAACCTGTTTAACTCTGAGTCTCTCCCCACCAAAATTACTTTAAAGCGAAGATAAAGGATACTTCGGACAAATTATGACATAGCAACTCTGAGACTGGTGTCCCTAGTCTCCCAGCACAGAGCAGCACCTATTCTCAGGGGACCCAGTGTCATCACGGATCCCTCCGCAGCCCCTCCCTATTAATATATAGTGAAAGCATCTGAAACTAACTAAAAGTGGGAAACCTCGGTGGGGGGGCATAAAGTGATTTGAACTAAGTTTATATGGGACTTCGATACTCTGTAAACTACAGGAATAGTCAGTGGGTGGGACATCTAGGGGGGAAACAGAAGGAATGGGCAGGGCATTCCTAAACAAGAGATCTTCCTCCATGACAACATTTCACTACCCAAACTTGGGACATGTGATTTAGTAACTGGTTTTTGTTGTGCTCTTGGAGGCGAGTGGAAGGAAACAGATAACACACTAGGTGGCTTGCTTGCTTATCTCACTTAATACAAAGCCTTAAGAGGTAAATTCTATTGCTATTCCTATTTGCTAAGGAAGATACTGAGACTCAGAGATGTTAAGTAATTTGCCCAAAGGTACACAGCAAATGTAGTTTGGAATTGGAAATAGTGGGGTTTTGGTTTATGGTGACAATGAAGAGGATATTTAAAACTGGGACTGACTTAGGAAATGTGGGCAGTATTGTTTCCTGCCATGGTGGGGTAACTTTCTTGAGAAGATGTAGGAATCCAAAATTGTTCTGCAATGCCCAAGGAGATAAGAAAATCGTCAAAGATTCTCAGTGTCCACATGGTTCTTTGGGCTTAATATGCCAGGGAAGGATGATTTCTTTTTCTCTTCTATTAGGTAAAAACGCACACTAAATTGGTTTTAAGTATATAAACTTTACTCCCTCATGTGGTTTTCACTTAAGGGAGTCACTCAACTCTGAGACTGGTTGATGGAGGAATCCGTTATACCCCATCAGTCCCCCTGAACTAGGTCTCAGGCTTGGAGGGAGCCAATCTTTAGAAGTCCACACATGCACGGAGGTCAGGGGTCTAGGCAGGGGTGCTGGTCTTGAGGGAGGTCCTGGGACGGGGTTGAGGTTCTCAGGGACAGGTGTCACTTCTGCTGGGTTCCGTATCACCCAGAGTGGGACCTGGACACGTACAGCAAGGAACCACGAGGGGGAGCACTTGGAATACGAGAAGCAAGAAGCATCCCACCCCCCCCCACCCCCCCGCCCGCAACGCAGCAATTAGAGTGTAACTTGCTGGGCAAATTAGATTTGATATACAAGAATTGCACTTTCCTGCAGTGTTTAAGCACATACAAAAATGAAAGGCAGCATAAATAAAGGAAATAAATTTGTAAGCTTTATAAGCCTTAAAGCCCACTTTCCACATCTTCCAAGAACTAGATGTGAAGACAGACAAGTAAATAAATTATAGTCATCCCAGAGTGGGGACCATGTCATGGTTTACCCACATCTAGTGTAATGGTTGTCCCATAGCAAGTACCCAATAAATAGCTGTTGAATGAACGAATGAATAGATGGATAAGATTTGCAGTCTTCAGTAGGGATCAATCAGTGCTCCATTTCTTAATCAAACAGAAAGGTAGATTCAGTAGATCTGTCAGCAGCCAGGGGCCTGAAGAAAGAACGAAGAAGTACATCAGAATATGTATGTTTTTTAAATCAGCTATGGTACACACAGAAGTATGAGATGGAAATAGGATGTTTGTTTCTCCTTTTTAATTAGGAAGCCCTGAAACTCATGAATGAAGTTCAGGAACATCTGGAAGAAGAAGAAAGCCTATGTCAGGAGTCTCTGACAGATTCCTGGGATGAATGCAAGTCTTGCCTGGAGAGTAACTGCATGAGATTTTACACAACCTGCCAATCTAGTCAGTCCTCTGTGAAAAATACGGTAAGGAAAAAATAGAGCTCAAGGTTTCAGAATTCTTAAGGACTCTATTCCAGTTTAATTTTTAAAAAATAATTTATTTTGCTATTTAGAATAGAGATGTCTGACCTGATATTGGCCTTTTACAACCTAGAATCTAACATTCATGCTTGCTTATGTATGAACCACCTACGTACATTCAATTTATCAAATAGCCATTCAGTGTTTGTCTCTCCCTATAATGACACTGTATATATCTCTTAGAGATTGTTTGAATCTTTCTGCCTCTTGTTATTTGTGAACATGTTCCCACTAGATTGTAAGCTCTTTGAGGGCAGGCACATATGCTATCTACCTTCATGTAAGCATTGTAGGCATCTAATAAATGCTGAATTGAATTCTGAATAATAGTATTATAGTCTCTGATTTCAACCTGCTTTAATTTTTTTCCTGGAGGCCAAACATTTGAAGACATTCTCGGCCTCCTGAATCTCTCCTTGGATAGGCCTGCCCTCTTCTGGAAACACATCCATATACACACATTCATGTCCTCTTTAGCCACGTCTACACAGGTCCTGCAGGACTGGCATGTTTTCTTTTTTGTTCCCTTTGGCTCTAATCTGGGCAGAGGGAATCACAGAGGGTGGTGACCTGAATAGGATGAGTCCTGCCCCATAAAGGGCTCCTATTGTATTGGCCTGAATTTCTCTTCCCTCCAAGAAGTGAGATGACTATGAAAGACAGTGAAATTTTCCTCTCCATATCAGAGCATGCACTAATTAGAGTATGTTCCTGCGTTGGCAGTGCCATACACAATTATAGAGGGAGCAACCCCTAGGACAATTCATCCGCCAAGTTAATTTGCCTCCACTGTGAATTGCATCTGCTCTATTTTTATAGCCCCGGTCACTCTCTGATATACCCGACTACAGTGGAATGAGCACTGGCTGGAAGGCAGGAGATTTGGGGACCATGCCTGTCTGTGCCAGTTGTGTGACTTTATGAATATTTCTTGGGGCTGTAAGGTTTGTTTTTGTGGATGGATTCAGGGAAACAGAAGCTGGCAGAGAAAAGGGCAGACAATCGACCCAGATTACTTTTTGAGGAAGGCATGAGTGATCTAAGAATTCCTGGAGAATTCTTTGAACAGCACTAGGATGCTAGTGCTGTGATGTTTGAGAGTTGGTATGCTCCATAACAGTCAGCATGGCCACATCACTACCATGTAAGGGCAACTGTGTTCTGACACTAACTTAGGTACCATATAGATGGAGAGCATGGTGTGACTGCTGGAAAAAATTCTCCCACTGAGTGTAAAATTCTACAATTATAGCTTCATTTCTTTGACTATAGCCAAGGAGGGCTTTGATCACTACTAATATATAACCATCCCTAAGTAACCTATTTAACTCTATCAGGCATCTATAATATAGCATGAATGTGTTTATCTTTTCCTTTCCATGGACTAGTTTATGAGACAAGCAAGAGGAGACCATAAAGTCACTAAGGACATTCCACTGAATGAAACAAGCCAACCCCCCTGCCAAAACCCTAAGACAGAGGTGAAAGGCAAGAGCCTTCTTCACGGTTTTGGGGCAACCTAGACTGTTCTGTTTAGACCAGGACATGCCAACCCCTGCCGGTACATCAGGTGTGGCTTGTCAACAATACTGAAAACTTGGCCTTTTTAGGCCTTGGGTAGGCACATATAAACAAGGAAGAATTTCAGATCCTCTTTCCACAATCAAAGCCAAAGGTGCAAAAGTGTTAATAAATGATCTTAAAAGGAGTCACCTTTTCCTAGCTTGCCCAAAATTGTTTTAGATTTAGAATGACCAGTATAAATTGACTTTAAAATTTACAATAAGAAATGGTCCATGTCAATTATCCTTCCATTTAAAAATAATAAAATAAAATTGATTAAAAAAAAGAAATGGTCCAGAAAGAAAATTAATTTCTTATTCCATTTTTTCCTCCACCCCACAGGTTGAACAGTTTTTCAGGAAGATATATCAATACCTGTTTCCTTTCCATGAGGATAATGAAAAAGATCTCCCCGTGGGTGAAAAGTTCATTGAGGAGGACACACAAGTGGCCCAAATAGAGAATGTGTTCAGCCAGCTGACTGTGGATGTGAGATTTCTCTTTAACAGAAGTCTTAACGTCTTCAAACAGATGCAGCAAGAATTTGACCAGACTTTTCAATCATATTTCATGTCAGAGACAGACTTAATGCAGCCTAACTTTCTTCCAGCTTTATCCAAAGAGTCAAGGGAAAAACCAGATCCTGTGCAAAGTTGGGATATTCCCAGCTTCTTCCAGCTCTTTTGTAATTTCAGTCTCTCTATTTATCACAGTATCAGCACAACCATCACCAAGACACTGAATGCAATAGAGGATTTACCAAAACAAGGCAAAGGCAAGTATTAAAAGATGAGCTTTACTTAGATGTCAATACTAAGGTCAAGCTTGGTTTACCTTTGGAAATAGTAGACATTTCTAAGTCATTGTACAATGTTTCTGAGAGTGACAATTTATGGAGAATCAAAGTTTCAGAGCCTCTTAGAGAAAGCTTTGAAGTCGGCCAAACACCATCCCTCCTCCATCATTGTCAAGAGCCCTGTGGGGCTGGTATCTCTTTTTAAAGCAAATTTTCAAAGCTGAGAAAGAAAATGTTAGCAGTGTGAGAAGTTGAACAAAACAGTTGCCTCCTTTATTAAAACTCATGTAGATATGGACAACTCTGTTCTGCTTGAACATCATGGGGTTTCCTTAAAATCAGTCTAGACTCCTCAATTCCCAGTTTGGGAAGGAGCCTAGTGTCATGTATTAACCAGGTCACGTTGAGTGCTCTGCATAGCCTCCTCCGCATCACTGCCATAATCCCTTAAATCATAACATTTATGCACAAAACCACAGAAGATGTTCACAGACAAACCCAAAACTACAGAAATCAGGGTATCTGTAAAGGATAAGAATTGCCTTCTACCAATGCCAAACAAGCCCCAAGATATTACATGTTGGAAACATAATGCTACTGTGTGTCTTGAGGCAGAAGGAGATATCTTCCTTGGGATTCTGTGGAGTGGCTGGGACACAGCATCTCAGAAATGAGAGCTGCTGGGTGGGCCAAGGTAGGGTCTACATTTCCTTAGACTTAGATTTTATGGACCTTAAGCCTACAGAAAAGAATACCCCCTCTGACATGAAAAATAATGTGGGCTCCTTCTAGAAATCCTGCCATTTGTAAAAACATGAATGAAACTGGAGGACATTAGGCTAACTGAAACAAGCCACACACAGAAGGACAAATACTATATGATACCTCTTATATGAGGAATCTAGTCAAAAGTTATGGAAGCAGAGAGTAGAATGGGGTTGCTGGGAGCTGAGTCAAGGGGGAACAGGGAGATGTTGGTCAGAGAGTACAAAGTTTCTGTTATGCAAGATGGGTAAGTCCTAAACTTATAAGTCCAACTGTGCTGGATAGCGCCTATCGTTAAAAACACTGTACTGTATACTTAAACATTTCCTAAGAGGGTAGATTTTATTATGTTAGGCATTCTAATGATGATAATAATAATAAATAAGAGGGCAAGAGAACATTTTTGGAAGTGATGGATAGGTTTATGGCATAGATTATGGTGATGGTTTCATGGGTTTATACTTCTCTCCAAACTCTCCAAGTTGTATATATTAATTACACACAGCTTTTTGTATGTAGAAAGAAATGGGCTCCTTCTAGCTATTTCTCCATTATACCAGCTGTACTTGGCAACATCTGAACTAAATTGTCAAAATTACCATGACATTGCATCACTGGTCTCTATATAGAAGGGACCTACCTCACAGTACCAGAAACTGAAGCCAAAAAACACTGCATGACATCTTTCCCATCCCATTGTTCCATGAGCAGAGAACAGCCATCATTACTGGAATCATTGCTGGGTTCTATTTCAGGGTCTGGAAGACTTTCTTGTAAGTCAGGTGTTTTCTCTGGTATTCTATTCTAAGATTTCCAATATTCAGGAAAAGCATCAAAGCAGTAGACTAAATACATCAATGCTGGGGTGATATTAAATAATTTTTGCCTGAATTTTTAAATAGATATCAATTGTTTGGGGATAATATTCCAAATGTGTTCATTAGAATAAAATAATGCCCCCTCCATCTTTCACATTGCATACAACCTTATATGTGGGTTGCTACATTCAAATGTAAACAGGAGTATATAGTGATCCATCCACTTTGAAATCGAAATAACTTCCTAATCACTGCAACTCCCTCCCACCCCACCGACTAAGAATGTAGGTTTCCACCCGTTCTGCCTCAGCTTCCTCCCCATTCTCGCAGCCCAGAACCAGCCCCTGCTCAGCTGGCCCTCTGCACAACCTCCACCTTGATGATAACCTGCATATCCAGAGCCCCCTGTAATGCAAAGGTAATGTAAATACAAATATGAAAAACAAAAACAAAAAAGCCTCTCCTCTGCTATCCCTCCCCTAACCAGACAGCACCCAGCTAGCCCCACAGAAGAGACATTCTCTTCTCCGATGAGCACCTGTGGACTATTTATCAAGAATAGTCAGGCAGGGGCAGTAGGGGCAGGTGGTAGGTGAACAATAAACTTAATGCTCCTGGAAAATCTGCCTAATGGGAGGACATTTTGAGCTTTGCCCCTTTGTAGACAGAATAATAGCTTCCCAAAGATATCTACACCCTAATCCTCAAGACCTGCAAATATGTTGTGTTACACAGCAAGGGGAAACTACGGTTGTAGATGGAATTGAGGTTGCTTGTCAGCTGACCTTAAAATGGGGAGATTATTCTGAATTATACATGTGGCTACAAGGGTTCTTAGAAGTGAAAGAGGGAGGCAGAGTAGAATCTATAGAGATGGTAGCATGAGAAGGACTTGGCCCTACTTCGCTGGCTTTGCAGGTGGAGGAAGGGGCCCAGGAGCCAAGGCCTAGAGTTGGCCTCTAGAAATTGGAAAGGCAAGGAAATGGATTCTTCCCTAGAGCCTCCAGAAAAAAAAACCCACTTGATTTTAGGCCAGTGAGACCCATTTCAAACTTCTGAGCTACAGAACCAGAAGACCATTGGTGTTATTTTGAGCCAATAAATTTATGGTAATCTGTTACAACGGCAACAGGGAACTAATACAAGGCTCTTGTCAGTTACAATGGCCAACATTGACTGAGTGAGCGCTGTGTATCTGACAACCTTCATGGATGGGCTTTATTTGTCAATGATTGTCCTAAGAGCTAAAATTAGAAAAATAGCTAAAATTGAATAATGAACACCATTAAAAGAAAAGAGGCGATAATAAAAAAATCTGAAACGTTGGGGCACCTGGGTGGCTTAGTTGGTTAATCATCCAACTTTTGATCTCAGCTCAGGTCTTGATCTCAGGGTTGTGAGTTTAAGCCCCATGTTGGGCTCCCACAATGGGCATGGAGCCTACTTAGAAAAAAAATCTGAAATATTTCGGTTTTTAATATTTTTATTTGATTGAGTGTGGGTTTCATTTTAGTCTTCATATGGGAGAATTTCTTTCCTACTTTGGTCTTTCTAAACTTCAGTTCCAGAATCTGTTGAAAGAGAATAAAATAGCTCTTGTAGTTGTCCTCTCTTGCTTTATAAATCCCTGGAAATGTTAGAGAAGATCGTGTTCAATAAATCTGCATGGTGTGGTAGCTTGGTGCAGTGCTGGATGCTGGGAGATATGAGTTCTAATCCTACCTTAGGGAGCATTTTGACTTTAATTTTCCCTTTGAATGGGGTGGGGAGACAGAGGCAGTGGGGAGAGTAGATGGTTGATAAGAGTGACAGCACCAGAGGTAGCTGCCTAGAGGGGTCTGGAGGTTCTGTGATGGGTTACTGCCATGCACAGGATGAGGAATTGGTATCGGATGGTCCTGGAATTTGCCATCCCTCATCTATACACCTATATATCTATACAGATGTTGGGAATAAGACAATGATTATGACACAGTCCCTTTTAGGAACTCAGTCCAGAGAAAGGAAAACAGATCATTGGACAATTACATTACCTCCATTACCATATTGTAAGCAAAAATGACAGAAGAAGGTATGGAAGAATGGCATGATTTCAAATGACAAGGCCAAATCCCTTCCCTCAATGGGGGCTGGGGAGGCGTCTAAGAGACAAGATAAGAAAGCAAACAGTACAAAAAGCAGAGACAAGCTCTATAGCAGAACACCTCACAGGGGTTCTGGGGGGTGACAGGGGACATTTCAGGGAGGCAGCTGGGAGGCCACGACTTTCTATTCAACAAAAGGAGATGGTTACCTTACACACCATGTGATCTAACCAGTGCCTCCAGTTTTTAAGCAACAGACTTCACAATTCATCTCAACATGAAATGTTTCATTTTAAAATGTTATAAATTAATAATAAATGTTTCCTAATGTCAAACGCTCAGTTGAGAACTGTCAATTTTCTGTTGGACAGACTTCTTTTATACATCATCATTTTCATTTGAATTTTTAATTCTTCCAGAAAAAGAAAAGGGTTTCTCAAAAGTTGATCAGCTTTAGATGTTTTCCTAAATCTTTGACCCATTGTTCATAACATTATATATATATGAAATGCAAAAGGAATAGTAAGAAAGTAAATGCCTACCACCCAGCTTTAGAAACAGACATTCCCAGTACCTTTGAAACTCTAATGTACTTCCCAATTATAGCTTTAAAAAATTAAAATAATTATTAGAAAATTTTTAAATAGAAAGAAATCCAAAGAGAAAAGTGGCCTACAATTCCTTATTTAATCCATTGACATCAGAAATAATAAAAATAAGACACACTAAATTTAAAATAGTTCAAATATATAAAAGAATAAACAAATGAAAGATGCCCTCTCTCACCCCATCAAGTATCTCTTGCAAAAGATTCCTCATGATTTCTTCCAGAAAATAAAATTATATGCATTAACTTTTCGGGGGTGGGTGGTGTACAAATAATCATAGTTAATGTGATTGTTGGATCAAAGAATATATGCAATTTTTAATAGATGTCAAATTGTCCTAGCAAATGGTTGCCACAATATGCCCTCCTATGATTGAAGACAGAAAGATTTTATTTTTTTTTATTTTTTTTTAAAGATTTTATTTATTTATTTGAGAGAGAGAATGAGATAGAGCATGAGAGAGGGGAGGGTCAGAGGGAGAAGCAGACTCACTGCTGAGCAGGGAGCCCGATGCGGGACTCGATCCCGGGACTCCAGGATCATGACCTGAGCCGAAGGCAGTCGCTTAACCAACTGAGCCACCCAGGCGCCCGAAGACAGAAAGATTTTAAAAGAACTGGTAAGAAAAAGAAATGACATCATGTTCATGCCTTTAAAATGCAGACTCTAATAACATTTATGTGCAAACACTATGTTACCTGCAGATTCTAACCATGGAAGCCTGAGTTCAAAGGTGTTGCCTGTGCAAGACAGAGGACCGTGTGGAGAACTTGGCCAGAATTTGTCAGAATGTTTCCAGTTTCATGCCAGATGCCAGAAATGTCAGGATTACCTGTGGGAAGGTAAATAATTATTATTTTCCAGGGTTTCAATAGTATTCTGGTTAGAGGTCAAAATCTCTCTTTTACAAGCATCATAGGTTCATTCAAGCACTTTTTTTGCATGCTTATTCCCATCTGGGGGTGTTCAGTGTAGGTTTATAAACTTTTATTATTCAAAAGTAGGCCACTTGCTTTTTCTCTTATTTAAAATTCCATCATAGCTCCTGTGACATTTTTTGTGGTTATAGACCAAGAACCACTAATGTATGCAAAAGAGAAGGTAGGAGCAAATTAGGGCACTCCTTCCTTCTTACAGCAAGGAAAAAGAAAGCCCACCATGGAAGCAATCTTCCCATTGTATAAACAAATTATTAGCCGAGTGTTTGTTTTTTTTTTTAAGTGGCATTAACTCTTTCCAATTGGTGGGTTAATTACTAATTAGTATTTAAATATGTAAGGTGGCTCCTCCTCAGAAACCACATAGCCTTTCCCCTCCCAGACTTGGCCAAGATGGTGAGAAATCCTTCCCTCCCCGACCCTTCCCTCTCCTCTGGCCGTCCCTCCCCTTATCTCCTTTCCCTTCCCCTAACTAAAGTTACCCCTCCCATCCGCCAGACCAACCCCCGCCCACCAACACATTTTCTTACAAAAGCCAAGAGATGTCAATTCCTATGCTTCTGCTTTTCACCTCGCTAAAGCCCTGAAGGAAGGAGTTGCTAAAAAGCAAGAAGGTTGGACGTTTTTGTTATTTCTCCTGAATGGCTAATTCAGTGACTCTGCACCTCTGTTTCATCACATGGAGAATGGAAATAATAGATCTATTTTACAAAGGTGTTTTGCAGATTAAATATAATGTCTACCATACTAATGATTTTCGCTATTTAGTTTTTGCTTTTTAAGTCACAGTTTCTGCATGCAGAAACAGAAGTTTTTATAAAAGAAAAATATGCACAAACACCCTGATCACTTACAAAAATGGTCCCACTCAAACATCCCATCTATGTATCATTAACTTCCTTTCATCCAGTTAAAAGCTTTGATGAATAATCTCTCCCTGTCATAAAATCATACAGAAGATGGGGAGAGGGTATTGGAGGAAGGTGGTCAAAGAGGTACAAGCTTCCAGTGCAAGGCAGGTAAGCTACAGCAGGATGACTTTCGCTATAACCGCAGTGTGACATCCAGGAAAGTTGGTAGGATAGTAGATCCTAGGAGTTCTCATCAGAAGGAGAAATTTGGTTTTCTTTTTGTTGTATCTAGATGACATGAGGGATATTAACTAAACCTATTGCAATAATTATTTCACAATATATGTAAATCAGACCATCGTACTGTACATCTTAAACTTAGTGATATATGTCAATTATTGCTCAATAAAACTGGAAAATTATGCAAGGAATCAGATAATATAGTACAAATGCCTTGGATAATCAATATACATCAGACAACGTGTTAACTACAGTACACATTGGATAACACAGAATACATGCAATGTGAATTGACCGCTGCATAAACCATTGAAGAAAGGAGGCTCTATTGTGCTCCCATACAACTTAAAACTTTTATTATAAACATCCATTTTGTTATAATGGTATAAAGGATAAAAGAACAAAACCCATGTGCCTACAACTGGATTCAGAAATAAAACATTACCAAAATACATGAATTCCCTTCTGTGTCCCTTCCACATCATATCCTCTTTACCCCCTCAAAAGGAAACTGCTATTTTGAATTTAGTGTTTATTATTCCTTTGCTCTTCTTTATACTGTTATCACGTGTATGTATATATAACACACACAACATACATAACAGTGTTTTGCATGTTTTTCATTTTATATTGTCAAAGTATGATTTTTTAAGTTTAAAACTATGACTCATACAAATATAAAATGAGCAAATGTCAAGACGAATTTATCCTATATAATGAGGGAATCCACAAAGTGTTACAGCTGTTTCAAAGGAATACAGGAGAGACTGAATTTATAGTCAAAGATAGACAGAACGTGGAAGTTAGATTGCAAAATTAAATATAATACTAGTTACTGTTCTAACGGACAATAAAACCATAAGTTTTGCAGTGAGGTTTTCTATCCGACCAAAATAATTTATATGTCTACTTGACAAAAAAACATTCACAACTTTTCAATTTTGAGTGTTCATCTAAGCACATAGAATCTTGCCCTGAGCACCAGTTAAGTGGTAAACCCAACAAAAGATCATTTCCCTAGAGAATCAAAGAGGTTTTAGGTGGGTTTCTTAAACAATGCAGCTGTTCTTCTGCCTTATTTCCAAATTTTGGATGATTTTTTCTTAACAACGTAAAATATTATTGCTTATGTATTCATTGGCAACTTGGCTTGTCACAGTATAGTTTGTGAGATTTAGCCATGTGAATATGTGTTCTAATTCATTAATTCACTGCTCCACTAGTCTGTGTAGGCATATCACAATTTATCCATTCTCCTTGAGTCTATTTAAGTTGCTTCCATGTTTTCCTATTACAAACAACTCTTCTACATTTTGCCAAACAATAATTTTGCCTCTTCAATCAACATTTGATTCTTTCCTTGTTCTAAGATGAAGCACATAGCTATAATTATAGATGTAAGATCTTATAATAAATAAACCTTATATTTGATAAATATTTTCCAAGACATAATAAATCTTTTTGTTTTCCCACTAGTTACCATACATTTTTGGTCCTGATTTTAAAAAGATTTACTGTGAATCTTTTCCTCTTCTCCCATATCAATTACTAGTACTGGGTATATACACCCAAATTCAAAATAGTACTTTCCCTTTGAGAGGATAGAGAGGGGTTTTGATGTGGAAGGGGCACAGTGGGGGCTTCCTCTGTTTAGGTAGTATTTCATTTCTTAATATAAGTGATAGGCACATGGGATTTATACCAAGGAACTTCTGTCTCCTGCCCATTTTGTTATATAAGACCACATAATTATCAATTAAACTAAATCCCTTTTGAAAGTGATGTGAGTATATAAACAATTACTTAAGAACAATAGGCATAAACTGGCAGAAGGGAACATATGAATAGTAGATTAAAAACAAAATTATCACAATAATTTGTGGTTTCTTCCATCAAGAGATGTTTTATATTTTGTATTTATTTATTTTATATTTTTTATGTTTTTTAAAATTTTTCCAAGTCCATAATTCTGGGGTTGGCCATGGGTCTGTCCTTAGTGAATGAGGCATTGACAAATGTGACCAAAGTGCAGGTTTGACATGTGCTTGTAAATTAAATCTTGTTCTGGGGCATCTGGGTGGCTCAGTCCATGAAGCATCTGCCTTAGGCTCAGGTGGTGATCCCAGGGTCCTGAATCCAGCCCCACAGCAGCAGCAGACTCCCTGCTCAGCAGAGAGTCAGCTTCTGTCCCTCCCCACCCCATTCATTCTCTCTCATTCACTCTCTCTGTCAAATAAATAAATAAAATCTTAAAACAGAACTTCTCTCTTGCTGTTGGACACCTATCTACTACCATGTGAACATTTGTGTATCTCCTTTGGAGAAATGTCTACTCAAATCCTTTGCCCATATTTTAGTTATTTGTCTTTATCATTGAGTTGTAAGAGTTCTTTATATATTCTAGATACTAAACCCTTATCAGATATACTGTCTACAAATATTTTCTCCCATTCCCATGTGCTGTCTTTTCACTTTTGGAATAATGCCCGTTGAAGTACAAAAATTTTTCATTTCAATCAAGTCTAACTTATCTATTTCTTCTTTTCTTTTTTGTATTTTGATGCCATGTCTAAGAAGCCATTGCTGAGCCTCAGTCAATTAAGCATCTAACTCTTGAGTTCAGCTCAGATTATGATCTCAGCGTTATGAGATCAAGCCCCACATGGGGCTCTGTGCTCAGTGGGGAGTCTGCTTGAGAGTCTCTCCCTCTCCTCCCTCTGCCCCTCCCTCCACTCACCCTCGTTCTCTCTTTCTCTCTCTAAAATAAATAAATAAATCTTTAAAAAAAAAAAAAAGAAACCATTGCCTCATCCAAGGTCCCATAGATTTATACTTATGTTTCACCTACAAAACTTATATATTTAGTCCACGTGTTTAGGTCTCTGATACATTTGAGTTCATTTTTGTATGGTGTGAAGTAGGGAGTCCAGTTTCTTTCTTTTGCAGTAGATATCCAGTTGTCTCAGTTCCACTTTTTGAAAAGACTGCCTTTTCCCTCGTAGAATTATCTTGGCACCTTTGCTGAAAATCCATTAACAGCAAATATAGGGTTTATTTCTAGACTCTCAATTCTATTCCATTGATCCATATATCTATCCTATGTCAATATCACACTGTCTTGACTATTGTACTTTGTAGGGAGTTTTGGGAAGTGTGAGTGGTCCAGTTTTGGTTTTTGTCTTCTTTTTTAAGATTTTATTTATTTATTTGAGAGAGAGAGTGAGAGTGAGAGAGAGAGCAGAAGTGGGGTGAGGGGCAGAGGGAGAAGCAGACTCCCTGCCGAGCAGGGAGCCCGATTCAGGGCTTGATCCCAGTACTCTGGGATCATGACCTGAGCCTAAGGCAGAGATGCTTAACCAGCTGAGCCACCCAGGCACCCCTGTTTTCAAGATTGTTTTGGCTATTCTGGGTCCCTTTCCACATAAATTTTGGGATCAGCTTGTCAATTTCTGCAGAGAGGAAATTCAGCAGGGAGTTTGATAGGAATTGCATTAGATTTATAGATCAGTTTGTGGAGTATTGCCATCTTAACAATATTAAGTCTTCCAATCCATTAACATATCTTTCCATTTATTTAAATCTTCTTTAATTTCTTTCAAAGATGTTTTTTAGCTTACAGTGTATAAATCTTCCACTTAAATTTCTTTTTCATAAGCAATTCATTCTTTTTAATACTATTGTGAATGCAATTGTTTTCATAATTTCATTTTTGGTTTGTCCATATTTTATAGAAATACAATATTGATCTTGTATTCTGAATTATTTATTAGTTTTTATATTTTTCTGTGTGTATGTATTCTTTAGGACTTTCTATATACAAGATCACCTCATCTGTGAATATAGTTTTACTTTTTCCCTTCCCATGTGATTCTATTTTCCATTAAGTTTCACCTTTGTTCCATGAAAATCTTTTTTCCTGGGTGGTACTCTTTAAAAGAAGAAATGAATATCCCTTGAGAATTCTGCTTGCCTAAATCATGAAGCAATCACCACCTTCTTCCCCCCATAATTAAAAAATATATATTTATATTACTATTCTGAAAGTTAACAACTCTGAATTTGCAAATGAAGACGTTTTAAAAGAATATCTGAATCTCCTCTCAAATGTATACCATATCTTTTTATTTGTTTGTTTGTTTGTTTTTAGAGGGAGAGAGAGACTGGTGGGGAGGGGCAAAGGAAGAGGAAGAGAGAGATCTTAAGCAGGATCCACGTGGGGCTTAATCTCACAGCCCTGAGATCATGACCTGAGCTGAAATCAAGAGTTGGATGCTTAACTGACTGAGCCACCCAGGCGCCCCTCAAGTGTATAATATATCTTGTTGACTGTGACTCCCTTCATTTTCAAAATATTATCTTGAATCACTTTTCCAATGTATGCTACTGCAAATTTATTTTTTTAAAAGATTTATTTATTTTTAGAGAGAGAGAGAGAGAGAGAGAGAGAGAGAGAGAGAGCATGAGCAGGGGGAGGGGCAGAGAGACTCTTTCAAGCAGACTCCCCACCAACTGAGGAGCCCGATGTGGGGTTCGAGCCCGCATCCCATGAGATCATGACCTAATCTGAAACTGAGTCAAATGCTCAACTGACTAAGCCACGAGGTGCCCCAAATTTGTTTACTTATAAGTACAAGGGGCTCCCTCTCCTCAAGATCCCAAAACAATTTCTGAAAATGTATGAGATGCCAGGGAATCTTGTGTTATATCTTCAGGATCAAAAAGAAACCAATAAACTGATGTGTAAGACCTCAGATGAGGTAGTCACCAGCTCTGGTTGGTGGATTCTCTCCCGCCCCTATCTTCCTGAAGGCATGGCTTTTTGGTAAACAGTAAAAGACAGGAAGAATCTGTGGTCTTTTTCCACAGCAACAACCTCTTATGATCTTCCATGCCCTAACACAGAGACACTTCCATAGTCTTCAGATAATCTTTCCACAGTATCAAGCTGCTCATCAGCACAGCTATGTATATTCCTAGAATCCTGATTCAGTTCAGATGGGCTGTTGTGCAATATAGCACAGAGCTGTAGAATCATAGTGTCTTGTCAGCACAAAGGTTGATTTCTCACTCTGTGCTGTGTTAATAACTGTTTGAGTGGAGGTCCTGCTACACCTCTCACTCAGGAGAATGCAGCCTCAGTACATGGAGCAAACCTAGTTCCACCATCTGGGGAAAGGCAACATGATAAATCCTTAATTGTTCCTTATGCTTCCTCCAGAAGCAAGACCCATCACCTTGAAGATGGCCACACCTAACTTCAAGGTGGCAGGAAGCACAATCTCCCATCTGTCCTGATCAGAATATCAGTGAGTGGCCCTAATGACCCTTCAGAGACACTACAGAAAGAAGGAAAAGAAAAAGGAACATTTGCTAAATCTCCAGCGTGTGCCTGCCGTGTGAGCAGACAGTTTACAGTGTTACTACATTCACGCCTATTTTACCTAAACTGAAAACTCACTGAAGGTCCAAAGGCTGGAAATAGAAATAGAAAGCTTAAGGGTTGGGATTTAAACCCACATCACCCAACTCCAAATTCCATGGGCATTTTCCTTTACCATGTGACTTTCTTCTTTGCTAGACTGTCCTGATGTACCCGAACTATACACAAAAGTAGATGAGGCCCTCGCATTGGTCAACATATCCCATCAGCAATATGCCCAGGTTCTCCAGATGACCCAGCATCACCTAGAGGACACCACATATCTGATGGAGAAGATGAGAGAGGAATTTGGCTGGGTGGCTGAATTGGCAAACCAGACTCCAGGAACTGAGAACATCTCCAATTCCATAAAGGTAATGGAGAGACCGAAGAACAGATACGGAGATGACATGTGCATACATTGATTTTTTTTTTTCTGTTAATTCACTTCTTAAGTACATCTCCATTTGAAAACAAGCTGTGGGAGGATATTCATATTTCCATTACAACTGTGTTCAGGCTGACTTGATATAATGTGTGCACGGTCCTTAGAAATAAGAAACTCTATAAAGAAAACCAATTTAAAATGCAAAATACTTTCTAATCCAGACATGGCCAATTCTGCTTAGAACTACAGGGATGTACTTAACTGATACAAGTAAACTTGAAGAAACCTGACCAATGTAATATTTAAGAGAGAAGACTTCCAGGTGAAACAATGAGTTCAAATGCTGACCGTGATACTTAGCAGCTGAGTAAGTTTGGGAACGTTCCGTGACCTTTCTAGGTCTGTTTTTTTCCCCTGAAAATGGAAATAATAGGATACCTTAAAATGGATGTCTGTAAAGCCATTAGTATAGGCTCCTTATCCAAAGCAAGAGATTCTAGCTCTCAATAGTTTTTGAAACAAAAGGCTGCTGACTTACCTTGAGAGTTAAACATATTTATATACTAATATTCACATCAAAACATATTGCCATCTTAAGTGGCACTTATACCATGTCTCCCACCGTCAATCAATAACTCCTGTTGCATAACATAAAACAGTGACTGAATTTCTCTTCTAACCAACTGCCCCCACCCCCACTCCCAAAACACGCATTGCATTAACATACAAAAGTATCAGGCTGGTGACTCCTGATGAGGTTAGTTATTGATGGGGTTCCTAAAAGACCTAGATACAAAAATCATCAGGCTGAGCAACTGAAGAAGCAATATTTTGTGCAGCGCGTCCTGTCAGTGCCTTACCCAGATCCCGGGGATCCTTTTACCAACTTTGGCTGGTGCTGCTGCAAACAGCTCTTCCCACCCCCCAAACCTTCTCCAAAGGGTTACCTTAGGAGCCACTTAAGAGCTCCCTGCAGCAAAAACAAAACAAGTTGAAATCAGAGAGGAAGACAAACCATAAGAGACTCTTAATCATAGGAAACAAACTCAGGGTTGCTGGAGGGGCGGGGTAACTGGGTAAGGGACATTAAGGGGGGCACGTGATGTGATGAGCACTGGGTGTTATTCGCAACTGGTGAATCAGTGAACTCTACCTCTGGAACTAATAATACAGTATATGTTAACTAATTGAATTTAAATTAAAAAAAAAAAGAGCTCCCTGCAGCATCAAGCTGAGGCCAGAGGTCACCTGAAGCCACATCCTAGATTAGCTTCTCCGTCTTGTCTGTGTTGCTTGCCTAATCCCCCCAAAAGTTGCACCTGAAGCCACCCTTAATCACTTGCATCAGCGTCTCGGCTCTGCTTCCGGGGAATCTGACCTATGACATTCTGTGTCCTAGTAGTTCTGTCTCTTTCAGACTGCAGTTGTGGCCCATGTGTGGTTTGAGACATAGGTTTAGAGAAGCCTAACCAGCACGTTAAACAAACAAAACAGAATAGGGCAGACTAGGAGAGAAAATATTAGAGTGCATTATATTTAACAAGTCATATGCATATATCCTGGAACTTTCATTTCCATTATGTGCATGTACATGTGTGTAAATGTGTGTATACACATATGTAAGACGTGTGTTTTTGAGTCATGATGTAAAATGTATTTGTAACTCTCGACCACAGTCAAACAATTCTGAAAACCACTCTCCCACGCCTGCTGATTCTCTGATTCATTTCCTTCGTTAGATAGATCATACCCTAGAGAGTAAAATAATTCCGTATACTTGATCATCCTCACAAATACAGACTTTCAGCTAATGAGGAAAAGGCCTTGTCTCGAGGAATAAAATCTGAAGAAAAATTTGAGCAGTGCTTTCAATCTTTAGAAAGTTACAGCCAAGAGTTAATTGCTTTCATTGTCAGATTTTCCGTTCTATGTGTTGGTTTGCTTCTATTCTAATGTCTCTGGGTAACACTAACAGATTTACCTGAAATTCTTTATATTGATAACAAAGTCAGTTCTGTATAAAAATCTCCATATGAAATAAAATTATGGGTTTCAAGGATATATTGTTCTAATAATCATCGTCACTAAAGAGCACTTTCTATGCATCAGGCAATGTTCTAAGACGTTTTTTATACACCAGATTGTTTCATACTCTCAGTGATCTTACAAGGCACTGTTTTTCACATTTTACAGATGAGGCACAGAGAAGTTAAACAACTTGTCTGAGGTCACACAGCTAGGAAGGTGGTAGAACTAGGATTCAAACCCAAGCAGCACTTCTCCAGAATTGCTGGGCTTAACCACTTTGCCAAACTACCTGTAGAAGTTATTTTTCTCAAAACAGCTCTTATTTCATCAGGTAACAGAAAGTGCAAAGCCATAAAACAGAAAGAACTGAAGAGGAATACACAAATTCCAGCAGGTGAAAAAAGTTATGCCCCTCAGGTTGTAGTTACACAGTGTTAGCTTTATGATTATTTATTAAACTAGACAAAAATGTTTTATGCAGTTTTTATGTGGGTCATATTCACCAAAAGGAAAAGGGGGGAAATCATGCGAGCTATTCCTTTATAAACTAGAATTAAGGCATTAATAGTTTTTATTTGGCTTAATATTTGGTTTTAGTTTTTTTTGACAATGGGGTTATTTGAAAACATTTTCAAAATAGTTCTCTTGAGGTTACATCAACTTGCATGTAAGTACAGTTTCATTTAAATTCTTAAAATCAAAGTATATGCGCTTGAGAATTCATTAAGGGTAACTGCCGTGACTTTCAGATGACTGGTTCTCACAGACATCACACATGCCACCCTAAATCGTAAATTTCCTAGGAAAACTCAGTATAAAACTTGGTGCATCACATTAATGTTTGTGACGCTGACAGTTGTGCTCACCAAATACTCCCTCTGCTCACTCATCTTTTCTAGCTGCTCTTCCTGTTAAGTGGTGCCATGTGACAAGTTCTGGCCAATGAAATGTGAGCAAGACTGAGCAGGGTTATTTCTAGACTGAGATAATGCAGGGCCTGTGTGTGCTGATCCACTCTCCGTCTCTGCCAAGGGCACAAAGAAAGCCAGGCATTCCTCGTGCTACAGCCATAAGATAACATGCCACTGTCAACAGGGTCCCAAGCGGTGGAGGCTGCACAGGGCCCTGAAATGGACGTGAAACATGAGCGAGAAATAAATGTTTGCTGTATGAAGCACTGGGATGTTGGGGCTACTTTGTTCCCTCAGCACAACCTAGCCTATCCTGACTAATGTGCTATTAAATTAATCCTGAATGTGCCCTGGGGTTTAGTAATCTTTTCCTGTGTAATCCTTCTTCTTAGGTGGTTCCCAATGTTCATGAAGGCAATTTTTCCAAACAAGATGACACAATGATAGACTTAAGCATTCTGTCTTCCTCCAACTTCACACTCAAGAACCCTCTTGAAGAAAGTGCTGAGAGTTCCAACCTCATTCGCTATGTGCTGGAGAAAGCCGCACAGCATTTTAAGAAACATTTTAAAACTTGGTAAGCAGAGTGTCCAGTTAGAAATGCCTTGTTAATAGGAATAGATGATTCATTAAAGGGAAAGACAGCAAAACTAGTCTTTAAATATCTGGAAAATAGGGGCGCCTGGCTGGCTCAGTCGGAAGAGCATCTGACTCTTGATCTCAGGGTAGTGAGTTCAAGCCCCATGTTGGGCATTGAGCCTACTTAAAAAAAATAAAATAAAATACTTGGAAACTATGTTCAACTTCATTAATCATCAAAGACATAAAAATTAAGACAAGATAGCATTGTGTGCCTATCAAATGTGTAATTTAAAAAAATACAAAATTATGATACGAATGTAATGAAATGGGAATTCTTATATGTTACTGGCAGGAACACAAACTGTTTTTGCCTTTCTGAAAAGCTATTTGATTATGCATGTTAAGAGCCATAAAACTTCTTTTTGATATAACAATTCCATTTCTGAAATCAATTCTAAGGAATAAATCTAAATTTGATAAAAAGTCTTGCCCATGGGGCAGCTGGGTAGCTTAGTAGGTTAAGCAGACTCGATCTCAGCTCAGGTCTCGATCTAAGGATTGTAAGTTCAAGCCCAGTGTTGAGCTCCATGCTAGCCGTGGAGCCTACTTAAGAAAAAAAAAGTCTCCCCTAGTCCCAAAATCTGTATTTGCAAAATTGTTTACAATAGTAAAAATTTAAAAACAATTATAATGTCTAAAGACAAGAAAATAATTAAGTAGATTGTGGTTTAATATCTTCTGAATTAGTGGCACAATTAAAACTGTATATAACATTCTTTTTCAGTAATATGATTAATCTTAAATAATAATTAAATTTTAATTCTAAGTTATCATTCATAAGGGACCTTGTTAGTAGGTCAATGTATAATTAAGCTAGATATTATGTAATGTGCTGCCTCTCCCTTTACCTCTGAGTTTTGGAGAACGTTTTTTTTCAGGTTAGAGTAATCAAACAATATCTTTTCAGCATCTACTAAGTGAAGGCACAGAACTCAGGTACTGTAAAGGACAAAATGAGGAATTGGACAAGATTCTTTCCCAAATGAGCTTCCTCTCCAGCAGGGGTTGGGGCGGGAGTTTAAAAGACGTACATATAACAATCATGTAAAGTGGCAATAGCCAGTTCCAAGACCTGGGCCTCTGGGAACTGAGGCGAGAACACTTGACTTTCCTTTGCTCTTTCCCTTTCCTCCCACCGTCTCTTTTCTCTTCTTTTCTTTAAAAAAATGGGTTTTCCATTATTTTGCTATATATTAACTTTTTCAAAACTTTTTCAAAAGCCAAGAGCATTAGCATTTATTCTATTCTGAATGGCCCATTCTGAACTTTTATTCCAAGAAAAAAATACAGTCTATAAATAATTTATTAATATTTTGATTTTTACTGCTTTTTTTTTTAAAGGTAGGAAGACCGGATGCATCCTATACCTGGCAAGTAGAATGACCTGTTCAGAAAAACCCAAATGTATAAGATAATGTAATAAATGTAATAGCAGGAAAGTATGTCAGTTACATATTATGAAGTACTGTTAATTTTTTTATGTTAAATGGCAGTTTAATAGCTATTCAAATCGAGTTAAAGTAAAATTCCTTTTTAAAAAATTCACATGTACATATTACTGAATTCTATGGTACATTAGTAGTTCTTTGTATATTAAATAAATATAAAATCACTAACGTGTCTGTTTTCCATCATTTCTACCACAAACATGCCACTTTCTAATTGACAAAGGATACTTCTTTCAATTTGCTTTTGAATTTACAATATAATAATTGACTTTTTGAAAAAAATCTGTAATTCATTCCTTTGTTAACACCTATAACTTCTGCATAGATTTTTTTATTGTGGTAATATATAATAAACTATTATCATAACCATTTTAAAGTGTACAGTTCAGTAGCATTAAATACATTCCCATTATTGTGTAGCCATCACCCCCATCCATCATGAGAACTTTTTTCATCTTCCCCAAACTAAACTCTATACCCATTAAACACTGACTCTCCATTCTGCTCTTCTCCCAGGTCCTTCATGAGCACTGTCCTACTTTCTGCCTCCTCTAAGCACCTCACCTAAGTGGAATTGTATAGCACTTGACCTTTTGTGACTGGCTTATTTTACTTAGCACAATGTCCTTAAGTTTCATCCATTTTGTAGCTTGTGTTGGAATTTCTTTTTAAGGTTAAAGACTATTCCATTGTGCGTGTGTGTGTATTACATTTTGTTTATTCACTCATCCATCCATGGACACCTGGGAGATGGGTTGCCTCCACCTCTGGGCCATTGTCAATAATGCTGCTATAAACATGAGTGCACTTCATTGTTTCTTTTTAAAATTGACACAACAGGGCTCTCTGAACAAGGCCACACATATTTTATGGAAAATACCCGATGTCTTTGGCTGACCCTTAACCTCATAATTTGAACCTTGATGCAATATAATAATCAGAGGGTCATTTGCCAGTATATGTCACTAAAGGTTACATTGGAAATATATTTATAATCAGCCTTTCCAGTTATGAAAAAGAATATAATGAGAGGGGACTCAAAAACATTAAAGCATTTTCTACCCAGTCTTGATACTCTATTTGACAGAAAGGCTTGTCAGACAAAGAGGGGTCAGAGGCAGCCAGTTGAACATAATCGACTCCAAATGAAGATAAAGCCTCTCCTATCAAAAGTGAGGGCCATAAAAAAAAAAGACACTATTGACAGAATCTTCCTTAATGTGCAGAAGTCTCAGATAAGTACAGCCTATTCAACCATATATTTGATGTATTTGCCAGAGAAGATGCCAAAAAATAAGTTAGAAAGGGAACCTGACTATTTTATAACCAATGAGCTATGGAAAACTTGCAGAGTGAGGAGCAGGGTGGGTGGCAAGTGGAAAGCCATGGCCTAGAAAAACCTCTGCGCCCAGGATCACCTGGATTCCAACCCCCACTGCTGTATTTCCTAGGTGTGGGACTTCAGACGAGACCCTTAACCTCTCTAAACCTCATGATCTTTACCTTCAACTAATAATAGTTTTTGTCTTATTATAGGGTAGTTGTGAGAACTACAGTACATAATCCATAATAAGCATCAACAAATGGTAGTGTTGATTATAAAATAATATTATTATCAAGTATCTCACTCAGAGTTGGCTCTCAAAAATGTTTCCTGCTTTCCTTTACCTAATTGGACCAACATTCTTGAGAGTTTGTTGTGTAAAGAAAAGCTTTCTTTTTTTTTTTTTAAGATCTTATTTATTGGGGCGTCTGAGTGGCTCAGTCAGTTAAGTGTCTGCCTTCAGCTCAGGTCATGATCCCAGTGTCCTGGGATCTGGGATTGAGTCTCGCATGGGGCTCCCTGCTCAGCAGGGAGCCTGCTTCTCCCTCTCCCTCTGCCTGCCGCTCCCCCTGCTTGTGCTCTCTCCCTCTCTGTCAAATAAATAAATAAAATCTTTAAATAAAAAAAAAGATCTTATTTACTTATTTGAAAGAGAGAGAGCAAGAGCAGGGGGAGGGGCAAAAGCAGACTCCCCACTGAACAGGGAGCCTGATGTGAGGCTCCATGCAGGACTCAATCCCAGGACCCTGGGATCATGACCTGAGCCAAAGGCAGACGCTTAACTGACTGAGCCACCCAGGTGCCCCAAAGAGAAGGTTTCTTTAGACCAATAATATTCTAATTTTTTGCTCTCAAACTTCCTAAAAGGAATCTGAAAAAGTTATATATGCTCTTGCATGTGATTTTTCAACATAAGCTTTCAAACAGCAAAATTTTATTTTCGCATGTATTGTAAATATTAGCATTTAAAAATATAAAGTTTTCATCCCTCTTTAAAATGTACCCAATGGAATCTAAATACCATGGCAATTTGATACCCAGCATCATCCACTTAAACAAAGATACGAACAAGTTTTTCTTTAACAGTGAGAAATCTTATTTCTTTCCATTTTCTCCTTAAATTCTGATTTTCATTCTCCTTTTATCAGAGAATTTTATCTTAATGTAATATATTTTTGTGCTTAAGCATCTTTTTAAAAAAGATTTTATTTATTTATTAGAGAGAGAGAACGAGTGTGGGGAGGGGCAGAGGGAGAAGCAGCCTCCCTGATGTGGAGCTTGATTCAAGGCCCTTGGCTTGGGATCCTGACCTGAGCCAAAGACAGACACTTAACCAAATGAGCCACCCAGGTGCCCTATGTTTAAGCATCTTTTACTGATCAATAAAATGTTAGCATTTTTAGATTTTAAAAATTAACAATCTCCCCAGACACAAAAATCTAGGTATCAAATATTCATTCTCAATTGAGTTATTGCCTGTAATTATTTGTACATATTGATCAAAATAACATAAATATATTATAAATTTCTATGACCATTAAACATGTAAAATTTTTAACAGAAATAGATCTCTTAATGAGAAGGAAGAGCTTTCCCCCCTAATAAGTTAATGTATTCATTGATAAAATTCTTTCCTAGAATAAGATAGGATTCAGCATCCATACTACCCCTATTTTTTATTTTTATAGACGCAAGGGCTAGGAAACATGCTGGCATGAATGCACTGGGGGTTGGAATGCTTTTTCCCTCAGGGAGGTCTTGCCTGGTGATAGGACCTAAAGTAGTTCCTCTGTACTACACTGTACTACACTGAGTAATGTATAGAATTGTTGAATCACTATATTGTAAACCTGAAACTAATATAATCCGGTATGTTAATTATACTGGAATTAAAATTAAAACTAAAAAAATTATTAAATAAAGTAGTTCCTCTGTACCTTCAGTAGCCCTTTACTGGGTTCTGTAATCATCATGACATTATGACACTTGTCACTATCTGCCAATGTCTTGTTTGGGAACATACGCATTGTTTGTGTCTGCTAGAACATCAGTTTCTGTGAGAGGGACGTTTTCTATCTTGCTCTGTTGACATGCAGTAGGCACTGGGATATAAATTCTTCTTGGAGGAATGAATAAACGAAACGCTCCTCTGAGAGGATCATTCATTTATGGAGCAGCCCTGGAAAGCCATTCTTTTTCTATTATCATCAAACCAAGATCCTCCCAGCACCACAGAGGAAGAGGAATCTCCACACAGGTGGAGGGGCCTACTCTTATACCTTGAGCTTCTCCTTGTGGAACAACTGATATTCGGCTGCAACAATTAAACTCAGCTCAAAGTAACAACTGGAATGGAAGACTGGAAAATCTGGGATATTTTCAGGCTGGGATCCTCCATGGTTGGAGATTATGGGGACACTTTTCAGTAGGGGTGGTGTTGGAGGAATACCTGCATTTAGCTGGCTTTCCACACACATGCTAAAGCCCTGCAGTATGCAGGACAATCCTGCCAAGCAAAGAACTCTGCATTTTCTGGCCCACCTAGGACTGTGCTTCCACATGGCATGTTAGGTTCTTATACCCAGGAGCACTCTCAAGCTAGAGCAGACAACGTGAGTCCCCATTCCTGTCTAAAGTCTGTTTTCTGAGTTCAGGTTTTCTGACCGAGCACGTCTCTTCCCAAATGCCCATCAAAAAGAATGCCCACTGCATCTGGTGCTACCCACCCTGTCCAAACAGTACAACACAACACAACACGACACTGGAGGGCCATCATTCCTAACAGAGACAGGTGACTCTTTAAAACTATTATTACACTGGAATTGGGTAAGGTGGGGAACGTGCTGCAGGAAGGGGAAATGAATCTATGCTGACCTAGGAAAGGCCAGCTAGTACTGTGTTGGATGAAATAGATTTAAAATATCTGCTGTTCTGTAACCCAGTGCATTTCAGTTTACTGTGGCCTTGTAAGCACTCATACAACCAAACAGCAAGAACATGGACTTTCCAGCTATGAGGCTTGTGACATGTTTCCTGAAACACTCCCTCAGTCTGTTCATAGTATTTTTCTCCCTCCAATTAATCCAAATGGCCAGGTATTTTGTAAATTGTCTTTGAGAATTGATTTAATTTTTATAGGCTCTTTGCCACATAAAGGCATGCAAGATTGTTTTGGCTGAGATTAGGCAGAGCTGCAGAAGAAAGATACCTCTTCCTAGAATTTGTGTTACAAAAATTCTAACCTTGAGGTTGAGAGGTGCATAGTAGCAGAAAGATTGCAGAATCTTGCACAAATTCACTTCAGGTAACCAGAAACAAACAAACGTTGACTTTATTGAACAGCAAGAAATAGTGTTTGATATATTTCATTCAGAGCTGACATCTTATTTTTTACAATCCCAGACCTATCAACAAGAAATACATTGAACACCTACTATATGCTCAATAAACAGTTGTTGATTCAAAAGGCTGCTTGTTGCATGTACATTAGTACATTTTATTTTATTTTTTAAAGATTTTATTTATTTATATATGTTTTTTGAAAGGGGGAGTAAAAGGCGAAAGATTTATGCGATCTGAACCAGAGTAGGAGTACAGGACAGAGGGAGAGGAGGGAGAGAATCTCAAGCAGACTCCATGCTCAGGTCAGAGCCTACACAGGGCTTGATCGCACAACCTGGGGATCATGACCTGAGCTGAAACCAAGAGTTGGAGGTTTAACCAACTGAGCCACCCAGGCGCCCCTTAAAGATTTTATTTTTAAGTAATCTCTACACCTAACATGGGGCTCTAACCTACAACTCCTAGATCAAGAGTTGCATGGTCTACTGACTGAGCCAGCCAGGCGCCCTTAGTACATTTTAAACTCATTATCAAATAGCTCTTACTCACCAGTGTTTACATTATAAACATTTCACAGTAAGTGAAAATTTTAGTATTAAAAACTTCAAAATGGCTGGCTGTCATTAATCAAGTAAAAAAGCTGTTTGACTCGCTCCCGCTACCCGCTTTCACTGAAGATGGGGGAAAACGGAAATGCACATCTCCTGACAGCATGACCCCCTTAGTTGTAGGAAACGTACCTCAAATAACAGGGCTTTGTTTGTTTTTAGATTTCACGAACACGTGGGGACTGTTCCAGGCTACCCTTAGTATTGAATGGCGCGGTGGACTCGGAAACTTTCTAACCCGAGCGGCCTCTTTCAGCCAACGCACCAAAATCCAGGACTTAGGTTGTGAGCTTTGAAAACGGGCTTACAAACGCCGCAGCTCTGGAAGTCTGGCGCCTTCCCGCAGCACGCGCCCTGCCCAACCTGCAGCTCTGCGCGCTCCTGGGACTCCAGGGGACCGCGCGCGGGCCAACGACACCGGGCAGGAAGGGGCGGAGCCGGCGCAGCGGTGGCGGGAAAAGAGGCGCGCAGAACGGCACGCACCCCCTAGCCTGCCGCCAGCCGCCCTCCGCGTCTCAGAGCCCACAGCGGCGCCCGCGCAATGCCCGCCCCCGGCTCCGAGCTGCAGCGCCCGCCGTCGCCGCCCGCCGCGCAGAAACCGGGCTCCGAGCCGCAGCCGCCACCTCACGGGGAACTGCAGTACCTGGGGCAGATCGAACATATCCTGCGCTGCGGGGTCCGGAAGGATGACCGCACCGGCACGGGCACGCTCTCAGTGTTCGGCATGCAGGCGCGCTACAGCCTGAGAGGTGACCCCCGCGCGCCCCGGGGAGGGCGCGTGCGCCCGGGTGGGCTCCAAGCGGCCGCTGGGCGGGGAAGGCGCCTGGGAATGGCTGGGCTTTGCCATCAACCCTTGGTCCTAACCTGGATCCTGGGCGCTCCTTAGCCCCGCTTTGAAGACGCCAAAACAGAGGCTCGGGTTAGAGAAATGATTTGCGTAACGGCACGCGGACAGGAGTGACAGAAGTGGGAGGTGAAACCAGGTCCGTTGGGTCCGAGTCCTGTGCTCACCTGGTCGTGCTGTTTGCCCCACAGTGGCCACGGTCTGGTAGTGTTTGCCTCATACTAGAGAGTGTGAGAGTATCTGTCTGGGCTTAACCACGGACTTGGCTAGAAGTTCCCCTTTTTGGCTCCTCCTCCTCTCTCCCCCTTCTAGTCCTTCGGTTTGGCAAAGTTACTTAAAAATTGGAGCGAAGGAATAAGGGCGGGTCAACGGCGGCGGGAGGAGAGAGCGCGAACGGAGAGGCTGGGCAAGAACTTGTGGTTCCTGACAATTTTTCCGTCGGGTCCGCACGAACCAGCTTTCCTCTTAAACCTTGAAACAGGAACGCGAGAGTCCGAGTAGTAGTTCTTATTCGTCTTTTCCATTAAAACAGGATGGCTCCGGAGAAGTTTCTCTTGGCGGTTGTTAGAGTCAGGCTTTCGGGGCACAAAGAGACGGGTGTGGGGGCGGTGCACGAGACAAATATCCTGAGCACAGGTAAGGGGGTGGTTTTGAGTTTGGAGACGCACTATTAGTAAGGCTGATTCACTGTGGTGAGCAGGGGGAAGACGCACTATTAGTAAGGCTGATTCACTGTGGTGAGCAGGGGGAGGACCCTCAACCCCACACCCATTTTAGAGACTGGAAGGTACCCAGGCTGCAGGGTAGACAGGGATCCACCGCCGTGCAGCTCCACACAGTGGCCTCCGATGAGCTACAGATCTCGTTTTTACTCCAGTCCATCAGCTTAGAACGTGGGCAATTTACCTCTCTGGTCTTCAGCTTCCTCGTGTGCTTAAAATAGAGGAAATCATGCTCAGTGACAGTACCGATAAAAGTAGGTGCTTGAAAAATCTCTCCTTGTTACATGAATATCAACTATATAACTGATAAGGTGAACTGAATAGGTACTGAATTTAGAGGTAAGCTTTTACATTTTGATCTTCTCTGTTGCTTGATGCAAACTTATATATTCCCTCCTGGTGCCTGTAAAATGGAGATCTTAAGGATGCCTCAAGGAAGGTTGTTTTGAGGATTCAATAAGGTCATGCATATAGGTATTTAAACGGGTACTATTTTTGGTACATTTAAATAATAGAGGTTAATTTGCTTTGCAAATAATTAAAAACTATCCCTTAGCTTTGGTTAGTGTGATATCTACTACACCCAGACCTGAGCAAGTTTTTCCTGGCAGGATAATCAGGGAATAGCTCTGGGAGCCTTCAGCCTTTGTCCTAGGGCACCCTTTGTGTGTTGTCTTCACACCTCTGGGAAGGAATCACACTAACTGGGAAGCGGATGGTAGCTCTTTTCCTGTCCACATAGGCATCCCTGCCTGGCCAGTGCCCCATTTCACCACGTGGGTGGAATTCCTGTGGTGGTCAAGGGATTGAGGAGGGCAGTCTTAGTCTGAATTGTGTCACTGACTTGGACTGTAGCCTGGGAGCTCCACCCCGTTCTGGGGCGCCCATGTGATCAGAGTCACAGTTTTCTAGTTGGTCCTGTGGTTACGCAAGGGCCTTATGTCCCGGAGGCAGTCCTCCTCCACAGAGAAAGCTGGATGATCTGTTCTGTTTTCGCATCTTGAAATTATCGGGCAAACTGTTTTTCAGATGAATTTCCTCTGCTGACAACCAAACGTGTATTCTGGAAGGGTGTTTTGGAGGAGTTGCTGTGGTTTATCAAGGTAAGGAAGCTGCTGCTGTTGGAAATCAGCAGTCTGTTCTCAGCCCAGCACCGGGGAGATCCTTTTAAAAGTCCGATTATGTCACTTCTCACCTACAACCCTAGTGGATCGCAGTTCACTCAGTAAGATCCCACTCACCTGGGGCCCCATCCCAGCTCTGGCTTCAGTGAAGTGCCGCTCACTCTATTCCACTCACCTGGCCTCCTTGCTGATCTTTGAGTACATCAGGACATTCCCACCCAGGGTTCTGGCGCTTGCTAGTCCTGTTTCCTGGAACCTTCTTCCCCAACATGTAGCTCATGACTCACTCCCTCACCTCCTTCAAGTCCCTGCTGAATGAGCCTTCCCTAACCTCCCGATCTAAGACTGTGATTACCCCCCCACACACACACACACATCCCTCCCACCCTCCTTTGTTTTCTCCATAGAGAAACATCATCAGCTGATAGATAATGTCTGCCTTCTCCCTTTCCCCATACAAGGGGGGGAAGGTAGACAACAAATAAACAAGTAAAATGTATTAGGAGCTCCATGAGGGCAGAGAATTTGTTTTTTCCTAATCACGTTTGTATCCCCTGGGCCTAGAACACAGCCTGCCATATAGTAGGTACTCAACCTAGATTGATCATTGACTATAAATCCCAGCCATGTTTTCATATTGGTATAAGCTAGAAGGATCTCTTGAGTAACAAGCTATACCTCTTCCAAAGAGCCAAGTAGGTACCTCTGGCAAAGGCTAAAGTGCTGTGATGATGGACAGCTTCCTCTCACTCTGTCTCCTGCTCCAGACTAATGATATTCTCGCCAGTGCTGTTCAGAGGGTACCTGAGGAGACGGGCTCAGTTCTGGGTCATGTAGAAGCTGGGATCCCTTCTGCAAAGCACTCAGTGTGGCGTGTCTGGTCTTGGGCCAAACCAGACCCAAGACTTCTTACTGCATTTTAGAAAGAGTTTATTTCGATTTGGATCCAGTCCGGTCTTCCTTACTTTACGTATTCTCGAGGTGTTTTCTTCTGTGTTGTCTCACCTCAGCTGGCAGTGAGCGCCTAGTTCCAGGTGCATCATCAGAAATATCAGAAGAGGCCGTTTGTAAACCAGCCAGAGCCCAATCGAATGGATGAAGGGGAGGCATTAGAAGCGGTTTGGGAGGGAGCATCTGGGTGGCTCAGTGGGTTAAGCATCCAACTCATGATCTCAGCTCAGGTCTTGATCTCAGGGTCGTGAGTTCAAGCCCAGCGCTGAGCTCCACCTGGGCATGGAGCCTACTTTTTTTTTTTTTTTTTTTGAGATTTTATTATTTGAGAGAAAGAGAGCATGAGCAGAGGGCAGGGGCAGAGAGAGAGGGACAAGCAGACTCCCCGATGAGCGGGGAGCCCGATGTGGGGCTCGATCCCAGGACCCTGGGATCATGACCTGAGCCAAAGGCAGATACTTAACTGACTGAGCCACCCAGGTGCCCCCATGGAGCCTACTTTAAAAAAAAAAAGAGCAGCAACAGCAATATGGGAAAGATTGAAAAATGACTTATGGAGGTGAAAAAGATAGTACAAACTCAAAAACAGAAGGGAGGAAACGAGATGCTCAGAAATAAAATGCATTCACTGGTTTTATTTTAATTTAGCTTGAGTTCAGGAGTCTAAGTACTCTTTACCAGGAACATGCCAGACTCACCTCTGATAGATTTGCTCCCTGGGTGACTGGATGAAACACAGGAGTCAGGATGAACTGCACTGCAGCCGGCATCTGTGGGCAAGATGGAGACGTGGGGTCTGTGCCGAGGTTAGGATCTGTCAAGCACTGAGCACTTTGCTTATGTTTTCTAACCCTCACAGTAGATGTGTGGGGATGCAGCTGTGCTCTTCCGTGGGTGGGGGCAGGGAGCTGTCAGAGGAGAAGGGGGATGGAGGGCAGGCATGGTGTGTGTGGCAGCGCGTCATACACAGAGGCCGCTGAGGTCTGTCATTGACCTGAATGCACGATCAGGACACACGTTAGGATGATATGGGCCAAATCTAATGAGATGACGTAGAAGTAATAAACATTAGCTTGTACTTGGAAAAAAAACAAAGCCCCACCTTAACTGCAAATACAGGTTGGGGAGAACAACCTGACAGTGGCACATATGAGATAATGTGACTGATTGATTTGTAAGAAAAGCTGATACTGATTAGGCCAGTTAGTGAAATATCCTATGTGCCAGGTCTAAGATCCATTGAACAGATTGCAGGTGAGACATTAAATGCATTTTGGGGGATCACACACACGAAACACCTTTGGTTATAAAACACAAAACTGTTAGGTGAGGTGGGAACAATGAAAGGACTTGGAGGTGTTTAATCTAGAACATTTAGTTGAGGGGAAGAATCACCTGTCCTGGAAGTGATTCCAGGAGCCTGTCCTGGGGGCCCTCAAAAAGTCTGGGCTGGGACTGGCCCTTAAAGACGGGACACGCCATGCAGGACATGCTGAGTGCAGACAGGTATGTTAGCACAGGCCCGAGGCACAGTTGGTGGGCGGCTCTTGGGGTGGCACCTTCACCTGGATGCCTGCTCTGCTGTCCTGTCTCTTGCAGGGATCTACAAACGCCAAGGAACTGTCTTCCAAGGGAGTGAAAATCTGGGATGCCAATGGGTCTCGAGACTTCTTGGACAGCCTGGGATTCTCCAACAGAGAAGAAGGGGATTTAGGCCCAGTTTATGGCTTTCAGTGGAGGCATTTTGGGGCAGAATACAAAGATAAGGATTCAGGTGAGAAAACAGAGCGATGCCTCGGATTTTCTGAGCACTCATTGTAGCATAAGTTGGCCCCATTGTTTCAAGTGAAGTTGGGGGCCTAAGAAGCCAGTGTCTGGGGAGTTGATGTATAACTTTGAGGCTGTTTCAGAGTCAGGTAGAGGTCAGATCATACTCTTGGTTGTTAGCATTTATTGGGTGCTTGGTACTTTCCATACCGTATTTCATTAGCAGGTAGTGACATGGTGGGTCAGTTCGTTGCTGTGTTGGCCATAGGAAGAGGCCCGGGGATTGCCTTGCAGTGGCTTGATCTCCCTTTTTAAGGCTGAGCCACCCTGCACACTTTAGGTGGTGCTCATGTGATAGCAGCTCTTGGGTTACCGTCTTCTCCCTGCCCTCCTGGGGTGGAAGAAGGTGAACCATCTTATTCCAGGATGTCCACCTTCCTCAGTCACTTGGTGGCATCATTTGCCCCCATCCTTTGAACCTTCCTGTCCTGCCTGTCCATAGGTCAAGGGTTGCAAAAGCAAATGCCGACTTCCTCAGTGTGTGTGTGTGTGTGTGTGTGTGTACGCATGTGTGCACGCATACATTGGAAGTACTAGCTTGCTGGCTAGACTGAAATCTTTGATAATTTTAGCACCTGTAGATTTATATAAGCACCACAACCAAAATACAGAACCATACTATCACAGTGCATCTTTTTTAATCTTTGCTATTACTTTTTCTGAAGCTACGATCATGACAGGACCTTCTTCCCCCCAAAATTAACTACTGGACTAGAACATAGTCTGACCCCAGTAAGTGGAGGTTTAACCAGAGGGGATATGAAGCTCCTCACTTCTCAGACTTCGCAGCTTCCAGTTCCGTTTCAGAAGGAAGGCAAGGAATTAAAAGTCCAGAGACCAGAAATGGGAGAAAAGTACAACGTGGTGTGAGAGTTATAGTGATTTCTTGATAGTTATAAATCAGTAGGTGTTTGGCTGCTAAATTGTAATTTTGGGTGGAAGCGTTGGGAGAATAGCATCTAGACCAGAGAAAGGAATCCACCGTCCTCTGTTAGTTGGAGTGTGTGTGGAATGGTGTCTTCTATTTAAGATCTGATACGTTCCATGGCAGCAGAGTGCGATGAGAATGGTTGATGGGTATAGAGACAATCCCGTGGGGACCAGTGGAAGAAACTGCTGGGATTGGAGAAAGTTCGCAACAGGAAGGGGAGGGGTGGCACCATGACAGATCAGATATTTAAAGGACTCTTTTGTAGAAAGGAAAGTAATTTTGTTATGGCTCCAGAGGATAGAACTCATCATCACCCCACGAGAGCAGAGGAATTTGTAGAATGCCTTGGATATCTTGGAGCATGACCACGGGGGCGGGTAGGCTGTGGTAGGACAGTGATGGATGGCCTCTAAGGCCATCTCACGAGATGCTGTGATTGACATGTGGGCGTGTCTTCTCTTGACAATTCCACAGATTATTCAGGTCAAGGAGTAGACCAACTGCAAAAGGTGATTGACACAATCAAAACCAACCCTGACGACAGAAGAATCATCCTGTGTGGCTGGAATCCAAAAGGTGAGAAGCATCCCAGTTACTCTCGTGTCCAAACTATACTACTAGCACAAAGGGAAGCCCAGTGGCTTTGCGTGGAGGCCACCAATAGAAGGCTGGACCCTGGGAACCACCCCCAGCCACATGGCTGGTGTGACCCTGGGCAAGTCACTCATGGCCCCATTTTCACCTTCAGATGATGGGGTTGGACGAAGATGATCTTAATGTGTGTATTTATACTTCTTTTACTCCAGAGAGGGCTTTAAATTACCTATAAAAATATACCGAAGGTTTTAACAGTTTAAATTGGGGCAGATGAAGTTTCATATCTTCTCCACCTGGCTGTTAACATTTTAACAGTTATATCGTAAAATTAAACTCTACCAAGGTGTACTAAATATTACCCAGAGTGGAATGTTTGCTTTTCGAGTAGAGACTTTGAATACAGGAGGGTGTGCCTGGGATGCCGGTTTCCTGTGGCCCCTGGGAATGTATGAATTCCTCCTGCTTGTAGTTTGGTGCCACGAAGGCAGCACAAGTAATTTCGGCTGGATGAGTGTGGCTTTCACTGTGAAAATACATCTTCAGACATCTCATGTTAATGGATGGGTCACTGTAGGCGTGGTGCCGTCCCCAGGATTGGAATGGTCTGCTTTTGACCTGGAGGGCAGTGTGGGTCATGGGAGTCACTGGCCTGGTGGCCTGTTCTCGTGCTCTCCCCCGCAGGAGTTGGCTTCTGTTTCTCTCCTGTCTTGTGTGTGGCTGCGTTCTTTAAAACCACCCACGCGCCTCATTTTCCTTTGTGCTGGCTCCTCAGATCTTCCTCTGATGGCCCTCCCTCCGTGCCATGCCCTCTGCCAGTTCTACGTGGTGAACGGTGAGCTGTCCTGTCAGCTATACCAGAGGTCGGGGGACATGGGCCTGGGTGTGCCCTTCAACATCGCCAGCTACGCTCTGCTCACCTACATGATCGCGCACATCACGGGCCTGAAGGTGGGCTGTGCCTGGGAGGGAACGGTGCCTACCGGCCTAAAGCACTGAGCTCTTAGGTTATTTAATGTGGAAAAACTAATTGCAGAGAAGTCAGTGTCTGGTTAGTTCTAAAATGTGATCCGTGTTAAGAAACGAAGCTGCTCACCTGGCAGCCTCCCAGGGAGCTTTCTTTGCGGTCTGGATAAGCAAACAGGTTTCTGTGGGTTATTTTATAAGACAAGACAACTTTTGTGAACATCAGCTTTTCTCAGAAGCTATGCTGGTGAAATTGTTTTCTGAAAAGGCTTGGAATGTCTGCATAGTCTACATAATGTGCTTTCAAATGATGTGTCTGAAAGGAATTGAAACTAAAACATTTGCCATTTTGCTTGCTCCCATGGGATTTAGCCAGGTGACTTCATACATACTTTGGGAGATGCACATATTTACCTGAATCACATTGAGCCGCTGAAAATGCAGGTAAGAATGATATGTCACACTTCGGTACCTCCTCTTGATAAGCGGTTGCCTTCTAGAACATCCCTCATGTAACAGACCTGCTCTGCGCTGGGGCAGAGCTGAGATGCCCTGCTCCGACTGCAGGGACTGGCAGTGGGCAGGTGGGCGGGGACAAGGCAGACACAGCCACCACAGGCACTTCATGGGACCGCTACTGTGAGATGCTAAGCCAGTACAAGAGAGGGAGAGCCCATATTCGGACCAGTGGGTTTGGGAACCTTCCCAAAGGTAGCATTTCAACTCATTTTTAGTTCGAGAATTTAAATGGTGATGTTTTCCCTTCATATTATGTTAAATACCACACATAGGTATTAACTTTCAAAAGTCTGTCCAAATCCCATGTTACGCCAGCCAACAAGTGATTTGAAACAGCAATTAAAATACGAGTGTCTCAATGGAATATTATGCAGCCATCAAAAGGAATGAGATTTTGCCATTTGCAACGACATGGATGGAACTGGAGGGTGTTATGCTTAGTGAAATAAGTCAGAGAAAGACATGTATCATATGACCTCACTGATATGAGGAATTCTTAATCTCAGGAACAAACTGAGGGTTGCTGGAGTGGTGGGTGGTGGGAGGGATGGGGTGGCTGGGTGATAGACATTGGGGAGGGTATGTGCTACAGTGAGCGCTGTGAATTGTGCAAGACTGTTGAATCACAGATCTGTACTTCTGAAACAAATAACGCAACATATTTTAAGAAAAAAGAAAAAGAAGAAGATAGCAGGAGAGGAAGAATGAAGGGGAGTAAGTCGGAGGGGGAGACGAACCAGGAGAGATGATGGACTCTGAAAATCAAACTGAGGGTTCTAGAGGGGAGGGGGTGGGGGGATGGGTTAGCCTGGTGATGGGTATTAAAGAGGGCGCATTCTGCATGGAGCACTGGGTGTTATGAACAAACAATGAATCGTGGAACACTACACCAAAACAAATGATGTAATATATGGTGATTAACATAACAATAAAAATTAAAAAAAAATATGAGTGTCTAATGCTCAATGAGCCGAAGGCGGGGGGATTGAACCAAACCCTTTTAGCCCCTTCCAGATGAGATCCAGGTTTTGAAAGTTCCTCCTTTGTGGGAGCTTGGCTGCTTTTGTATAGAGGGCGACTTCGGGGTTTGTGCAGTTGCTTCTCCGGTTGTCTGTTCCACTTATGCTGGACAGAGTAATGTGAGGTTGGAGCCTGTGCCCACGTCCCCATTGCCACCATCTGCTCCTGCCAGGGACCCCGGCTTGCATCCCTCTCTGTTGTCAGCAGATGTCATCTTGCCTCACCCTCTGCCAGGGACAGTTGAGGTAGGGATTATGGGACTCAGACGACCATACTTGAGCGCCCACCTGGAGTTACAGATACAAAAGTGAAAGGCTGTGTCCTGTCCTTCATAAATTTACCAAGAGCTGTCAGTTAGAAGATGAGCCACACGGCTCCTGACGCTCCTGACGCAGTGGGATGCCGCAAAAGATCCTTCAGTCTCTCTGTGTGGGAGAGAATCCGTCCGTTACATTCCAGGAGTGTTGTTGCCTAAGCAGGGGCAGGTGTCTGCACTATTACACTCCTGTGAAATATTTTGTTGATAAAATACTGTGTACTTGTTTCACAGGGAGAATTAAAGCAGGTTGTACAGATAATGACAAGATAATTTTCTCCTATTGTTTTTAGCTTCAGCGAGAACCAAGACCTTTCCCGAAGCTCAGAATCCTTCGAAAAGTTGAGACAATTGATGACTTCAAGGCTGAAGACTTTCAGATTGAGGGGTACAGTCCTCACCCGACTATTAAAATGGAAATGGCTGTTTAAAGTGCTTTTAAAGGAGGTATTTGAAGGATATTCCGCCTGTAGGGGGTTGGACTAAGTGCCCAGGTGAAAGCCCTAGAGGAAGAGGGAACTAGGTCAAAAATCTCTTGGCGACCAGCAGTTGTTATTAACTTGTAAGGATGTTGCCACTGGCAAACAGAACCTTGCCTGTTCTCTTAGTAACAAAAGGCCTTGAGTTTGGTTAGCTCACTGAGGACATGTGAAAATGCCGAGATTGGGAATAAAGAAGTCAGGAGAATAAAAACTGGAATACTCTTAAAACGTGTACATGCATTTCAACCCCATTTTATGAAGGTCCGTGAATTTCAAGAATTACACATCAGCTCTTCCCCAGATTTGAGCAAGCTGAATAACACCAGCATTCATAATAATGTACAGTTGTGGTTATGAACATTTAAAGTTACTTGCTTTATATATTGCTATAATAAAGGTGTGTTCTGCATTTGAGTTCTGCATTCATCTGGTTTTTTTTGTTTTTAAATTTTTTTATTCTATATTGCCATTCTGCTCACTCCTGCCTAAAATAGATTTAACTGAACCCTCCTAAATAAATATACTCTATTCTTGTTTGGATACTGCTTAGAGGTTTGGTATATTTGGGAAACGGTGACTAAACTGTATTTTGCCCTATTTTTCTGTGGTTTGTCTAATTCTGGCTGCATTTTATCATTAGCACATAATGATTATTGAGGATAAAGATTTAAGGGTTATGGAAATATAATGTATGAAATTCCATTTTCCTGCCCATTACTGCTACTATGGTTTCAGTATGGTGTGAATCCTCTACTAATAAACTTAGACCGAGCAAGAGTAGAAAGGCTAAACCACTCCAGGGCTAATCTGTGAAATCCTTTTACCTTTGTTGTGCACCAGATATCCCACAGTACTGCAGAACTATTTTTACCCTGCTAATTTTTAACAAGCGTTAGATAGAATAAGGCATTGTTCCAACAATTACGCAACCTGCTGCTTATTTTCAAAGTATAATTTAATGTCCGGGTACAGCACTTGGTAGAAATTTTGTAAGAACATCTTTCTGGACTTGGAGGTAAATCTAAATTTGTTTAAGGATTAATTAGGAGAATGTGTGTTTATTTGCTAAAAGAATCAAGTAATAATGACGACTAAGCTGATTCCTGAGGTTAACAGGACTTTCAGCTGAACTTGTTTTGATTGCTACGATTTCTTTCCCCTGTTTTTGTAAAACCACACCCAAAAAGTGGTTAAGCCTTTTCACTTAGGAAAGGGTGTAAGGGCTGAACATTTAATTCTCTTGAGCAGCAAGGAGTTTTTTCCAGACTTCCCCATGTGGATACTGGTGTTTCTTTACAGATTCCTCCTTCATTTCTGTTGAATAACCAGCATCCTATCAAAGACAAAAAATTTGAGTATTAATAACCGCCTGGAACAAAACTCATACATGTATTTCTGCTGTTCATAGAAATGCTGTTTTTGGATTATTTGAAATGGGGAAGGGTATACTTTATTGGCGGTGTCTCAGGATTAAATAATCACACTTCCTTTGACAACTCAACCTCTGTTGGTGAAAATGAGCCCTGGTGTCTTGAACATGATGAAGATAAATGGTCCAGATTAACACAACCGCAGTCTAAACATTTCAGTTCACTAACTTGCTAGGTGGTGCCAGGTTTGGTTTTGGGTTTTTTTTTGGGGGGGGGAAGGGGGTTTGCACAAGAAGTGTACGTTTTAAGGTCTCAGCTGGTGTTGGGAAGAAAGGCTGGCATTAGTGAAGGCTTGTCGGGGCAATTTCACCCTCAACCCCTGACCTCAGGCCTTGGGAATCTGATATTGCTAACTGAAGAGCCATTTGTAATTTCTAGATACTGAAAATAAGCTCTAAGGAGACAGCTTTGTGGTCTAGGGTCTAACTCACAAGAACAAGTATACCAGGGGCTGGAAGCTCCTTGCTTCCTCAGGGAGGCCTCTGGCCAACCTCACCTTAGGAGGCATGTAGGACGCTTTCTTGATGACCACAGGATACCTGAAATGTTCATGCAGGTGGTTGACATATTCACACATCCTAGGAGGAAGGAATCAGATTAGGGCAGTAATGTCTTATGTTAGATCATTCATGTGGTACTGTTAGAGCAAAGGGGTGAGCACCACTGAAGAAAGGGTGGACTTGATCGGGTGCGTGTTTCTATGCAAATCTCTCAACCTCTGCCTCAGGTTCTCTCCCTGTAAACTCAGGCAGTGTGAGGCTTGGGTGAAGTCTCCTGTGGGTGGGTACCAAAAGTCTCGTAACTCTACAGATGGTCCCCGACTCACAGTGGTTTGACTTAAGATTTTCAATTCCATGATGAAGCAAAAGCCATATGCATTCAGTAGAACTGTACTTCAAAGTTTGAATCTGGATCTTTTCCCAGCTTGTGACGTGTGATGTTGGCCTGTGGCCACAGCAGCCCCCAGTCAACCACGCCCTCACTCGGGTCAACAACCAATACACTAACAACTGTTTGTACCCATACAACCATTCAGTTTTACACTCTCAGTACGGTATTCGATAAACTACACAAGCTATTCAGCATTTTATTATAAAATAGGCTTCGCGTCAGATGATTTTGCTCAAGTATAGACTAATATAGGTGTTCTGAGCATGTTTAAGGTAGGTTGGCTGGGCTAAGGTATGTTCAGTAGGTTAGGTGTATTAAACATTTTAAAATATATTTTCAATATATTAATATCAATATTGATAAATATATTACTATTTCAATATACTATGGTGGGTTTATTGGAATGTTAAGCTATCTTAGGCCAAGGAAGATCTGTAAAGGTTTTGTGACCCCCAAAGATAGCCATTTAGGCTCCATAAGTATCTGGGATTATTTGGGTGCCTTTAGCCAAAGGTCAGATGAATAGATTAAAATCACCCAGTGAGATCCCAACCAGCTACACACACGAGTTAGAAAAAAGAGCACAGGTTTTACTATCAGACCAATCTGTTCAAATTTGGGTCAGCCACCCTCTAGTTTTGTGACTTGGGGCAAGTGACCTAACTCTGCTGCCTTACTTTGGTCATCGGTTAATAAAACAGCTAGGACAGGCAGCCCAGGTGCCCGGTGCCGGCCATTCCCAAAGGAACTGGCAAGACGGGGCTGCATGGTTTCAGAGGACACAGATACCAAGTTATCGACTAGAATATGCACTATGTATAATCTACAAAGAACAGGCTACAGGTGAAGAACCAGCCCCATGGGAGAGGATGTTCTGGCCTTGAAGAATGAGCAGAAACGGGTGTCCCACGCGGTCACAAAGCTGGGGTGCAAGCGGCGCCTGGCGGCTGCCCCGCTCACACACCAGCATTCCCGTGCAAAGGGGCGACATTCCTGCACAGGGCGGCGGCAGGAGGCACTCTCGCCCACTTGTGGGTAGTCACAGCACACCGCGCTCAGCGCTGGCCCTTTTCTCGGCCCTCAAGACTGACAGGACCTTTCAAGTTGGTCCGAACCTCCCCTTAGTCCCACCTTCGGGACTGAAATGGGACAAAAGCAGAATAACCTAGGAATGTTCACTTTTTATTGTACAAAATATTTCAGACATAAAAGGCACCATCTATGTACTCACCCCCATCTTAAGAGAAAAACCGTTATCACTGAGGCTCCCATCAACCCTCATAGGCCCCATTTCTCACCCACGGCCCCGCATTTGGTGTTGATCATTCTCCTGTACGTATTTAGGCTGCCGCCATATAAAGACCATGGCCAGTGATCCTTCTGTGATATCACATTTAACTCCAGGAGTCAATAAAGCCATATGTGGGGGTGCCTGGGTGGCACAGTCGCTTAAGCAGCCGGCTCTTGATTTTGGCTCAGGTCATGATCTCAGGGTCCTGGGACTGAGTCCCACACCCTGCTCTATGCTCAGCAGGGAGTCTGCTCAAGCATTCTCTGTCCTCCTCCCTCTTGCCCCTGCCCCTGCTTGCTCTCTCTCTCTGAAATAAATCTTAAAATAAAGCCATATGTGTGCAGATGACTGGAAGACTGTCTTAAAGTTCACCTGGGACACACTGAGAAATAAGGTGGTACTAGATGCGGCCAGATTACAGAATACTCCAGCGCTGGGACCAGGAGATTGGACAGAAGCAGAGAATATACGTATGATGAAAGCAAGGCTTTAGAATGGAAGGAGTTCCGGGGGCACCACCTGGGTGGCTCAGTCAGTTAAGTGTCTGACTCTTGATCTCAGGGTTGTGAGTTCAAGCCCTGCTGGACTCCATATTAGGTGTGGAGCCTACTTAAAAAAACAAAAAACAAAAGGAGTTCTGGCTGCCCCCGGGGTTCTACCCAACCCACGCACCATCTCGTACTTAGAAAACAAAGGCAGCTACCACGAACCCAGTCCTCTGAAAGAAAAAGATCTATTCACTGCTGGGGCTCCAGTGTAATGGCCCCCTGGGAAAAAGTGGAAGCAAAGTCAAGTTGGCCTTTGAGTTATAGGACGTGGCAAAGCAGAGTTCTTGGTGCCTCTGGTCTCCAGAGCCGAATTTTACAAAGTCTGACCTGACTGAGGGACGCTACCGAAGTTAACTCCACATTACCTGTTCTCAAGGCTTGCAGAAATGGAGATGAAATCAAATATAATCAGGTGCTGAACCAATTCACAGAGGCCAACTCCACCGGCATGAGGGCAAACGGGAACTACAATAAAGACAGATTTCTATTTAATGCCTAGGGGTGGGAGTGGGCGGATGAGAGAGCACCTGCGGTGATTATGGTGATTGCCCGCCCGTGATTACATCATTCATTATGATCTAGGGATGAAGATAGTCAAAGATTCCCTGATCAGGCCGAAAAGAGAGTCCCTCCAGAGGGACCCGCCGGTGTGCGGTGGGTGGGGAAATGGAGGTTTGGTGCACGGCTCCCGGGGCGCCCTTACTTTCAAACTTTTTGGCCATCAGCAACACCGAGAGGTTTTCATTGACACTTCCCAGCCTGCAGCTGTCAATCTGGAGAAACTGCAGGGCTTTTGCTTGTAGGAGTTGCTTAAATATCACTCTATTGTGGCACTGGAAATAGAATTGAAATAAAACCAGCGGAAGAGTTAACGTGGGCCTTCAGGAAGCCCGGGCTGTATTTATCCTTCCCTCTCACCTGGCACGAAGCAAGCCCTGACAATACAGGCCGGGGACCTGACTGCTCACTGCTTCCTAAATCTGCCAGTGGAAGGGTGTGAGTCACGCAAAAGTCCCACCGCTTGATATCTATGAAGGAATAACGGAGCGGATGGCAAGTGGGAGGTGAAGCAAAGCATCAGGGTGGAATGTAGTGATGGCGGTGAGCAGGTAGCTTGGACGACCAAAAACCAAAGGCTAGCCAGCATTGCTCCTTTTGCTGGGCAAACTGAAAATCTCTTCCTTCACACTGCTCTGCTCGTGGGTGGACTGCCACAGGTTTTGGCAAGCATTGGTGCTTCGTTTATAAGCACAGAGAGTGAACGCAGTAACGTTTATTCAATTTGGCAGCTGGCTTTCTTAAAACCATACGGTGTGTCTCATGCCCTTGCAGGAGCAACTTTAAACTTCTGCCTTGTAAATTTTGATTAGATACTTTGGGAAAGATACATGGCCTTACATCATATGAATTGTAGGTAAAGGGACAAAAACTTTTGACTGTCTCCGACTCCAGACTCTACCGATGTGCTGTAAAACATCCCAAGTTCAGAGATTAAGAAAACTTCCCCACTCAAAATAACACAGGTGATGGAGCCTGATGTACACCAGTGTCCCCAGTGGGTGGCCGGTGTGTACTGACCCCAAGGAGAGGTCACTTACCTGTTCTCCGGTGGCAATGCCAATTCCTAATGGGACCAGTGCCTATAAAATATAAGGCAACTTGATGTTATTTTCCTGAGTCTTTGAACTGAAACTCCTAATGTTTAAAACTATTTACAGCTGTTTCACCACTTAGACGTTGTGGTGTTCTTACAGTTGCTCTTCACCACTTGAAGAAGGAAACGTCCCTGCTGGGGGGCTGTGTGAAGTTTTAGGAATGGCAGAAGATCAGCAAGGGGATTATGTGTGCACACAGGAGGGGCTTGTTCCTATGCTGCCATTAGCTCCTCTCCTGCTAGAGCTCTGCAGATTCTCCCCGCCGCCCCCCTTCAGTGGGTGTTCTAGAACCCTCTCCCTTCAAGCTTAGCGAGTGGCCTTAGATCCACTTTACCGGTCAGGCTGAGCTCATTCCTTACCTGGTGAAATCCTCACCTGGCGAATGCTGGAGTCTCCTGAACAGAGCACTCTGCTCTCTGTCCTCCCACCTGAAGCGACCTCACCCCACCCCGGCCCCAGGCTGCTCCCCTCATGCCCCCACTGGGATCACCTCGGGCACCTGTGGTTTCTCCCCAGCTTATCTTCCCGTTGTTTAGGGAATAATATCCAGGGCACTGCAAGCTAACACTGTCTGAGCTCCTACCACCTGTCCGGTGCCGTGTGAAACCCTGCCTGAAATGACTCCTTGTCACAGCCTATAGGGACAGGAGTCACCATCATCCCCATCTCACAGGGGAATGAGAAACAGGCACAGGGCTGGTAACCGTTCCCGGATCACAACGCTAGAAAGGGTAGGACCAAGGCTTGAACTCCAGAGCCAGGGGACGCTTCTGAACCACTAGATAGGAAAACTTCCCTGCAGGAAAACCCTTAATTTAGGAGCCAGGTGCCCCCGATCCTGCTACCTGTCCTGCCTCTATGTGTGGATGTGGGTGAGTCATGGACAACCCAAGCCTCGGCCTCCTTGTCCCCAGGTGAGGAGTTAGAGTGGATGGTCAGTGGGGCACCTTCTACCTTCCTGGTTTATGCTTCCAGAAACCTCTAATTTAAATGAGTGCCGTTCTCTATCTCAAAACAAAAACCAGAGTGGGAAAAAATAGTAGAGAAGGAAGAGAGCCATTTGACTTATTCATTCTACCATTTTAAAAAGCATATGTTTCTGACACTAAATACATACCAACTCCTATTTCTTCCTTTTAAATATTTCCTGAACGTGCTCTAGTCTAGCTGCCCTGTCCCTTCCCCGCCTGCCCTCCTAGATTACTGGGAAAGCCTCCTAGTTCTGTTCTCTGCCTCCGGTTTCTTTCTGCCTGTTCCACACTCCCCTGTACTGCATCTCAATCCATCCTACATGTTTTTGCCAGTCAAATCTTCTTTGACCCATTCTCTCCTTCAAGACGCTATGGTGGCTCACTGTGTTGGGCGGCATCTTCTGTGCAGATGGACCCATCACCCAGACCCAGGGACCTGTCTTTCCCACAATGCCCGACGTGCACCTGCCCTCCGCTGGGGATCTCCTCGGCCCCACCTGTGCCGGCTGACTCTGCAGCTTCCCCCTGCCTCCGGCTGTCTGTGCCCCCGTCCTAGGATACCTCCTGAGGGGACAGCCTTCCCCCGTCCCCTGTTGTGCTTTCACAAACAAAACCTCAGAGGGCTGAAGCCCCAAAGAGCTTCCAATGAGACTCTCTGGGCGAGGGCATGTGTTGGGGGGGTGCAGGTCCCTGTGTGGGCAGGTGGGCAGCACTAGGGCGTGGCTACCCCCCCAAAGAACCCCAAGGTGAAAGTCTTCATCAAACCATGGCCTCTGACCAGATTCTCAGAAGTTTTCAGGTCTGTTTAAACCAACACGGTACCCTGTGGCTCCTGCTCGTCCCCTAGAACGTGACACTGCCTGTCCTCAGAGTGAAAAATTTCAAATTAGGGGAGAGTATAGCAATGAAGAGTCACCTCAGGGGGAAATCTGCTCCAGGCAGGCAGGAATGGCCTGTAAGGCCCGACAGCACAGTGTTGGGGGGAAAGGGGCATCAGAGGAAAACATATAAGGGGAGTTAGGGGTAAGTGCTGGTCAGGAAGGGGGAAGGCTTCGTGCCAGGAGCAGGCACAGCCACGTTCTGTGGATGGATGCGTGGGGCTCCCCGGACCAACACCATCGCATATTCAAATCACACAACCCGTTTCTGCCCCGGATTCCTCTCATCCAACAGCCTTTGGTTTAATGTGGCTCCTGGTGGAGCTTGCTCTGGTCAGAGGGTACGGACATCTAGTGCTCCCAGAAGTTGGGAGTTCTCCTCAAAAGTGACCCGACATTCTGGCTTTATGTATTTCAGTGCTGGACACTGGTGAAAGGGAGACACTTCCTGAGAAAGGATGTTCCTCAGATGTTCTGACGTATCAGGGTCTCCCTAAACCCGAAAGGTGGGGAGGCCGGGTGGATCTGTGCAGGCGGTGCCCTGGTGCAAGGGCTCTAGGCAGCCTCCGGGGGGGGGGGGGCTGACATTGGCATTAGCTAAGCAAACCTTTTCTTTTGGGTCAACCAGAGGAATCTACACTTTTGTTTCATTCGGGGTGAAAAAATATTTTAGTATCAGTCAGGTTTCTCTATTTACAAAGTATGGAGTCGTGTCTATTAATCTTTGGATTGCTGGCAGACTTTCAACTTTTAGCAATTTACTGTCTCTAAAATAAAGAGAAATGTAAAAGGAAATAAGCAAAGGAGCTTTAGGATCTATCATGGCCACTCCAGAAAACCAACCAAACAACAACAAAAATATATAGCGGCAGGAGCAGGAGCAGTTTTTCTACCTCGGAAATGGCTGCGTGTCCCAGAATGTCATCAGGGGAGGTGGGCTCCTCAATCCACAGTGGCTTGAACTCAGCCAGCTTTGACATCCACTCTACCGCCTCGGGCACATCCCAGCGCTGGTTGGCATCCATCATCTGCAGGGAGAGAGAGAGAGAGAGAGAGAGAGAGAGAGAGAGAGAGAGAGAGAGGCCCTCCACCGCGAGGTCTGCCTGGTGCTGACCTGTGCCGGGCTATGGCTCTCAAGGACGAAATGCTGTCACTTGGTGCCCCCGACTGCTGAGCAAGACTTCTGGAGGGAGCCCGACATGTCCTCTGTGGAGGACCAGCATTCAGACAGCATGAAGGTGGCCAAAGAGCTGCCACCAAGACTGGAACTGTGGCTCCAGATGTGTCTTCTGACAGGGCCACTAGGATGTCTGGAAGTGCCCTGGGCTGGGCCCAGGAGAAGTGCTCGCTGGCCCTGGAGCTCTGGCCCAATCTGCACTGAGGTGCCACCCAATTGCATCTGTCTTGCAGTATCCATTGTTCTGGAAACTATTTTATCACATTCCAAATCAGGCCTCATCAATTCTGAATTTGTTCACCAGTCATTTTGACGCTTGCCAACTATGAGTCTGGCACAATAATACATAACCCAAACTCTACCATTGATGAAGTACCTAGCCAACCGGACAGTTTATGGATTTTGTCCCATTTAATATTTAGAACTCTATGAAGCAGTTCATATTAACCCAGTTTACAGAAAAGAAAGCTGGCATGCAGAGAAGTTAAGGAACTTACCAAAAACATAAGTCACGTAAATGACAAGTTCAGGGCCAGGCCTCTAACTCCCAGGCCCTGGCTCTCTGGAAGCCAGGTCCTGGGTGTGCAGACACCAAGAAAGGGCCTCTCCACCCTTGACATTATCACGCTTGATGACAGACATGGGGATGGATATGTCCAGTAGAAAGTGCTAACTGGTATATGAGTTCCCTCAGGGGCCACTGTGAGGACCAGAGGACAGTACAGCTAGAATCGCGTTGTATCACAAGTCATTTGGATAAGGACGGCCCCATAAGACAAAAGTCATGTTAACTCGTGCATAAATAGTGGCACTTCTGATCCTAGGTCAAGGATTCAACTGTTTCTGTTAACTTATGAAACATGCCTCCAAAAAGCATAAAAATATCTTACTGTGACTTTATAAAAATATTTTACACATAGTAAGAAACATCTTATAAAAATATGTAGTGAGGAATGACTGATCCTTACATTTATCTCTGCAAAAGTTCGGCATTTCTTCCACCTTGGCTCCCTGAGACTGGCCTACCTGCTGAACCAGGCAGGATGTATTTAAGAGAAATTAAATAATGACACAGGAGGGCACCAAGGGGGGACCTGTTTGCTCAGGTGCATCCGTGCTAGCAAGAAGGAACAATCTCTAACCCGGATCTTACTTAGGGAGTTCTGCAGAGCAGACACATTTAAAACTATCAGCTCCTTCAGTTTTTTTTTGTTTTTTTTTAAAGAGTTCACCCGTTGCAAGACCACACAGCTGTGCCTCCTCTCACATTCGGCTTTAAAATTCCCAACGAGGGGGGCCTGGGTGGCTCAGTCATTGAGCGTCTGCCTTTGGCTCAGGTCATGATCCCAGGGTCCTGGGATCGAGCCCTGCATCGGGGTCCCTACTCTGTGGGAAGCCTGCTTCTCCCTCTCCCACTCCCCCTGCTTGTGTTCCCTCTCTCCCTGTCTCTCTCCGTCAAATAAATAAATAAAATCTTAAAAAAAAATTTAAAAATTTCTAACGTTCTTTAATCCTTGCTTGAGATGAGCTGTATTTGGCCCAGGACACAGGTTTCATGTGAGCTGCTCTTTCTCAATGGGAGGAGAGGACATTTACCAACGTCTTCTCAGGTCCAATCATGTTTCGGATGAGGCGGCACCTGCGGATGTCATCCTGGAGATCAGCACCCACTTTTACCTTAAACCTATAAAAGAAATGTGGTTTGGGGGTTGAGATCTGTCCCCTGACATGGCAAAGACACGCGGGTTCTCTGCCTCCGCCGACAATTCATAGGTGACTTCTAGTAACCTCTTGCCTCTCCCCCGGTTGGTCTCAGACAAGCCACTTTGAGGGGCGCTTGGGTGGCTCAGTCGTTAAGTGTCTGCCTTCGGCTCGGGTCATGATCCTGGGGTCCCGGAATAGAAACCCATGTGGGGCTCCCTGCTCAGTGAGGAGTCTGCTTCTCCCTCTACCACTCCCCCTGCTTGTGTTCCCTCTCTTGCTGTCAAATAAATAAATAAAAATCTTTAATAAAAAAAAGACAAGCCAGAGGCCGGCTCTCGCAACTCAAGATGGCGGACGAGAGTGAGACAGCAGTGAAGCCGCCGGCACCTCCGCTGCCGCAGAGGATGGAAGGGAACGGAACGGCCATGAGCACTGCACCGATTGCGAGAACGAGGAGGAAAACAGCTACAGCCGGGGTGGTTTGAGTCCAGCCAATGACACTGGAGCCAAAAAGAAGAAAAAGAAACAAAAAAAGAAGAAAGAGAAAGGCAGTGAGACAGATTCAGCCCAGGATCAGCCTGTGAAGATGAACTCTTTGCCAGCCGAGAGGATCTAGGAAATACAGAAGGCCATTGAACTGTTCTCAGTGGGTCAGGGGCCTGCCAAAACCATGGAGGAGGCTAGCAAGCGAAGCTGCCAGTTCTGGGACACGCAGCCTGTCCCCATACTGGGAGAAGTGGTGAACACCCATGGGCCCGTGGAGCCTGACAAAGACAACATCCGCCAGGAGCCCTACACCCTGCCCCAGGGCTTCACCTGGGATGCCTTGGACCTGGGGGACCGTGGTGTGCTCAAAGAGCTCTACGGCCTCCTGAATGGGAACTATGTGGAGGACGACGACAGTTATGTTCCGGTTCGACTACTCCCCGGACTTTCTGCTGTGGGCTCTCCGACCACCTGGCTGGCTCCCCCAGTGGCACTGTGGGGTTCGAGTGGTCTCAAGTCAGAAACTGGTTGGGTTCATCAGTGCCATCCCGGCGAACAGCCACATCTATGACACAGAGAAGAAGATGGTGGCGATCAACTTCCTGTGTGTCCACAAGAAGCTGCGCTCCAAGAGGGTGGCTCTGCTCTTGATCTGGGAGATAACCCGGCGAGTTCACCTGGAGGGCATTTTCCAAGCTGTTTACACTGCCGGGGTGGTATTACCAAAGCCTGTTGGCACCTGCAGGTACTGGCATCGGTCCCTAAACCCACAGAAGCTCATTGAAGTGAAGTTCTCCCACCTGAGCAGAAACATGACCATGCAGCGTACCATGAAGCTCTACCGACTGCCAGAGACGCCCAAGACAGCTGGGCTGCGACCAATGGAAAAAAAGGACATTCCAGTAGTGCACCAGCTCCTCACCAGGTACCTGAAGCAGTTTCACCTCACACCAGTCATGAGCCAGGAGGAGGTGGAGCACTGGTTTTACCCCAGGAGAGTATCATCGACACTTCCGTGGTGGAGAACGCAAATGGTGAGGTGACAGACTTCCTGAGCTTTTATACGCCTCCCTCCACCATCATGAACCATCCGACCCACAAGAGTCTAAAGGCTGCTTATTCTTTCTACAACGTCCACACCCAGCCCCTCTTCTAGACCTCATGAGCGACGCCCTTGTTCTCGCCAAAATGAAAGGGTTCGACGTGTTCAATGCACTGGATCTCAGGGAGCACAAAACCTTCCTGGAGAAGCTCCAGTTTGGCATAGGGGACGGCAACCTGCAGTATTACCTTTACAATTGGAAATGCCCCAGCATGGGAGCAGAGAAGGTTGGGCTGGTGTTACAGTAATCAGTTGCCAGTGAGATTCTGGATAAAGCCACTTAGAAGTCAAACCAGGAAATGGAACCCCACCACTTGTTGGTCCAATTTTCACAAACGTGAGAATCCCTGGCAAAGGGAACAGAACTGAACCGGCTTTACCAAACCGCCACTGAACTTGACAATTGTATTGCAATGGCATAGGCTGCGCAATGTCACCTCCAGCCGTGTCTCTGGTCTCCCTGTTTTCCAATTAATCACATCCTTCTGCAGCCGTGATCAAGGGAATGTAACTGCTGAAAACTAGCTCATGATTGGCATATTATGGAGTTAACGGGTGAATAATAAAAGTATATATATATTATATTAAAAAAAAAAAAAGACAAGCCACTTGAAAAATGACCCAGTCGATGTCTCAGGGCAACAAGGCTGCATCACCTGCTGACTCGAAGTCAAGGAACTAGGAGAGCAGTCAGATTTTTTTTTTTTTTAAGATTTTATTTATTTGACAGAGAGAGAGAGACAGCGAGAGAGGGAACATAAGCAGGGGGAGTGGGAGAGGGAGAAGCAGGCTTCCTGCTGAGAAGGGAGTCCAATGCGGGGCTCGATCTCAGGACCCTGGGACCATGACCTGAGCCGAAGGAAGACACTTAACTGAGCCACCCAGGTGCCCCGAGCAGTCACATCTTTAACAACACTGAGTTTTTGCTGCGCTGTGACAAGGAATGAAGAACAAAAAGCCACAGTCAGCACTAAAGAGAAGAGGAGGCTGGGACAGGGAGCCTGCCCGTCACATCCTGAATGTAAAGAGTCTGACTGATAAAAGACCTCCACCTGCGGGGCTCCTTACAAGCTCGGGGGAGGTTGGGGCCGGGCGGGGGGGGGGGGCCTGCTGCAGGCGCCTGAGGCTGGGGACCCACCTGACTTGGTCACAGAAGGAGAAGCGGCAGAGGTCTCCTTTATATTACAGCTGGCCCCTTGCAGGGAGCTCCCTTCATCTGTTTGGATGCCCAAATAGTCTCCAGAGCCGGGTCTCTACCTCCTCCCCACGACCCCAAGCCGCGGTTTCAGTTGTTGGGAGAAAGTGTGGTCACCCCCCTCGCGGGGGAGGCAACACCACCGTGGGCGAGGCCAGTCTCCTCTCCCTCACTCAGGGATTGCTCCACATTCTCCCCCTACTTTCCTTGGTGCCTGCACTCTGTGCCAACAGAAAGCCCTGCTCGCAGCACACACCCTGGCACCGGTTGCTTCTCTCTTCCACTCAGCACTAACACACTCAAGAAGACGTTTCTGTCCCAGATGGGAGCTCCAGTTTCCAGATGTCAGGCTTCTGTGCTGGGAGGCCTCTGAAATCGCTCCTCAACCTTCTGTGACTCACTAGGTACAACTGTTCCCACCTTTCCTGGGCACGTGGAGAGGGGAGGGGTATCAACTCTTACTGAGCACCTGTTATGACTCCCAGTTGTGCTGGCCCTTTTCAGATAAAAACATCTTATTGCGAGGAGAATCGTGAGTTAATATTATTCCCATTTTATAGAGAAAGAAAATGAGCTCTGGAGAGGCTGAGCAATTTGCCCATGATCACACAGCAAGTCCTTGCAGGAGACGAAGGGAAAAGACAAGAGGTTGATTCCAAATCCATCACAACCCAACCCCTTTCCACTGCTTCAGGCTGCCTCCTTCAAATTCTCACTCCCCAATTCTATTTCGCTGAGGAGTCAACAAAAATTCAGTGCCTCTCAAACTTTAGCAAGCACACAAATCACCCTTTACCATGGGATCTTGTTAAAATGCAGATTCCTGAGCAGCAGGTCTGGGAAGAGGCTGGAGGGTCTACATTTCTGACAAGCTCCCAGGAAATGCAGACGCCCCTGCCCAGCAGGAGGCCCGTGGCCAGGCCCAGAGTCTGCAGAGAGCCTGCTGAACTAGCACAGGCAGAACTTCCCGCCGTGTGCTACACGATAGACTCACGGTGACCCCACATCACGAGATGATGGTTCCTCTGTATCCTGCACTGTGTCAGGTTTGGGAGCCCCCAACCACAATTTATCCAGAGGAAGACCCTAGGACGTCCAGGGGTCCATATTCACACAGGAAAGAGACAGGAGAGAAGAGCCCATGGTTGGTCTGGAGAGAAACAGCCTGGGGAGGAGAAGGGCTGCCACTGGAGGGGACGAGAGGGCGCCTGGAGACTCCGTGGAAAACTGGAACCAGTGACTGGAAGTTCTCCGGAAGGGAAGGTTTCAATACACTGAAGCTCTTTCTAATGCATGGATCCCTCAAACCATGCAAAAGCACCTTACCAGTTAGGCTCACTGCCTCTGCAGGTTTTCAAGCATTGAATCAATGCTTCCTACTGATAGTAAAGAGTGGATTTCTTTTCAGACTAGTGCTTGAGATTGACCATCTTCAAGCTCTGTTTCCAATCCGTTGTTCTAGGATTCTAACTAGGACTCACATCTCATCTTTGGAGGAAGAGCCTGGCCTACGTTGAAACTTCTCCTATGCATCCCTACGTGTCAGACTGTTCTGGACGAATCCTGGCCTCCTTGGTGCCTTTTTCTCCTGGCTCCTCTCCATTGCTGAGCCTGTCGTGACGGAGAGAGTGAAGCGCATTATCACACAAACAAGTTACCTGGTCCAGCCGTCCTTCAGTGCCTCCGTGCAGAGCTGTGGGAGAAAGGAAGACAGCCACCATCACACACCCAAAAGCTCTCTCTCATCTAAGGAGTACCCCAGCTGTCTCTGATGTGCTTTCACAAACACTGGCTGCCGCATGAACCAGAGGAACAACCACATGTTGGTGAATTAAGAGCAGGAATGGCTTAGTCAACAGAGCATAACTCCTTGTACTTGTAGGACGACTTTTTTTCCTCATCTCTAGGGGAACAATTTCTTGAATTGTTCACAACATTCCTAGAAGGGAAATGGAGCATTTAGGTCCCCCCTCTTAAAGCGAGGATATTCTGCAGCATCCACAGAACGTGTGGATGTAAGGGAAACAAACAGAAGCTAGTCTTTCAGCTGTGTACAGGGTGGTGGGGAAGTCATAAATCAACCGGGCTCTGATGGCATGCTGTGTGCCAGCCACCGGGCTACGGGCCTTACACAACTCACAGCATTATTCGGAGTCCCCCAAACCACCCACGAGGTACGTATCATTTCCCCACTTCACAGTGAGGAAAACCGAGGTTCAGCATGGTTCGGTGAGCACAGTACCATGTGACCCTGCTGCCTCTGCCTGGGAATCAATCCCGGGCTGTCACCTTCCAGAAGCTGAGGTAGGACACACTAGGTCACAGAGTCTCACACCCACAATGTGAGTGGCTTTACTTCGCTCTGGTATAAGTACTTTCAGGATGGGGCCTTGGATCCATAATGATTTAGAAAGGCTAACAAGAAAATGCCAGAAAGCCAGGAATATAAAACCTGTCTACAAAACCAGGTTTCAGTGCCCACCTGCTTCAGCGTGTCATCGGAGTACCCCAGCCAGGCGCACGACGTGGTGTAGGCAGGGTAGCCGTGCATCAGCATTTGCCCTTCTGGGGAAACACAATGCTTGTCAACATTTTGTGCTTTCCAGGCACCTTCAGAATTACAACTGCCTTTAGCTAAGCTGCTCCCTCAGAGGATTCAGCCTGTTCTCCTGACCCTGCCTTTCATGTGCACCCAGCCCCAAGCCCAGCCTCTGGCCACATTCACAATCATGCAATTACCAAGGATGTCAAACTAGCCCAGATCTTCCTATTTGTCACACCCAGGGAGCTGCTTCATCCAGATGCAACCCTTTGTCAGAGGGCCTGGCTGCTGGGTATGGGGCATTTGGGAAGATGATGCAAACCCCAAGAGGACAGGGACCCTCAAAAGGACAATGAAAGCAAAAACAATCAAGGAAATTTCCTCACCACCCACCTCTCTCTTTTTTACCAACTTGACCTTTCTGCAGTATTTCTGGAAAAAAATAAGAAGCGTCATCACTTTTTCAGACAACAAAGCATGCTACTACATTATTTACACATCAGCAGGTACTAGAAAACTTCCACTTCCGTCACTCGAGTATGACTCACCATAGGCTTCCTCCTCGGTCAGGACGTCTGTGATGTACCTGAAATCGATGCAGGATAACAGCTCCCTGGGGTCCTGGCAGCGTCACAGGAGAGGGGAAAGGCCCAGGTCAATTCACAAGCAGCTTATGTTTCTAAGGATGGACTTACCTTTTCTGGGAAAGGGCCTTCAGGATTTATGTTAAATTGTTTGGTTCTGTCATTCCTTGGTACAGAGCTCTTCAGAGGGTCAGTGCCGCCTCCCCAAGATGTCCTCAGGCCCTCGTGCGGCAACCCCTCCCTCCCTCCTCACCCCTTCCCTCCCCTTCCCTCCCCTGACACTTAGGCTCCACCTGCCCAACTAACATGGCTCCTGGAAGGAGGACTGGGCAGGAGGCAAGCACTCAGCACGAGTTAAGTGGAGAGATGAGCGCCTGGCGTCCCTCTACATGTAGGTCATTGCTCCACACTTCAGGGCTGACCATGATCCTGGAGCAGCTCAGTGGGAGAGGAAAGAAGGTTGGTCTCAGAGCCGGGCCCTCCAGGGTCAACCCTGTGCCCACCGTTTATTAGCAGCCTGAGCGTGGGCCATCTTCTCTTGTCAAATTGGGACAATTCACTTCACCAACAGGAACAGAACGGATTCACCATGAGCGACCCAGCACACAGCCTGGCCCTGGACCATCACTGGCTGTTCTCTCTCCTGCTCTTCCTGCCCCTCATTCAATGCTCTGGCCACGCTGGCAAGGTGGACATCCTCGGCTGGGCCTCTGGCTGAGACCCCTCCCATCCCAGTCTAACAGCTGGGAAGCAACCAGTAGCTTCACTCCCACTCATGTTGTACTGTGACTAACAGTACTCCACTGGTCTGTTAAAAATCGTAAAAGCTGGGCACCCGGGTGGCTCAGTTGGTTAACCGTCTGCCTTCGGCTCAGGTCATGATCCCAGGGTCCTGGGATCGAGCCCTGCAACTGGCTCCCTGCTCAGCTGAGCGGGGGGTCTGCTTCTCCCTCTGCCCCCACCCCAGCTCGTGCTCATGTGCGCACGCTCTCTCTCAAAAATAAGCAAAATCTTTAAAAAAAAGTAAAAGCTCTTTCAATGCTGAGATTCTGCCCCTTTCAAGACTATTGGCCGCTACTGAAACAGGAAATAGGATCCAAAAGAATGAAGTCACAGGCATCTTCTCTAGTGGCCCTCAAATCATTCAGTTTTGGAAGCCACCTCCTACACCCCTCTGAAAGGCTGACCTTTAGCCTAAAGGCAGCTCATGTCCTTCCCCTTTGGATGGGGCCCCACGCCGCCAGCAACTATGTCAGACAGATGGTGTGACAGCCCGCCTCTTTATTTTCTCCCAGAGAAGAGGCAATGTCTGCCCACCTACAGTCTTCAAGGCCATGGTGTTCTTCGTGTTTCCTTAATTGTGATGCCAAATAATAACAGGGCCTTCATTTGTTGACCACCAGAGTTTTTAGCAACCACCATGCAAGACATCACCCTGAGGCAGCTAATGCTCAGAAGTTAAGTGACATGCCCAAGGTCAACCCGCCAGTAAGTGGTTGGAGCCCAGATTCAAAGCCAGGTCTGCCTGGGCCTGAAGTTCACTCCCCTTAACTTGTCCAGACTTTTTTCCTCCTCAGCTGCCAGGTGCTCGACCCTGCCATAAACAGGCCAAGGAAAAAGGAAACATCGAGGTGCCTATCTTCAGCATTTGGCTCCTTCCCTTCCAGAATCAGACAGTGGAGACCACCACAGTCTGATCCATCACTTTATTTTAAATTCAAAGTGACCAGATGATATCTTAATAATATCTTATGTATTATATAAGATAATAATATCTTACTAATAAAGTCTTGCTCTTCAGGAAGCACTTTTATCATTTGGTCTTTAAACAAATTCTATGAGGTTCTCAGAGAAGTGATGACTATCCCCTTTTCATAGTTAGGAAACAGAGGCTCAGAGAATTTGCATTACACATGAAAACTCCACAGTGGGGGGAGGCAGAACCTAAACTCAGTGCTTCCCTTGGACCACTCTGCCTATGTGAGCACAGCCAGCTGTTACTTCAAATATCAGAAAAGAAATACTAGGGGTTAGTGGGTGTTTGCTTTATCATTACTATGGTGATCCAGAGACAATCCTGAGTATATTTACCGATTATCAAAAGGCAAGTAATCTGTGAAGTCCATCTCATTTATGTTATAACGTTATTATAATTATTTAACATTATAATGTTAAAGAATTTACTTACCATGTCAACAAGTAACTTCCACAGAGGCTTGAAAAAAAAAAAAGAAAGAAAAGAATAGTAAAACATGTGTAAAGTACCCATTTTTTCCTGAAAGTAAATGCCAACACCAACTCTCAAACACCTGCCCTCTGGTCCACCTGCGTGCCGGGGTCTCTAACGCTGCCTCCTAACCCCTCACCTTTGCTGCCCTTCCATTTCTTTCTCAGCCCTTTTTAACCAACTCCTTTAGTTTCCTACCTACTGCCAGGGAGAAAAAGAATCAAACAATTCTCTATATTTCTCTTGGAGGCCTGCTGTGTATGTCTTCTGTCATCAGAAGGCTGCTCATAGAGGAAGTGTTCATCCCTCTGCCATGTGTTGGATTATTCCACAGAGACCCCCAAGTGCTCCTTCGATGAGTTACCTTTCCCTCCTGCTTGGCCCACAGGTCCCACACAGCGTTGAGAAGGGCTGCGGTAGCCAGATGCACAACACCTTTCTCAGGACCGATCTGGTTTTAGGAAGCAAAACACACCAGCACTTCTTAGAAATGAAAGAGATTTAGGTCTCCTAGCCAGGGACACATTTCAGGACTTAAAAGGCATCAGTAAAAGCTCATGTAGAGGTTAAGCTTTTTTTTTTTTAATAGTTTCTAACCTATAGAAAAATTGCAAGAACAGCACAAAAAACTCTTGCATATTCCCCCACCTCTATATATATGTAAATATATACACACACATATACATATACAAATAGAACATATAGAATATAAATAAAATTGATTTTACTGAACCATTTAAGTTGCAGCTATCATGCCTCTCGAACCCTAAAAACTGTGTAGGTCCTAAAAACAAGAATATTCTCTCACATAACCACAGTAGTACAATGATCAAATTCGGGGAAGAGGACATTGATAGAATACTACTGCCTAGAAGACAGGCTATAGTCAAATTCTGCCAATTGTCTCAATAATGTACTTTATTTTATTAACATATTGCCTTTGTTCTGCCTCTTTAGTCTCTTTTTGTCTGGAATAATTTTTCTCATTTTTTTTTAAGATGTGTTGCCATTTTTAAAGCACACAGGCTAGTGGACTTGTAACAGTGTCCCCAGTTTGGGTTGATCTGGGGTTCCTTCATGATTGGGATTCAGGTCACATTTTTTTGGCACAAGTTCTAAGCAGACAATAATGTCATTTTGGTTTTTTACTAGGGGTATGATCTTCCAGCCCTTAGGTAAGGCAGGGTCCACGGCATTGCTGCACTGTGAGGTTACCATTTTCCTTTTCTAAGTACAGAGATTTGGGCATGCATTGATGAATCTTGCCTCAATCAGTTATGGCTACAATATTTGTAATACAGTGATTGTCTAACATTATCATTCTTTTTACATTAAGTTTTTATTCTATTATAATGACAAGCTTTTCCTGGTTGCTTGTTCACTACCTTAAATGGACCCATGGATTCTTAGGTTTTTCCATGAGTTACAAGCCATTACTAACGTATTTATTTTGATCCTTGAATTGTCCCAGATTTGGCCAGTGGGAGTTTCTTCAAGGGAATGCCTTGAAAAGCAAGTTCAACGTGCTTTGCAGAAAGTTCAAAATGAAATCCACGGCAAGATGGCAAGTGCCTTGCCTTGTGCCTTTCTCCAGGCCTGGAGGAGAGCCTGAGCAGAAGCAGCAAAACACAGAGCTGACGTCAGAAGACAAGGGCAAGGACCCAGTTATTGGACTGACCTTAGTGGGATAGAATCCTTTCTCTAGAGCCTCACTCTTTTCATGCCTTGAACTTAGGGTTCAAAATACAGACCTTTACACATAAAAGTACTCTGGTCTCTATCTTCTTAACTTGGCTCTTCTCTTATGTTTCTGGCTTTAATAACTTCCCCCCCCCCCAACTCCAATACTACCCACATACTCTGTCACCTAGAAAGGCTGCCGATTCAGTACCTAATCTTCTAGAGGGTCTAGAACACTTCTTCCACTCAAGGAGTAGGCGTAGAGACGAAGTCCGTAGGGCTCTCAGGATCCAAATATGTCCAGATTCAAGTCTTACAGAAAGAAATCAATTTCCTCCAAACACTGTCTAAATGGTTCAAGCCCGAATTTCTCTCAAAACCATGTTTGACCTTAGAATTGTAAGCCTGTTTCTGTTTTCACATTTGTTGCCACCAAAGGACATCTTAGACCTTAGTAACATTACTCATAGAAGCATTTTATAAAATTGTCCCCTTACCCATCTGAGCTGCCCGTCGCTTGTGAGCTGCCTGTAGAAGCCTCTGAAGTCACCGACGATGTCCCTGAGGTCCTTGTTAAGCACATGGTGAGCGAGGGCATTCACAGCACAGACAACTATTAAGTAAGGATTCAATACTTGTGTATGTTTTGGTATGAAGTCAATAAATTAAGACATGAAAACACCACAAACTAATGTGGGTGTTTTATGAAAGAAACTTCAAATACATAAGGTACATATTTTTAAAAACTGTCCCAAATATGTCTTCTGTGTTTGTCGTAAGTAGTACATACATATGGAAGAGCTGTTAATCCATACATGGAGCTTCATTTGAGTAGAGCAAACATATTTTGAATGGTTGCCGTGCGAAAAACAGAGCCATCAATACAAAAGTTTAAGTCATACTCCCAATCTATTTTCTTATTCACGTTGGAAAGAGTCTGTACAGGCAGTTTCAAAACCAAACCTTGCTAGTTCATTGTTCCTAAGGAGTAAGAAGACCCTGACTTATCACCAAAAAAAAAAAAAAAAGAAGTACCTTCTAATTATTGTCAAGCATAGAAAATATCTTGAATTCACAATATAACACACAAAGATGAAATGAATTTGCAATAAGCATAATACTTACATGTAAAATGTTAAAGTACATGAAAACACTTTTCTTAAATATTACATTTCTTCCTATTGACTTACTTATGATATACTACTCTTTTCTTAAGTAATTTGAAAGTTAAATTTAATTTGGTTCAGCATGACCATTGTTTTTTTTTTGTTTTTGGTATTCTACTGAAGGCTTTATTGTGTTATTTCAGATGAAGAATAAGTAACAAATTGAATGGGAGAGACCCTTCTACCTTTTAGTCATTCTAGAAAAACACTTAGTCTCTATATCAATGGCCAAAATAATCAAATCAAGTCATCTGATTAGCCCCAAAGCAATTACTTTGCTACAAAAATTTCTGATAAACTTGTTTGGTGTTGCCATTTCTGCGATATGACTCAGACCATTTCATAGGACAGCTGGAGAGGTACAGTTTTACAGTCGGCCAGATCCTAGGAGAAAGACCGTTTCAGTATATGAAACATGCTGTCAGGACGTGCCTGGCCTCTACGTGGAGAGCACTCAGACGATTGCACACTTGCTGTTAAATACAGCGTTAGGGCTGGACCAACCATTCCATGTTCTCTAGGGCTTTTGTTAATGGAATATAGAATCATTCCAGTTCAGACATGTATTCCCTAGAACTGCGAGGAGACAGAATCCTCCTCACGCCTTAATGGTTGGTGCTCATAGATTAAAGACCTCTGCAGAGTCTGTCAGCAAGTCACAGAGAGGTACACCATTATCTAGTAAAACCTCCATCTCATTGATGAGATGGTGGTCAGAAATCACTGATGAAGCACACCTCCGGCTTGCCCCACATGGCAAACGCATTTAACACAAGACCTTCTCATTTACAGCTTCCAAGAGACGCAGCACTAATATATTCATCTAGAGTATGTAGACTGTCCTTGCTCAAAAGGAGGGCACTGCAAGAAACTAACTAAAATTTCATGCATTTGACAGAAATTTGGGTACTGGTGGTCATCCACTGTATGGGACAGTCTACTTCAGGTTTGCTTTGCTGCCATGGGTGGGAGATTTCATCTGGAAAAAACTGGCCATTGAAGGCAGTGCCTTGCTAACTAACTCCTTGGGATCCCCTGACTCGGGAAGGACATGTCCGTAAAGCCTATGAATGACCATGGGTGCCTGAGCCCGAGGGCTGGTGTGAACACTTACAGCTCTTTTTGTCTCTTTAGAAATTCTTCTTTCTCCATCTTTTTTTCCTCTATTAAAAAAAAAAAACTATATTGGTTTATTCTATTAAAAAAATAACTAAAACCCTCCCTCCCTTTCGCACACACACATTCTAGCACTACCTTCACAGTAATGAGGAAACCACTATTTCTTTTTTTTTTTTCCAATCATAAAAGAATGAACTACCAGGTAAGTAGGCTGACAAAGGCACAGAAGAACTGTGATGAGCTAATGGAATTTTTTTCAACTTTAATGTGAATGCCATGTAACACATTCAGTGAGACCGTGGTAAATTGCCTGAAATATGGAGCAAGGTTAAAGTTAAAATGGGTTCTGTGATGTTGTGGTCGACAAAAGGCGGAAGCCGACTACATCACCGCAAAAGAGCCGTTTATTAAAGGCATAGAGAGATGGAAATTGATTCACACCGGGCCGAGATGCCCATCAGGACGGCTCGGGGATGGGAGTGGAGGAGGGACAGGTCAGTGAAGGCCCCAAAGCACAGAGCTCAGCAACCAGGGAGAGGAGCCTCCTACCTCCTATCTCGTGTCTTAGTGAGCACACAGGGTCCCTCCACCTCGCTCCCGAGTCAGCAAAGTTCAAAGTCTCGGCTATTAACAGAGTGGTTCCAGTGGCCGTTCCCTAACATATTTTGTAAGCTTGCTGAGTGTTACACAACCTTTGGAGGCCGCCCTATATGGTCTGCAGTATGGAGAAGGCGGCTTCATAAAGTACTCGACTTACACCAGAGACAAAGTTGCAGGAGAAGCTGACACACGGCTCACAAACCTGTCGTGGTCAGCAGGCACTGCCTTACGGAAAACATTAACAGCAATGGTTGACTTAAGGGGGAGGGATTCAGGGAGTAGTTGCCGAGTCTGCTCCGGCTACCTGGCAAATTCCTAGCTTCAAGGAATAATCTTCAAGACTAATCTCACAGGCTCACCTCTGTTCTGAAGCTGCCCAAGACCCTCCTGGACAATGAACTCACCTTCTCTCTGTACAACTTGTACCAGCTTTTAAAGAACTGTTCTTCTCACACTTGCATGATCCTTTCTCCTATGGCTGTGTCCCTGAGAAATCTGTGCATTCCTTCTCTGTGTATGCAGGATTTTGTCCCCTTTCTCTATCTCACTAAAATGATCTCTCCAGTGCCTGACACGTGGGCGCGCTCAAGGGAAGTCTCTTACAGACCTGGCTGAGGGCACGACTGAAGGCCAGCCCTGTGAAGAGTGGAATAGTGGCCACCTCGCATCCACTTAAAGTGCAAGAAAGGTTCCCTTGTCCTCACACACACACACACACACACGGGCACGCGTGTACACACTCACCTTTCATCTGCTTGACAATATTAGAATCTTTCAGTGGGGCAAGACTTCTATTGTACATCTAAGGGAGAGGTGACAGTGCAAATATCCATGGGAGAGGTTCTACTGCATCACCACCAAATTTAGAGAATCTGTTTCCTTCCTTTTTAGATCCTCACACCTCAACTGTCATCATTTGGCTTCAGACCCTAATGATCCATAGAAATTGATCTGGCAAAGGTCACCTTTTGTACTTCTTGCATTTTGTACCTTGTACGTGGATTAAGTATTTCAAAACAAAAATCAAACAAATAATTTGTATTTAAATGGTGTGGAAAGAGGGATGCCTGGGTGGCTCAGTCAGTTAAGCTTCTGCTTTCGGCTCAGGTCATGATCTCAGGGTCCTGGGATCGAGCCCCGCATCGGGCTCTCTGCTCAGCGGGGAGCCTGCTTCTCCCTCTATGTTCTCTCTCTTTCTCTCAAATAAATAAATAAAATCTTTTTTTAAAATGTTGTGGAAAGAAAGCACTTCAGGGAGTGGCTAGCTGAGCAGCTATCTGGGCCTCAATCTCCTTATCTAAAAAATGAGGGGCCTCAAGACCCCCACTGAGCTCTCTCCAATTCTGAGAGAACTGCACTCATAGCCCAATGCACAACCTGCTTTGCCCAGATACCAGCTCTGAAACAGGGCAGCCAGAGGCCCTTCCGCCATGAGGAGCAGTGGGCCTGAAACCATTCGCTGTGCAGTACTTTGAAGAGCAAGTGGCTCACTGTGAACATCCCAATAAGCCTTGCTACACAAGTGCCCATCTGTCCCTGTTATGTCCCTCAGCCGCCCACCTAGCTCAGGCAGAGAAACAGGCCGAGGTTCACGGATATGAACGCAGTCCATTGACCCCTGCAAGGAGAAGGGCCGAGTTCTGCTGCCTTTTCATTTCTCCCCATGAAACAAATAATAAACCACAAAACATTGTCTTTACTCACCCTGAACAGTGAAAATACAGAGAAAAGTAAGGTCATAACTGGAATCTAAGTGAAAACGAAGCATTCCAGAACCTTAACGAGAATGTTCAACTCACCAACTTCCGTGCCTTTTCCCAGAGTGAAGGTAAGCCCGTACCCCTTGAGCCCGTCTTCCGCATCAGTCTCTAAGACGACATAGGCAGCCGAGTAGTCAGGGTCTGTGTGCTGCAGGAGAAATGCACCCCGCCCCACAAGGCAAACATGAGAAACCCAAAGGTACCCCTCAGTACATCACATAAGACTAGAAAACGCAACAGGGGATGTGCAAGAGGAGCTCAGACTCTGATGCTCGAGTCTGAAGCCTTGGTGTGCCCCCACCCCCCCAAAAATGGAGGAGTTCTGAATGGACAAAGGGGAAGTCCACCCGACAGACTCATATCATTTTAACAAGGGCAATGTGTACATTTTCAGTGCCAGTTTGCCATTAGGCCTCCTCTGATGATCAGCTCAGATTTTAATCCAGGAGTTTTCACCTAAGCTACCTCTGCCAGCTCTCTGAACAGAGCTGTATTCACAAGCAGCCTCAAACGGAAGCAGCCAAGGCTTCAGAAAGCCTCACAGAAAACTGGACTTATCTTTGCTGCAGTCTGGTAGCAGGGCTAAAAAGATAACGGCGCTGGTTCAGAGATCCCTGGGGGGAAACAAAGAATTAAAACTTAAGGACAAACTAGCCCGCTTTTTGTTTTGTTCTTTTTAAAACTTGCTACTATCAAATGGTATTTTGGTAAGTGTTTACTGACCGACTGTGATGAAACTCAACCCTACCTGTTGATATGGGGGATGGGGGACGCAGAAGTGAAAAAACCAGTCTGTCTCCAGAAATTTCCCCTCAGTAGGGAGAAGCAGCAGGTGACAACTACTGTGTGGTCAGTGAGAAGTGCCCAGGAAGAGCAAGGGAGCAAGCAAAGAGGAAGCAGGGGACTGAGACACTGGGGTGGGCGAGGAGACAAGTGAAGGCAGGGGCAAGGGAGGGCCATAGGAAAACCCAAGCCTTGTGAGACAGAAGTGAAAGGCCCCTGGGCCACCGGGTGGCAAGTGAGTGAAGACAAGACTGGATAGGTGGTGTGGGGGCAGATAATGGAGACCCCCAAAAGCCAGGCAGAAGATCCGAATGCATCAATAAGGAATGTAGGATGCAACTATTGATGTTTTTTGCATAGGGCGGTGACAATTGATTACTGTTTTTATTGTTATTATTACTACACAGTATTTGTTGCTCTGAAAAACTATTTTAAAAGCTACTTGATTTAATTTAATCCTCACAACAATATTCTAAAGTAGGTGCTATTGTCCCTGACAGATACGGAAACTGAGTTTATTTTTTTAAAGATTATATTTATTTGAGAGAGAGCAGGTGAGAGAGAGACAGCATGAGCTGGGGGTAGGGAGGGGCAGAGGGAGAGAAGCAGACTCTCCACTGAGCAGGGAGCCCCACGTGAGGCTCTATCCCAGAACCCCAGGATCATGACCTGAGCTGAAGGCAGATGCTCAACCGACTGAGGCACCGAGGTGCCCCAGAAACTGAGTTTAAAGAAGCAGAATTTAAATCCCTGCGCTCAGGGAAGGGGAGGAGGTACACAGAAGGCCTTTGTCTGGCATCAAAGCCTAGGGGAGGGCATTTGGTGTGAAGGGTTGCTGGGCACCATCTGCATACCACAGGTTGTGCAGGCTGCTGAGGGGGCACACACACATCTGCCCTGAAGAAAGTTATAGTTTAGGGGCATCTGGGTGGCTCCGTCGGTTGGGCATCTGCCTTCAGCTCAGGTCATGATCCCGGGTCCTGGGATCGAGCCCTGCGTTGGGTTCCCTGCTCAGTGGGGAGCTTGTTGTCCTTCTCTCTCTGCTGTTCCTCCTGCTCGTGCTCTCTTTCTCTCAAATAAATAAAATCTTTAAAAAAAGATAAAGTGGGGCACCTGGGTGGCACAGTCGTTAAGCGTCTGCCTTCGGCTCAGGTCATGATCCCAGGGTCCTGGGATCCAGCGCCGCATCGGGCTCCCTGCTCCACAGGAAGCCTGCTTCTCCCTCTCCAGCTCCCCCTGCTTGTGTTCCCTCTCTCGTTGTGCCTCTCTCTGTCAAATAAATAAATAAAATCTTTAAAAAAAATAGAAATTAAAAATAAAATAAAATAAAATAAATACATAAATAGAAAGTTATGGGAGCCTGGGTGGTTCAGTTGGTTAAGCGACTGCCTTTGGCTCAGGTCATGATCCTGGAGTCCCAGGATCGAGTCCCTGAGCAGGGAGCCTGCTTCTCCCTCTGACCTCCCCCCCTCTCTCTTGCTCTCTCTCAAATAAATAAATAAAATCTTAAAGAGAGAGAGAAAGTTATAGTTTAGAAGCCATGGTTATAGAAACTCTAATAGCAAGAGGCAGGACATGGTAAGTCTCTGGGAGAGATACAAACTATGGAAGCCAGGCAGAGAGCACTATGAGCGGGGTGCATTTGAAACTGGAGGAGATTTTATGATGAAAATAGAATCTGAGCTGGTTGGTTGAGGATGGGGAGCTTTCCAGTAGTGGGAGAGGGTACGAAGGACCTGGGACGGAAGAATCACCTTTGGTGACAGTGGCAGTGAAGAGACAGAAAAGGGCAAGACTGGAATGTATTTAAGGGTTGGTGACACCCTGGTTTGGCCCCTGGGTTCCCGCAAGGGAAGATCCAGAAATGAGATCTGGAATCACTGGCATACAAGTGAGCACCAACTGTACACACAGAGGGAGGGGGTCTTACCGGGAGCGAACCGTGAGACAGGAGGGCCCTTGGGGCCTGAGCCCTGCAGAGGGAAGAAGGAAGCCAGTAAGGAAGCAGCCGAAGTCAGCTAGGATGTAGAAGTCATGGCCGGAGGCAGCCGACAACGTGACCCGTAGCCCCTGAGAAAGGACCCTGGAAGCCGAAATAACAGTCAATCCCAAGAGAAGGAAGGAGACAGAAGTTGATTTCAGATGAAGGAGAAAGTAAGCGTAAAGGTTGGAGACAACAGGGATGAACCAGTAATTTAGTCTTTGGTGGGGAAGGAGCGGACACAGAAGGAAGAAGAGAGATGTTAGGGTCAAGGAAAGGTGATTCCAAAGTGGGAATCCCTGTCTCTATGGGATAGAAAAGGAACCCCTGGGAAAAGAGACTGAGGAAGAAAATACTGGAGATGGAGGGGATGAGAGTGGGCGCCTCGGCAGTCAAGAAGGGTGGGGATGGGGACACGGAATAGATTCATCTGGGAGGACAGGACTCACAGAACAAAGGGAAAGATGAGAGGGCTGGTTTGGAGGCTGATGGGTGGAGATGGGGCCCACGGTGCATTTGTCTTCAGTCTTCTCCGTGATGCAGTGGGCAGTTCTCTAACTGCTGGGGGTGTGGGAATGGGAGCCGGAGGAGGGAGAGAGTGGTCTGGGAGCACAGCCACTCCTGGGAGCTCAGCAGACAATGGGGAAAGGACAGGGAAAGTATGACTGGCTGGGAAGTGGGGGGGTGGGAGGGTGTCAGCTGGAGCTGGGCTATGAGCCGACAGCCCTGGAGCTCTCTGGAACCTTGATGAGTGCCTCAACAAGCAAGCAATTTATAAGTACAGGCCTGAGTGCTCCATGTTTCCTAAAAGGCCGGTAAAAAAAAAAAAAAAAAATCACAGCTGAATCCTTTACTCTTAACAGATTTGGGGGCAGTTTCAGGGCTCCTTCATGAAAATATTCTGCTTCTAAGTGCTAAACAGAGCTGAAGTGCTGAGTTCAGCATGTCGTGAGGGTTTGGGATGCAATACCACCCAGAACTGCAAAGTAGCGCATTCTATTAAGAAGGCACATGAGAATCAGCACACAACACACCCCATATCTCTGGAAGATAAATACAAGTATATTTTTTTAAAGATTTTATTTATTTATTCACGAGAGACAGAGAGGGAGAGAGAGAGAGAGAGAAGCAGAGGGAGAAGCAGGCTCCCAAGGAGCAGGGAGCCCGATGCGGGACTCGATCCCAGGACCCTGGGATCATGACCTGAGCCGAAGGCAGACGCTCAACCATCTGAGCCACCCAGGCGCCCAATACATAAGTATTTATGAGTTTGCAATACAGGTATCAGAGAACCTCTCTTGACCCTGAGGTCATAAACAACTTAGGCCCAGACACAAATTCCATTTAAAACTATTCTACTTAAAACCGGGCTACTTTAACACTTCACAAATTCAAAGCAGAGAAAAAGCTAGGCCAGAGGCCCTTCTACTTCAGTCTCCTCATACGTAAATAATTACAGACAATACTTTTTGATGGCTTTCTCTGTATTAGGCACCCGATGGGCATCTCATTTATTACATGAAGCAGATATTATTATACCTATGTCACCGGTAAGAAAACTGAGACCTTGGAAAGAGCCCTGATGTCCATCGACAGATGAATGGATAAAGTAGACAGAACTAGAGGCTATTATGCTAAGCGAAATAAGTCAATCAGAGAAAGAATTATCATATGATCTCACTGATGTGTGTAATTTAAGAAACAAAACATAGGATCATGGGGGAAGAGAGGAAAAACATAAAACAAGATGAAACCAGAGAGGGAGACAAACCATAAGAGACTTTTTTTTTTAAAAAGATTTTATTTATTTATTTGACAGAGACACAGCGAGAGAGGGAACACAAGCAGGGGGAGTGGGAGAGGGAGAAGCAGGCTTCCCGCGGAGCAGGGAGCCTGATGCGGGGCTCGATCCCCGGACCAATCATGACATGAGCCGAAGGCCGACGCTCAACAACTGAGCCACCCAGGCGCCCCACCAGAAGAGACTCTTAATCATAGGAAAAAACTGAGGGTTGCTGGAGGGCAGGGGGTGGGGGAAGTGGTAACTGGCTGATGGATATTAAGGAGGGCACATGTAATGAACACTGGGTGCTATATGCAACTGATGAATCACTGACCTTGACCTCTGAAACCAATAATACATTATATGTTAATTAACTGAATTTAAAATTTAAAAATGGAAAAAAAAAAGGAAAACCAAAGCTTAAGAGAGTGGTTTAACCCACAGCGGCTACACATCAGAGGGGCAAAGTGGTTGCATTAGATCAAGTGTTTGAATTTTACAAGCCAATGAAATTTCAAACACTTATTTGGAGATCCACAAAGGATTGCCAACTGGGTGTTTGTTTTTTTTTTTTTTAAGTCATTTAACATAAGGAACACAAAGATTTTAAAAAGTGGGGGTAACTTAATCTCAGAATAAAGGACATTTAAACGTAATAACTTTGCTTAGTCAGCATTTTTAAAAAGATTTATTTCATTTTTTTGACAGAGAGAGAGCGAGAGAGGGAACACAAGCAGCGGGAGTGGGAGAGGAAGAAGCAGGCTTCCCGCCGAGCAGGGAGCCCGATGCGGGGCTCGATCCCAGGACCCTGGGATCATGACCTGAGCTGAAGGCAGACGCTTAACAACTGAGCCACCCAGGCGCCCCACAAATCCCTTCTAACAGTATTTTCAGGTAATTTCATGACAGCCCCCCTCACATGCCCCAGAATTACAACGAGCTTGTTTGTCTGCTTTCCCAGCCAGAGTGTGACTCCATTTCACAGATGGGCCCAAGATGCCCAGAGAGGTTAGCGTCTTCTCTAGGTCACACAGCAAGTTGTGGAGAGGGCAGGGTCATCACCTAAAACACCCAGGCCCACCACCACGAACCCCACCAAGATTTCAGTGCAGAAGAAGCCAGCATGTGTTCTAGGGTTTCGTGGGTGGGGATACAACAAAAGCATTACGCTGTTGTTGCTTATTACGCATTCTACCATTTCCAGCAAAATACGAATCATAAATGTAACAACAGGAAGTGTAAAACGTCAACAAAGAAAAAATAAGGAAAGTAAAAAAAAAAAAAAAAAAAGCCCAGGAGTTGTGGAGAGTTTCGGGTTACTTTTATTCCCTTTCCCTTCCCGGCCTCCCCCTTTGCAAAAGCAACGGTTCCAAAGTGGGGAACCTCCACGACCCGCTGGGCTCCCTGCGCGTACGTGGGCCTGGATGTCCGCGGGAAGAGGCACCTGGCTGTCGCTCAGCGCTTACCATGGCGTCGGAGCCGTGGCCGCCCAGCGACGTGGGGAAGCGCACGTCGCGCACCAAGAGTCTGCAGATCCTGCCGCGCACCATGTCGCCGCGCACCCGGAGCTGCCCGCGCCGCCAATTCCGCTTTGGACCCTGTGCGCCGCGAGAGGGGCGGAGCCCGGCCCCGCAGGCGCTGATTGGCCGCGCACGAGAACTTGACCGGACCCGAGTAGCAGGCCAGGATCCCGGCTACCCTGGACGCCCTGGCGGTTTCCACCGCGTCTGCAACGGTGTGCTGGCCCGCACCGCCCTCGCGCGGATTTGCTGCGGGTCGCGGAAGACCCGGGACTGGGGTGGGGCGGGGTGTCCCGCGCTGCGTCGGCGTTTTGGCAAGACCGTGCCCCGCCCGGACTGGAAACTCGAGAAGTAACTTTCCCCGGAGCGGCGTCCAAGAGGAAGGAGCAGGGTCTGAACAAAGTTCCGTCGCCCAATAGCACAGTTGGGCCACGGACTCCACTCTTGACCCAAGTCAATGCTGGCGCAGCCTGGGGAGACGCTAGAAAATCCTAGGTGTCTTTAAGTGACCTCAGCCCGTTTACCTGATAAATTAAGAAGCAAATCACCCTTTATTACACCCTTTCTGAGGAGGAGTGGTTTAAATACATTACCTCTTACCCGTCCAGCCCTGCAAGGTGGTGTAGAGATGAGATTCAGAGAGATTAAGTGACTGGCTCGAGGCTACACAGCTGAAGTTATGTAAATGGCAGAGTGATCCGGCTGCAAATCCTCGGCTCTGTCCTCTGGACTGCAGGGACTGTTTAAGAGGGAACTTGGTGAAAGCTATGGATTAGAAGGCACATTGATCCTTTGCTTTGAAGTACAGCACACACCCTTTCAGTTCCTACTTTTGGGGCATGCTTTGAAGAATAAATGTTTGGGAAGCACTGCTACAGACGTTATTCTATCGATTTGTGTTTATCTGGGTCTGACAGGGATATTTTCAGGGATGCCCAGGACACCTCTGCTCCTTAAGTATGCATATAACCCTGCTGGATGAATTCCTTAGGCTTAAGTGAAGCAATAGGCCACTGGGACTGCAGTTAAGGGCCTTTACTCTTTGAAAGCAGTAGCCAGTTAGCGCCGGCTTATAGTGGTCCAGTGGGAATTAGAGCCCTGGATTGCTTTATGTTCTCATTTTCCAAGAGAAGTCTGAAATTCAAATGTTAATGTGAAATAGCCTTTTTCCCTGCCCTGCTCTACCCACGTTTGTGTGTGGCTGGAATATATGCTCAAATCACTTTTTCAGAATGGGTCTGTGGCCTGGTTAATAAATTCTGAGTACTTTGTATTCTGAAGATGCCCTTTTCTTTTGGATTTGAATGCTGGTTTTATTATATAAAAGTCTTAGTTCAAATTAATACTTTAGTGTTAAGTCCCTTTTTTTTGTTTGTTTTGAGAGGAAGAGAGGAGTGTCGGAAGGGCAGAGGGAGGGAGAATCTTAAGCAAGCTACACCTTGGGCATGGAGCTGGACATGGGGCTCCATCTCACAGACCTGAGATCATGACCTGAGCTGAAACCGAGTTGGATGCTCAGCCGAGCCACCCAGGTGTCCCTAAGTCCCGTTCTTTAAAGAATAAGCTGGGTGGGGTTTTAACCCCCTCAAGAAAGAGTTTGGATTTTCTCCTAATGGCTTTAAAATATCACTCTTTGTGTTTAGGATTAATTTAAAAATTAATTCTGTTCTACAGTTGAGGGTTCCTTTCAACCAGAAGCAATATATTTCTCTGGAAAATGTTTCTGTATTTCTTTCATTAGTTCTTCCTCTTCATTCTTTTGTTTTCTTCATCTGGAACTTAATTGGATTGATAATTGATCTTCTGAATCTATTATCCACCCAGGGAGAAAAAAAAACTTTTTGACTCTGTTCTTTTGTACTGAATTCTGGGTATGTTCTTTGGCTTAATAATACAACTCAGATTTGATCTCCAACTGTGTTTCTTCTTTTACTCCAATTCTTTTTCCTTTGGTGTTGGATTTTTTCCATCTGTTTTGAATTTCCAAATTTTCATAGTACGGTTGTCCCCTCTTATCAGCAGGGGACACATTCCAAGACCTCCCCCCACTCAGTGGATGACTGAAACCACACTTAGTACCAAACCTTAGATATGCTATGTTTTGTTTATACATACATACCTATGATAAAGTTTAATTTATAAGTTAGGCACAGTAAGATTAATAATAAAATAGAATTATATCAATATACAAATAAAAGTGAATGTGGTCTCTCAAAAAAATCTTTTTGTACTGTACTCACCCTTCTTGTGATGCTCTGAGATAAAATGTCTACATGATGACATGAGGTGAACGACTAGGGATTTTCGCAGTGTTAGGCTATTGACCTTCTGAGGATTCATCAGGAAGATCATCTGCTTCTGGGCAGCAGGCTAGCCACAGGTGACTAAAATCAGGGAAAGCAAAACCACAGATGAGGGGACTAGTGTACCTTCACCTCTTTTGAAAAAAATGGATGCCACACCTTCTCAAAACAGTTTTAATTAGTTGCCTCCATTAAGTTTGGTTCTTTAGGAGTTAGTTTTGGTTGTTGATTTCTTTTCCTTTATAGTGGTTTTCTTCACATTGGTGTTCATATGCCCATTTTTTTCTCCTAAGTCCGTTAATATTAATTGTTGAGAATCACATTTTGCCTTTCTGTGAAGCTAGGACTTGAAGACCTGTGTCTGGTGGTTGTGGAAGAGGGGGACACATGGCAGCACAGGTATGTCAGCAGGTTTTCTTCTAGGTGAGGTGGCCTGTGTCCCTTCTGAGTTTTCAGAGTTGGATCCCAGGGGTAAATTTCAGAATAAACTACTCCATTTTCTGTTGCCCTTGTGGTGATCAGGGTTTACTTTAGGATCTGCTTGCTTTCCTCACCAGCCCCCAGATTCCATCTAGGACTCTCCCAAGGCAAACTGTGAACTTTGTTTTGAAAACTGTTAGTATTGTTATCAGCTTATTATACCAGGACAGGCCTACCCAGCCATTCCAAATGTTGCCCTCTAATTAATGACCCTAAAAAAAAAAATCACTATAATTAATAGCTCTCTTACTTCTAGGAAAAATAAAGTAACAAGGACAGGATTTATACTACCATCTTAGCCAGAAAACCAGCTCAAATATTTGAAAGGACTTCAGACAATGGACCATAGGGAGAACAAGACTGACCTCAGAGAGAAGGGAAACAAAAAACCCTGCAATTGTCCCAACTCACTGTCTACAGGCTACAGCACAGAGCGGGGGAGGGGGGGGACGGGACAAACAGAGCCTGCAGTGTTACTGAGTTGAGGAGACAAAAATTAGTGTTTATTTATATTAGTGGAGGCCAATGAGGCTATAGTCTGAGAGGGAGAGAACAGAAGGACCCCTTCTAAACTTTGGTTGAGTACTGATAGGCACATGAATGAGAGAAAACTACTCAAATTTAAGAGACACTAGAAAGAACAGGCAAGAAAATTATTGGCAGCAGGGGTGGGGGTGGTGGTGTGTGGGTGGCTCAGTCGGTTAAGTGTCTGCCTTTGGCTCAGGTCATGATCTCAGGGTCCTGGGATCAAGCCCCACCGCCACCGCATTGCATCAGGCTCTGTGCTCAGCAGGGAGTCTGCCTCTCCCTATTCCTTTGCCCTCCCCCGCTCATGCTTGCTCTCTCTTGCACACACGCACTTGCTCTCTCTCTCAAATAAATAAAATCTTTAAAAAAAATTATTGGCAGTTGCACAGGGTTAGGAATAGTACCTGTCCCTGATAGTAAAGATCTGGTAATAATACATGAAACATTAGGTAGAATCCTCAGCAGGGTAGAGATCAAATCCTCTAAGATTAAAGATTGCTTTGGACCTAACAGAGCTTTAATGTATACCTTGAAAGGATTCAACTGATTCCAAGTAAAGACAAGACAAAACAATCCCTAGAGGTTGTCCCCGCCAGCCAGAGTAGAAAATGCGCATGAAATCAAAATTCAACATTATTTAAAAGAATTTTTAAAAAATTTCAGCAACCCAAAACTTTAATTTACATTGTTTAGCACCCAACCAAAATCACTGGGCATATATAAAAGTAGAAACATATAGTCCCATACAGGAGAAAGTTTAATAGAAACAGACCCAACAGTCCTAATATCCAGATAAAAACCTTCAAGATGGTAAAGGAAAATGTAAGCATAATGAAGAGAGGTATGAACGATAAAAAAAAAAAATGAAAGCTAGAATTTCTAAGATAAAAAACATACACCATATGGGATTGAAAGCAGAACAGACACTCCAAAGAAAAGATTAGTGAATATGAAGACAAAGCAAAATAAAGTATCCAAAACGAAGCACAAAGATTAAACAGAAAAAAGAAAAGGACAAAGCATCCATGACCTGTGACACAATATTAAATGGCCTGACATACATGTAACTTAAGTCCCAGAAGTAAGAAAAACAAGTTGAAAAAGAACAGCCCCAAATTTTCCAACTTTGATAAAACTGTAAACCCACTGAATCAAGAAGCTCAAAGAACCCCAAGTAGAATAATCTTTAAGAAAGTTGTGCAGAGGCATATCATAAATAAATTGCTAAAAACCAAGAATAAAGAGGCTGTATTTTTAAAATACAGAGGGGGAGAAAAGACCCTTTACATATAGAAGAATAAAGTTGAGGACAACAGACTTTTTGTCAGAAATAATTCAAGTTAGAAGAGAGTGAAGAGACTTCTGTAAAGTACTACAGAAAACCATCAACCAAGAATTCTTAACTGAGCTAAAACATATTTCAAAAAGGAAGTCAAACAAAAACTTTTAAATGCAGTGCTATCAGATCTGTGCACCTAGAAATATTAAAAGAAGCTCTTAAGGAGAAGGGAAATGATACCAGATGGAAATTTGGTTTTAGCCAAAGGAATATTACCAGGGTTAATGGAGACATTTAATGATGATAAAATGGTCAATTTATCATGAAGCACAACAATACTAATGTATATGCACCTAGTAAGAGCTACATAATACATAAAAAGACCAAATTAAAAGGAAAAACAGAAAAATCTACCACCACAGTTGAGGATTCTAACATTCCTCTCAGTAACTGACAGAAAATAGGCAGAAAAGCAATATGAACACAGAAGATTAAGCTACACCATCAACTTGACCAAATTGACACTTGCTGAAAACTCCAGCTAACAAAAGCAAGATGCATAATATTTCAAGTACTCATAGAACATTCATCAAGGTAGAATATTCTGCGCCACAATTTTAATATAGTTAATACATTTAAGAAGGTTGAAATTATACAAATAAACATAAAGAAAAATATCTGGGGGCACCTGGGTGGCTCAGTAGGTTTAAGCATCTGCCTTTGGCTCAGGTCATGATCCCAGGGTTCTGGGATCAATCCCTGCATCAGGCTCCTTGCTCAGCGGGGAGCCTGCTTCTCCCTCCTGCTCCCCCTGCTTGTGCTCTCTCTCGCTACCTCTCTCTGTCAAATAAATAAATAAAATCTTGGGAAAAAAAGAGAGGGGGGGAAAAAAGGAAAAAGAAAAATATCTGGAAAATCCCCAAATACTTAACGATTAAACAGCATAAATACCACATGGGTCAAAAAAGAACTCAAGGGAAATTAGGAAATATTTTGAACTGAATTATGATAAAAACACAACATATCAAAATATGTGGGATGCAGTTAAGGCAGTATTTAAAGGAAAATTTACTGCATTAAATTAGTAATTAGTAAAGATCAGAAATCAATGAAATAGAACACACTCATGTGCATGCAAAGTAGGACAAATCAATGAAGTAATATGCTGATTCTTTCAGAAAAATCACTAAAAGTGATAAACCACAGGCTAGACTTATGAGAAAAAAGGGGAAGACACAAATTACCAAGATCAGGAATAAAACTGGAAGTATCCATATGGATCCAATAAACATTAAAAAGATAATAAGGGAAGATTATGAAAAAACACCAAAGCTCATTCAAGAAGGAATGATCAACAAAATGAAAAGGCAACCTACTGAATGGAAGAAAATATTTGCAAGTCATATATCTGATAAGGGATTAATATCCAAAACATATAAAGAAATCCTACAACTTAATAACACAACAAAAAACCCCACAAATAATCCAATTAAAAAGGGGTAGATCTGAATAGTCATTTTTTCCAAAGAAAAGCACATGAAAAGATGCTCAACATCACTAATCACCAGGGAAATGGCAAATGAAAGCACGACATCACCTCACACCTGATAAAATAGCTATTATCAACAAGACAAGAAGTAACAAGTGTTGGCAAGGATGTGGAGAAAAGGGAAACCTTATACACTATTGGTGGGAATGTACATTGGTGCAGCCACTATGGAAAACAGTATGGAGGATCCTCAAAAAATTAAAAACAGAACTACCATATGACCCAGCAATTACACTTCTGGGTAATTATCTGAAGAATATAAAAGCATTAACACAAAAAAGTCTATGCATCTCCATTGCAGCATTTAGAATAACCAAAATGTGGAAACAACCTAAGTGTCCACTGATGGATGAATGGGTAAAATGTGTATATATAATGGAATGCTATTCTCTCATAAAAAGGAATGAAAGAAACTTTTGCAGTTGAGGCTACCTGGATGGGCCTTGAGGGCATTATGCTAAGTGAAATAAGTCAGAGAAAGAGAAAGACTGTGTGATCTTACTTATATGTGGAACCCAAAAAGCAAATAAATAAACCAAGCTCACAGATACAGAGAACAGACTGGTGGCTGACAGAGATGGGGGTTGGAAATGGGTGAAGAGAGTCAAAAGATACAAACTTCCAGTTACAAAATAAGTCAGTCATCAGGATGTAATGTACAGCTTGGCAACTATAGTTAAAAATACCATGTTGCATATTTAAGAGTTTCTAAGAGAGATCTTCAAAGTTCTGATCAGAAGAAAAAAAAGTTCTGTAACTACATATGGTGACAGACATTACTAGACTTATTGTGATCATTTCAAAATATATACAAATACTGCATCATTATAGTGTACATCTGAAACATGTTGTATGTTAATTGTACCTCAATTTAAACATTTAGTATGTTCTTTCCAGTTAATAAAGTCTTACAGTAATTTTACACTTAATATTGTATGTTGCTACTGTTACCAAAAATGTTACTACTTTGTATCAACTATCACTTTGATGTAATAATATAAGTTTGGTATTTTCTACTGATACAGTTATTAGTTGCATGAGGAACATCAGTTAGGGTCCCAGCTGGAAACAGTACACTCAAATTAGGATGAATGAAAGATATTTACAAAAGGGCAGGCAGGATAGGGGAATCACAGGATTAATGCAGCAACCAAAATTAGAAGCACCCTACTCCTAGAACAGAAAAGATAAGGGATGAGAGCTGTTATCACTCCCCAAAAAGAGAAAAAAAGGTATATTAAAAGGAAACTTTGGTTGAAGGACACAGGCAGCCCAACCTCAAAAGGAGGAAATAGGGAAATAAGTACCTTGACCTCTGAGGTTTCCTCCCATCTTCTCCTAGAGCCCCTCACTGGCTTACCCCAACAGGAATTCAAAGTAAGGGAACCCAGTGAGGAGTACAGGCTGGCCTTCAGCAGAGTGGATGTGGAGGGGCCAACAGATGATGCAAAGCATGTGTTGCTTATTTTAGTAAGTATTCCTTTCTGTATTGACAATTTGAATGTTAATCAGGACTGCAGTTGCTGGTGACAGAAACTCAATGTGATGTCATTTAAACAAAAAAAGGAAAAACTGGAGGAAGGGCTAGAGAAGAACTGATTTTAGGGAAACAAATGCTCCTGGGGCACAATCTTCCTCATCTCTACAAGTTGGTTTCTTTTGTAACAAAGTGGGGACCTGGTCTCCAGAAGTGACTTGGGTGGCATCTTTAGAGCAGTATAATGAGACGAGATGAGACGCAGCTTCCAACTCCATAGAGAAAAGTCTTAGAGAAGAACTTTACTAAGAGACGCAAATGAAGATTTGCATAAACGGGCTAGGAAGACTGATTTGAAAGATGTTAATTCTTATCAAATTATAAGCATAATGTAATCCTAAACATCACTTGAATTTTTGGGGAATATGAAAAATAAAGTCTAAACTTCATCAAGAATTTGCCCAAAAAAGGAACAGCAAAGATAACTTGTTCAATTATTAAAATGCATTATCAAGGGGCACCTGGTGGCTCAGTCGTTAAACGTCAGCCTTCCGCTCAGGTCATGATCCCAGGGTCCTGGGATCAAGCCCCACATTGGGCTTCCTGCTCGGCGGGAAGCCTGCTTCTCCCTCTCCCACTCCCCCTGCTTGTGTTCCTGCTCTCGCTATCTCCTCTGTCAAATAAATAAATAAATCTTAAAAAAATTGCATTATCAAGTGATTAGCAATTAAAAGTGTTATTCTGATGGAAGAACAGCAAGTTAATTGAACAAAGCAGATATGTAGGTATGTGCATAATAAAGAACCCAAACTAATGGGATGGGAATGGATTAACCAATAAATGGTGCTGGGAAAATTAACTATATGGGACAAAATTATGCTAGACCCTTAAGTCACATTTTATACCTAGATAACTTAAAAGATAAAGATAACTTGAAGAGAAATGTAAAAAAGGAAAGCATAAAATATAATAGAGAAGATGAACATTTAATCTTGGGATGCAAAAGACTTTTTAAGTATAATAAAGGAGATTTTACAACATATAAATGTACAACTTAAATGAGAAAAAATTACATGCAAAATTAAAAGGCAAACAGCAAACTAGAAAAACATTCTTAAACTGAGGAACTATTACTACACTATATAAAAATATTAAAGTTTACTAAATGATGTTTTTGTTGGTTAAATGTACTGTTCTGAAATCATTAGGGAAAAACAAAGCTAATTATTTTAGATAATAGTAAAAGATAATGATATTACCTTATTGAAAATAAATGCTTTAGATTGGCCATTCATAATTTAGTAAAATTTTATTTTCATTATACCTATAATAGAAGAGTAAAATACACACAGAAGTAAGGCTCACATATTTTTCATTTTTAGAAAATTAAGTCCCTTATGGTCAAAAGTGGTCATTTTATTTTATATCCTTCACACATGTTCACTGTGAATAGCTTCACTCAAATTACCTAGGTTTTGTTGTACAATACATTAACTGTAGTTGCTGGTATAATTAAAAAAAAAAAAAGACAACTTGTAAAAATGTCACTCACCTGACATGGGATATTAAACACATAGAATGAGTTCAATAATGATCTGAATTTAATAAAGAATTGATTTAACTCTGCTCAAGAGTCGTAACTGAACACTTTTTTCCTAATGGAAGAACAAATTCAGAATATGCTATAAATACCAATTTTTTAAAAAATCGATGGGAAAATACGAATAGTGGCTGAAAAGATAAATGGGTGCATTCAATGAGAATTTTTATTTCAATTATCCACAAAACAATATTATAATACTTATAAAAATATTAAGTTTTAGGCTACCATTATTCATTAAAAAAAAGTGTGCTAGAAAGGTTGTTTTTGCCAACTTCCTTTTCTGGTGAGGGTTAAATTCCACGTTAAGACACTGAAGATGAAAAGCTGCTGGGAAAAAAAATCTTCAAATGTACAAAGTTGTTTATTTCTCTTGGCAATTTAAAAATACATAACCATTTAAACTGAATACACATTAGTGTTTTATTTCCTTACTATACAATTGATATAAGGAACTGCTCCATTTAGTTAAAACCTAATGAACACCATCAACTTTTCTTGACTTATTTTTCTGAACACAATTAGTACATAATTTTATCCTTTTTAAAATGCTTAGAAAAATTATAATATCATAGTTCACATAAAGCCCTTTAAAAATCTGATGTCCCAGGTTGTAGATGTTCAGGGTAAATGATGACAGCAGTCTTAGGAAGACCCTCTTGGAAGAGAGATTCAATACTAAACAGGTTTGGTAAACATTAGAAACCTCAACAACTTTTAGTACCAGAACTATTACCAACTTACATGAAGCTCATTTGTCACATTTTTAAATTGTCTGAATTTCAACATAGTTACCATGGCACAGATTTTTAAACTTAATGATGAAATCAGATAAGTGATGGTAGTTAAAAATTATAATTACAGGGGCTGTTGGTTTTCAAGGTTACAGTGGAACTTGGGGTTAGGGGTTGTGAACAGGGCAAGTACACAACAAAGCTCACTGATCTTACTTAGATTCAATCACTTTTCTTGAATAAATGTTGATCAGAAAAAAAATTATAATTCTAAAATATGGGAACGTAATGTATTGCCTTAAAAGTGTGACTTATTATAAAGGAAAATATTTTACGACATAAATACCAGACTTTTATTTGTCAGATTCAGTTCCTTTGCTACACTTAAACCAGCTATTTAAATTCGTATTTTGGAATTTCTTTTTGAGTTGGTCATAAAACTTTTGAGTTTCACTTCTACACTTTGGGCAAAAAACCTGTCCCCCCGGCCCCTTCCAGTGCTGCTGTTATTCTCACTAAGTTTTTCTCCCCAAGTCAACTAAATTCTAAAAAGGGAAAAAATGATCACCATTAAGTATATTTAAAAAGTTAATGCAGATTTCAACACAGATTTGAAAACTGGAGTTCTAAAAATGTTTTGCATAAAAGCTGTTATCACTGGAATTAGTGGGAAGCCTTAACTTAGCTGTTTGAGGCTGTAACACTCATTTAGTGTTTATGTTAAGATTAGTTTTAGTCATACCTTGTAACTCTTAAAATCTCAGAAAACAGTTAAGTGAGGAGCTGTGGGTGCCAGCAAAGCCATTTTGTCATTCCTTAACATGAACATTAAGCGTAACATTCCATCCCTCTACCTACAAAATTTTCACATTTTCTTTTCTCATATTTCTTTTAAATATTTTCCTCTCTGTCAGTCTATATTCAGGAAGAGCAAAAGTGCATTCAAGTCCCTGATCTAGTGATATTTTATATTTGTGGCACCCATCACCATAAGTACATACTAGAAATCTCTCACAGTACCAGTCTATTTTTTAAAAAGGACTGTTTAAATACTGGGTCTTATTTTTTCATGCTATCTGAAGATGAAAAGATTGTTCCCTTGGATTGGACAGTAGAACTTCAATTATATAGTGCCTTAAAAAAAAAAATCAATGCAACCTTATAAAAGATTACCTCACTTTCTAGTTACCTTCATTATTCTAAACTGAGCTATTCAGAAAATGATTAATCAAAGTGAAAAATTTCGTCTACTTTCCAGTTCCATGAGTATGAGTATTAACATAGTGCATTATACTTTCAAATGTCACTTTAGAAGCAAAAAGGAAAGAACTTTTTGCTTCTAAAAGCCTGGTGCATTTCCATGCAAAAGAAGGTAGATATTAATAAGATTGCATATTAACTGTTCAACTTAGAAAAAAACTTGAGAGAACAATGAATGGAAAAAATCTTTAAAAACTGGAATGGAATTGTTTGGTCCCCTAAAGTTCCTTAACTTTAGATTTTATTATGGTATAACTTCTTATCTCCCAAGTTTTGTCTATAATGATACACAATTTTCTCTTAACAACTCTTGAGTTTGGGGAATAAAAGAAAGGAAGTGATTTATAACGAAGTAGCCTTGTTGCTTTTCATTGTCATGCTATCACTCACACTGTCATCAATATCATAACTATACTTTCTTTGGACCCTGAAATAAGTTGGAAATTTCATCATTGGTATTTTAGAGTTTAACACTTGGAAAAAAAAAAAGTGGTTTGTGCAACCATATCTGGAATTCCAGTTTACCATTAAAAACATGCAGAGTGAAGAAGACTTTCTTCTTTTGATTCCTGTATGTAAAATAAGGAAGTCTACACAGGTTCTTTACATTTTGGCAGAGCTGTGCATAGAAAAGGCTACTCGGATTATAAATTTTCTCCTGGCTGGTACTGTGGCTCTGTAGCAGTGAAGTAGTCTTCCAAGAAGGACTGAATGTATTCAAATGTTGGTCTTTCATCAGGGTCCTTCTTCCAACAAAGATTCATCAATTCATGTAGGGATTCTGGGCAGCCCTGAGGGCAAGGCATCCTGTATCCTCGTTCCACCTGTTCTAGCACTTCACGGTTTACCATACCTAACATACAAGATCCAAACATTAGAGTGATCCCAAACATCACTAGCAAAACAGAACAAATCCCCTAGCCACTAAGTGATTCAAGGTATAGTTAAGTTTATTTAGTGAAAGGATTCTTTCAACAAAAAAATAAATTTTAAATGTCAAGTAGATCAAGAGCTTAGAAAATGCTAATCTGTTTCAACAGGTATAATTTTTTTTTTCATTCCACCTAAAACCTTACTTTTAACACTAATGCCTTCAAAAGCCAACCCCATTTGATTAATGAAGAATGTAGAGTACTAGTTTGAAGTACTGATACTTTCTGATATGAACAGTTTACAAGGACCAAATTTGGGTTAATGAGGGACAGCGGCAAGATAATGTCGGAAAGAACTTCCAAACAAGTTCAGAAGACAGTTTTGGTCCTGGTAACTGTATCGATGTGCTTCCCTGAAAGAGTTTCCTGTTCGCCTTTCTTCAAGTTATTAAATACAATTCCTTTCTTGTACTCCTTTGTAATCCTGCTTTCATTAGTAGCTCACCCTGTGTTACACTAGGCTAAGCATACCTTCAATTATGGGGGGGGTGTTGGGGAGATGATCCAGGATATTTAAGGTATGTTTATTACCTGAGAGAATAGTAGAGATAAAAGGCCCATTTGGAAAATGTCCTGAGAAAGCTGAGGTGAATATGGGTCACACCTCATGTGTTTGCCCCATCACACCTCATGTGTTTGCCCCGTCATGATTCTCAAATGCCAAAATAATGAGAGGGAGAGAGAGACGGAAGGGAGAAAAGAGAAGAAATAAAAGCCTTTCTCCCGCTCACATTTTTTGCTAATAAACTCTAGTTAGGGCTCTTGGAATAACCAAGCGCTAAAATGAAATGCCAGCTTACCTGGATATGGCACTCTGCCCTTTGTTACCAGCTCTGTCTGCAGAATTCCGAATGACCATACATCAGACTTTATCGTAAATCGACCATATAGTGCAGCCTCGGGAGCTGTCCATTTGATTGGAAACTTTGCACCTAAAACAATGATAATCCTGCTTAAGTAAATTGTTTTTAAAAATCTATCTTTGTAAATATGGCGTAAGCAGGGCTAATCTTTTGTCAATACCTTTACTGGGTCATCAATGTCAGATTCTTCAAAAGCACAAGATACATGGGAAAAAATTCTTTAAAATTTAAAATTTATATTAAAATAAATCACATTTCTTCCTCATAAATCAATGACATAAGAAAAAGAAATGCTGGTGGGGACAGAAAACTGTTCAAGAAAATAGAGGTAGGGGGCGCCTGGGTGGCTCAGTTGGTTGAGCATCCAACTCTTGATCTCGGCTGAGGTCTTGGTCTTGGGGTCATCAGTTTAGGCCCCATACTGTGCTCCACACTGGGCGTGAAGCCTACTTAAAAAAAACAGAAACAAACAAACAAAAAAACCAAACAAAAAAAAAACAGAGGTAGAAACTCTAATAAGCAACTAAGAACATGATTATAGGTTCTATAACTTTTAAGGAAGTCTAACACCTAGTAGCTATAGCTAACTGTTGGTTGATGAGGGCCCATTCTGTTGGATTCTAATTTTAAAAGCCTATATTTACTCAAGTATTTAGTGTATGCTTCCTATGCACAAGACGTTTGCTAATCATTATGGGAGACATAAAAACACAGCCTTTGTGAAGCTTAGACAGAGTGAAAATAAGATTATAGGTATCTTATATACTTACGTATACACACAACGGTATCAAATAGTTCTTTAGATATTCAGAAAATCAGATCAATTTTCACTAGCAGTCACAAAAACTTTCATTTAAAAAGCAGCACCCGTGTGCTAGAGGCACCTGGGTGGCTCAGTCAGTTAAAAATTCGTCTCTGAATTTGGGCTCAGGTCAGGATCTCAGGCTCCAGGCCCAGTGTGGGGCTTGCTTAAGATTCTCTCTCCTTCTCCCTCTGCTCCTTCTCGCCCCCCTCCCTCTCAAATAAAATAAAATAAACAAAATAAAATGTAGCAGCTAAGTTAAACTTTAAAGAATGGTTAGAATTTTTAAAGTTAAGGATTATAGAAGAACAGGAAGATATTCAGCTGGAGAGAACTATACAAAAGTATAGAGGCTGAAAAGAAAGCCTTGTGTTGAACGGGGTTTCTTAACCTGGCACGACTGGCACCTGGGGCTGGATAATTCTCTGTTTGGTGGGGGGCCAGTTTGTATATTGTAGAATGTTTACCAGTATACCTGGCCTCTACCCACTAGATGTCAGTAGCTGTCCCAGTTGTAACAACCAAAACTGTCTCCAAACATTGCCAAATGTCCCCTGAGGGAACAATATCACCCCTGGTTGAGAACCTAGTTTAAGGCAACAGTTCCCAGTGGTTTGTGTACTAATGTGGTCACTGACAAAAAGTCACAGTCTGCTGGGGAAAAAAAAGAGAGAGAGAGAGAGAGAGAGAGAGAAAGGATCACATATCAAGACACAATTTTTATTAATTTACAGGTATTAATTTATACTTATTAATTATTAATTTATAGGTATGTCCTTTATCCTGAGATTATGTCCTTCCTACTTGGATAGTATTAAAATGCTTTATTTTATGAAATGATGATAATAGTTGATAGCCGAGAAAAAATTTTTTTTCGTCTACCAATTAAATCTTTACTAATCTTTATGCTGGGCTTACTAGATTGTATTGAAATAGTTTGTTTACAATTCAGTCTTAGACATTAGTCAATGAGCTCCTCGATAGCAGAAACCAAGCTCTCCTAGAGCCATGCCCTCATGCCTAGCACAAACGTTTGTTAAAGGTAAGCCAGCACTAGAGAGTAGGGGACATGGCATGCCAAGGCATCTTTTTTTTTTTTTTTTTTTAAAGCCTCTTTCTTCGTAGGTGTGGAAGGTGACTGAAGATTTTCAAGCAGGATTGACAACCTATGTCCTGATTTGTTTTGGAACCTACTCAATCGCTACCTGTCAAAGTTACTCTCTTTCAGAGCTCCTGGGTGGCTGTCGGTTCAGATCTGACACTTGATTTTGGCTTGGGTCATGATCTCAGGGCCCTGAGATTGAGCCCTGCGTGGGGCTCTGTGCTCAGCAGCGGGGAGGGGCAGTCTGCTTGGGATTCTCTCTCCCCCTCTCCCTCCCTCTGCCCCTTCCCCCTGCATGCTCTCTCAGATAAATCTTAAAAAAAAAAAAAGTTACTCTTTCTCCAAAGCCCTGCTCTCTGAGCCATCCCCTCTGTGAAGTCCTTCTTGTTCTTTCCTCTTTCCCATAGTACTTTTCATATACTCTTTTGACATCAGTTACACAATAACTTGCTTTATAGTTATATACATACATATATATATATTACACCTATTAAAATATAAGCTCAATATTTACTGAGTATCTACTATGTTAGGTAATGTCAGGCACAATACTTTATTTCGCTAAAGTGTCACAACAATCTTTAAGAGTAGATATTACCATCTAGTCTTTGTAAGTAAGGAGACTGAGGCACAGTCAAAAAATTTAGGTAACTTCGTTGAAGTCTCTGGGTAATAAGATGGAACTGGGATTCAAAAACTCATACTCTTTCCATATGCATATATTGTATGTATGTATATTCAGTAAGTATGTACTGAAAGTTTGGAAAAACAGACATCAAACAGAAGAATCAACCTTATATTAATTTCCACAAGTTCCCTTCCTTCTGTACAGTGTCAATCTTCCAAACATCTTTATTTATCACAATTATAAATTTGAAGAATTATAAATCTGGTGTAAAGATGGTTTCCAAGTCCTTTATAAAACTGTATGCCATTACTCAATTTATTAACTTCAAAAATCCCTTTTCTGATCCTTAGTGTAGTAAAACCTGAATGGTTCTGAAGTTTGTAACAAAAGGAATTTAAAAATGTTTATTTGTTGGCATGACAAAAATAGTAAAAAAAAAAAAAAAAGAGTGTACTGCTTGCTATATTTATAACACAAAAAACATGAAGTCAAGTTCTTCCTTGAGGGAAATAAGTATCATAAAGTCATGGCATCATGTATTGTATATACATGATGAATAAGATGTTTCTATGACTCTTCTGAACAGACCTAGAGTGATTCTTATTCTGCAAAACCCTGAATACTCAAAAGAATGGTAAGAAAATCCATTGAGCATTAGGTTACAAGCATTTACTAAAAGTAATTTTACCTTGTCTTGCTGTATATTCATTGTCTTCAATTAACCTTGCTAAACCAAAATCTGCTATTTTGCACACAAGATTTTCTCCTACAAGAATATTAGCAGCCCGAAGATCTCGGTGAATATAATTCATTCTTTCAATATATGCCATACCATCAGCAATCTTGAAAAGGAAAAAAAAAAAAGACATATGATACAAAGGGAAGGAGGGAGAAGGGGAGTCAGAAAAGGGAGAGCAGGAGAAGAAACAAGAGCTGCGTATGGCCCACAAAGCCTAAAACATTTATACGGTCCTTTACAAAAACAGATTGCTGAACCCTACTGTTGTGTTTAAGAGCCTTGAACACAGGACCATGGACTAGGCTTAGCATATGCTAAGGCCTCACATGGACAGTTTCTTGGTATAAAGCTTCCCTAATGGGGCGCCTGGGTGGCTCAGTCGTTAAGTGTCTGCCTTCAGCTCAGGTCATGATTCCAGGGTCCTGGGATCGAGCCCCGCATCGGGCTCCCTGCTCAGCGGGAAGCCTGCTTCTCCCTCTCCCACTGCCCCTGCTTGTGTTCCCTCTCTCACTGTCTCTCTCTCTGTCAAATAAACTAATAAAATCTTTAAAAAAATAAAAAATAAAGCTTCCCTAAACTTTCAGATTCCATGGACATCTGGATGCTTACACCAAGAAAGCAGTCTTAGAACCAACATGTTAACTAAAGGCGCCTCAAACACCTACCACATTTCTGAATAGAAACTTCTGGTAGTTTTCACTCATATTTAAAAACAAAGATTCAGGGGAATAAAAGGCACAGTATAGGGAATACAGTCGGTAATGTTGTAATAGCATCATATGGTGACAGATGGTAGCTACACTTGTGAACACAGTATAAAGTATAGACTTGTTGAATCACTATGCTATATACCTAAAACTAATGTAACGTTGTGTCAACTACAATTAAAATTTTTTTAATATATAAAACTGCTAGTACATGGTAATAAAAATTTAAAAGTAAAAACAAAAATTCAGAAGAGTAAAAATAGCCCATTTTTAAGTGTGTATTGCCATCTTCATTCTTGTTTTGGACTATATTAAATAGAAAGTTCAGCACATACTTTAGATTTCCAAAATTTTCTCTGGAATAGCAATCACTTATCTTAAAATTTATCTGCTGAAATATATATACATATGGATTTCTAAAAGGCCACATGATACACAACAGCACTATACTCGGAATTACACGCTTGGTTCTAATATTAGTAAGTTATATGAATCTGTTAGATACCTCAGGGTCTTCAGACACTACGTTATCTGTAACATAAGGAAATCTGACTGGATTATCTCTAACGTTCCTTCCAACTCTAAAATTCCATGATTTCACTATATAAACAACAGCTCTACTATGATTATTTTACATTTTTATGTATACTTTCAATGCAAACTGATGCATGTACAGATACACAAATACCTGAGCAGCCATATCAACCAGTTGTGGGAGCTTCAAATACTTTCCATCTCCCTCCTTCAGGAAATCCAATAAACTCCCTATAAGAGAGAGAAAAATGTTCATGGAAAATAAGCAAATCTTAAATTAGGATTGAAATAAACATTCCCCCACCTCCAAACAAATCACCACATCACAATACAAAACTTAAAACTTGTCATTCTTTAATATTTATTGCAGCTTTGGAATTTCTGAATAATTATCTTTAATATTCTATAAGAGATCCCTAAACTGAAATTTTTTAAAAACCTCTCTGATAACATATGGAAAATTCAATCACCTCATTAGATTGTAGGCATTCCTCCTTTGCTATGATCAAGATCAGCAATCCCAATTTTGATCCAAAAGGCAGTATCAGATACCTGTATATTTTTAAGTCAATCTGAATCAAGAGCACAGCACAGACAACTGGGAACATTTTGGGACACTTAAAAATAGACCTTGGTGGCTGAGTTGACACGGAAGTGTTAGTCTAATTAACTTCTCTTAATTTTAGCAGAAGATACCATGAAACAGCAAAGTACTATGAATAACAGCTAACAGAAAGGCTAGAAAAGTCTAGTTGCTATTCTTGTATTACTGGTTAAAAACTTACCATGTACTTGAACTTAATCAAGAAAAAATAGCAGATAAACCAAAATTAAGGTACATTTTTTTATTTTTTAAAAGATTATTTATTTATTTATTTGACAGAGAGAGAGAGACAGCGAGAGAGGGAATACAAGCAGGGGGAGTGGGAGAAGGAGAAGCAGGCTTCCTGCTGAGCAGAAAGCCCGATGCAGGGCTCGATCCCAGGACCCTGGGTTCATGACCTGAGCTGAAGGCAGATGCTTAATGACTGAGCCACCTAAGCACCCCTTACGGTACATTTTTAAAACAAAACTATACTGTTCTTGTCAAAAATAACAATGTCATCAAAGACAAGAAAAGCTAAGAGAGGGACTGTTCCAGATTAAAGGACACCAAAGAAAAATGACAACTAAAAGAAATCCAGGACCATGGACTGGATCCTGGATCGGGGGGAAAGTGCTGTTAATTAAGGACATCACCAGGACAACTGATGCAAATGTGAAATATGGATGGACTGATATCAGATAATGGAATTGTATCCAATTTTGTCTTTAGGAGACAAACGCTGAAGTATTTAGAGGTAAAGGGAACATAATATTTGCAATGTGCTCCTCAGTTCTGGGAAAAATCTCCATGACAGGATTGTGAAGCAAAGGAAAGCTATGACATAGTCTCTTCCTTTACAGAGATTCAAAGTCAGAGAATATCTATATTTCTTCTGGTCTGTCTACTGCAGATGGAACATGGTATTGTGTTTGTTCCTTTATCTGCCCATTTGAATATTTACGAAGGATCTACTACATGTAAGGCACTATAAAAGATATACAAAATGCAAAGATAAATATGTCACGGCCCCTGAGCTTGAAGAGATCATGATCTAGTAAGAAAGTATAATATATAGATCTAGGAACTGTACAAGTAATATACGAAAATACTGCACAGTAGGTGTTATAAAATGTACTGTAAAACCTACAGTTTTACAGACACAGTAGATATGGTTAATTCTATGGAGATGTCAGAAAAGGCTTTACAGAGGAGATCTGTTTCTAAGGAAGAATGGGGGCAGACAGGGAATTCTAGGAAGAGAGATTAACAAGTAGAAAGGCAGTACTGCATGGGACATCAAAGTTCAGGGAACTGAAAACAGTCCTTCCTATGCAAGAACACAGGAGACAAAGATGGGAACTGATGAGGAAGAGGCTACAGAAGGAAAGAGAAAACAGAAGGCAATGCATCAATGGACTTTAACCTTTTTACATGAAGTTTTATACTGAGAAGCAATATGATCAGATTTATGTTTAAAAAGCAATCATTCCAATAGTAATATGGAAAATGAAATTGGGCCAAAACTGCATAAAAGGATTAAGTTTAAAAGTTCCTAAAATAGTCTAGGAAAGACAGACTATTATGTTAAAATCTAGCAATGACAGTGGGAATGGAGAGAAGGAGGTATTTTCCAGAGAGATGTGATAAATGGGATCAATGGCACCAAATGGACCGTTATTACACAAGGTGGTGGGGAAGTGAAGGATGCTGGGCCCTACGGCCAGAGTTTGCATCTCTGAGTTTCCAGGTGATGTTAATGTTGCTGCCATCCAATGCACTAGAGACTCTTGCATATAGGCAAGAAGAGGTAAGCACAAGGACATTCACTGTTACAGTGACAAACTAGAAGCAAGCTAAATGTTCACTGGGAAAGGAATGAATAAACAATGGTATACTCATACAGAATCTCAACCAACAGTTACAAATATACAAATTAGATCTTCCCCTATCCATATGAATAAATCTCAAGAACATAATGTTGAATGAAAATAAAGCTAGTTAGATTTATGTAAGTTAAAAACATACAAATATTGTTAATAGGTAAATATGTTATCAATAAAAGTACATCAATATGAAAGACACAGATGGAAAAGGTAGGCACCAACTTCAAAATTAAGGCTACCTCTGGAAGGGAAATAGGCCCAAAAGAACCTGAAGAGAAGGCTCAAGTGAGAATGGGCTCAAGGAGGGGTAAAAACAAAGATGCAATTAGATCTGTAATGTTCTGTTTTCTTAGCAGAGAGATCTGAAGCAAATATGGCAAAGTGTAAACATTAGTTAAATTTGGATGGTAGGGACACAGTTGTTATGGTATTCCCTGTATGACTGAAATATTCCACAATTTAAAAAAAATCTATGAAAAGTGCTGACATTAAATAAACAGTTTTAAAAAAGAGTAAATGGCTCGTTAAGAAGTGAAGATTTTTTTAAAATTTTGGCTGTGAAGGGAAGCAAACAAGCAGAGCAGTAGGTGAAAAGCAGATGTTGAGACCTAGGAAGGGTTTTCTTTTTAAAGGATCAAAAACACAGGTAAAGAAATTGTCCTTAAACAGAGGAAGAGACACTTCTTTTCTTCACTTCCTTTCCTATAAGATAAATTGACATCACATAAATACTCCACATGGCAATGAAGAGTATACAGAAATAAACAGAAGGTACAGTTCTTTTGTTTTAAAGAATCTAAATAAGGTGCCATGATTGATACATTAAGTAGAAGAACATTTTGCAGTGTAACAATAGATAATTACTAAAATAGTGCAAAACTGCAACACACAGAAATCTAAGATTGGAATTGGTGTCATTTTGACAATTCCTTTTCTCTGATCTTTAACCAATGACAACAAATCCTACCTCCCCCTCATCGAATGTGCGTTATACTTATATTCTTCCCAGGAAACATACATAAATATGCAAAAATCTGACACATAACTTCAGGGGAAGTTCATGGACCCTTTGAAGCTCATTCATGACTCTGGCAGAGGGCAGGTACTCAATAAGTAATAGTGAAATCAATTCAGAGGAGCTGTAAGTTTTTCTCACAATACCTCTCCAGCCTTATTTCCAACCAGCTGCCTTCTGTACATTCTCCTTCCCATGATTTTGTTCCCCATTTCCTCATATCCTCTTAGCTCTGCAGAAATACCCATACCTTTCCCTTTACCCATCCATAGCCTTTATAACCTTAAAGGTCAGTTTAAGACTTGACTTTTCTACTAATTTTTCTCAATTTATTCCAGCCTATGTGACCTCTTCCTCATTTCTATACTTATTGAATGTGTTAAATACCTGGAAATTCATTATGCTTTGGCCTTGTAGCTTATTTGTTTATAGTGAGCTAATATTTACTTTTATACTGAAAATAATTCATCAGGTCAGGTCTTTTCTCTGCAAATTCAATATAAGTTATTTGGGTGCTTAATTTCTTTGATACCTTATAATGACTAGCAGTATGTCCTGTAAATTAGAAGTATTCAATACATTTTGGTTGTTAAAAACTTATGGAATAGTCTGATTATAAACATTTCATAGGATATAATGATCATGACAGATATGGATATTAATGGAAGGCCTCAAATACTTGACTTAAGTATAATCTGAAGGAAATATGATTGATGGCCTGGTTGAGAGATAGGGAAATAAAATTCCAGACGAAAGACTTTGAACAGATCATGGAAACCACAAGCAGTAAGACCTGTCTAGCAAGGAAAAGTGGGTTTATCTGGGAGCACACGAGGCAGTGAGTTTGAATGAATTATTGAGGATCAACTGCTAAGTACCTGAAACAAAATGGGTAATTATGGAGTTTTAAAACCAGAAGGGTCATTTGTGATCTTGCATTCTAAATCTCCCATCTAGAAATAATTCTAACCAGGAATCTGACAACATAAGATGTCTATCATGTTCCCCCAAATAAATAATTCTTGAAATCAATATACAAACCTAAATGAACCATTAGCTTTACCTCCATTATATTCTTATGCTATCAATATCTTAATTTAAACTTCCTCCTTGTTCCTCTTCCCCTCCTTATATAGTTCATCCAATGTAATCTGAAAGGGATTATTTGGCAGTTGTTTGCAGTAGAGATTCCTTCCAAAAAGTGCCATGTGCCTTGGGGCACATGTTTTGGCTATCAATTAGTAGGCTACCTCAATTCTTAATTTTTGGCTTTTCTATTCCTTTGGGAGGTGGGGGGTTGATTTCCTACAGCAAATATGTAGCTTGTAATTGGCCCTGTCACCACTAGATGGAACTACATCGTTGGCCAAAATGGAACTACTTGAGAGGGATGACATAATCAGTAGCTTTAATTATGGATAAGTGACTCATTAAGAGTTGGGGGAAAAAAGATAAAGTTCGAGTGGGCAAAAGGAGGACTATCAACATACTTAGTGCTTACTGGTTCTTCTTTTAAAGCATCATCTGTCCCTTCTCTTTATCCTGGCCCTAACCAATTCTGTTACTAAAGATCCCACCTTGGGGTCTGGAGTTTGGGAGAATGGAGAAATTTTAGTGAATGATAGTGGAAAAAAGTTTCTAGGAACCCTGACTATGGAGACTGTTTTTATACTAAAATAAGATTTCCTTAATTTTACCTGATTTCTTTGATTTAGGAATAAAGATACAAATATCTTTCTAATTGCATTATTTTAATTTGTAGAAAGACTTTTACACTTTCCTAGCTATTCCATTTCCTTTAGTAAAATGGAATAAAAAACCTACTTACTTTCAACATAAATTGAGCTGGCTTAATTTTCCTTTTAAACTTTGTACTATCCTCTGGAATAACTGCAACTAATCACTATTCCATTACACAAAATGTCAGATTTTCTCTTTTCAATGTCTACATAAAAATCTCAAATTAGGGAACACTAGACAATAAAAATTTGTATGCATAAAAATAGAAATGAAGATTTTTAAAAAAATTTATCAACATGAATACCCTAAAAGAAACTAACATACACATACCTTTTGACATAAACTCAGTGACAATGTAAATTGGCTCTTCAGAAACAACAGCATATAGTGGAACAAGTTTGTCGTGTCTTAATTTTTTCATTATCTGAGCCTCCTGAAGAAAAGCTTCTGGCATCATTGTACCTGGTTTTAGTGTTTTGATTGCTACTTTCGTGGTTCCATTCCATGTTCCTAGAGAAACACAGTCTACTATTTTAATCTATATATTAAGAAATTTTAAGCCAAACCTCAATGAGCAGCAGTTACCTTAAATATTTCAATATATCTTATTAAAGTTATGGTGTTTTAATCTATGGCTAAAGAAATGACAAAAAAACAAAAGTTCAGGCTTCTTACCCATCCATACTTCACCAAAACATCCTTGTCCTAATTTAACCTCTAGTCGCAAAGATTCTCGAGGGATTTCCCAAGCATCTTTTGCTAGACCTTGAGTCTGGGGTTTCACAGTTGGACACACGGTTGTTAGCTTATGGCATAAACCATCAGCATGTTCTAGATAAATGAATAAACTATACTGTAAAATGAATTAATTACAAAAATTAAGGTACATCTAGTATATTAATGTTTTTAAAAGTTTAAATTGAAGAAAACAAAAACAAAAACATAATGTTCTCTCAGTTTTACTCTACAGGCACAAACACCAAAAAGGGAGCTATAGCAAAACATACAAGAGGTGAAACACCTTTTGTTAAATACATTTTTGAAGTTATAATTTACTGAATACTTATTATGTCTCGGCAATTGTGCTAATTCAGTACTTTACAAATATCTCATATAAATAAGTCTTGAAAAACTTAAGCAACTTTCTTAATGTCACCCAGTAAGTGATGGAGATGGGATTCAAACCATAGTTCTGGCTGTCCCCAAAGTTCTATTTTTGACCACTGTGTTTTGTTTCTTCCCAAAGAGAATGCTACTATTGACTGTTATTCCTAATAACCACTAATGTAAGAAGCATACCAAAAATTAAGGAGAAAACTTCTTCACTTAAGAGACTGGTTTTCTCCCAAATTCACAATGGCTTGACTTGTGAATCTTGCTTACACAATCTTTCTTATTATAAATAAGACATGTTCCCTCCCATGTTCAACAAGTAACCACACAAATCAACATTCTAAAAAGTGCAATTACAACTGATGCAACTGCTTCGTAACATGTTTGATCAATGTCAAGATTGGTGGTTGACTTGACAGACTGTTTGTAGCTAGCTGTCACTGAAGAAGAGATTGCCATGGAAACTTCCCCTCCCCTGGTATTAATAATTTAAAAACTTTTAGATACATTCATGTATCAAATTGGCAATGCAAAATTTTGAGACACAAGAATCTAATACTGAATACCTTTCAAAGGTCCTTGAAAGACTAGAAGAAATGCATCTTCAGATTAAATTTCATTGGATTTATACTTTAGGAAGTTTTGTGGTCCAGCCATGCAGAGGAAGGTAACCCAAAAGGACGTCTGATAGAGCTTTCTACATTAAGTATTTAGTTTTACCCACTTAATAAATGTCCCTAAAAAATATTTGTTTTTATGCTTTTTTATTTATTGTCATAATCTATCTTGCTATTTAGCTACTATGAAACTCCAATGTAAATACTATGCCAGTAAGATATAAGGAATCAAATAATGGTAGTCAGATTTTAGCATATCTAAGAACCTAATTCAGGTAATAAGTACTACCTGCTCCTCATTTTTAAAACTAGAATACAACAGACATCTATCGAGCACATTCTTGTGTGTAAAGTACCAAACTAAACCTTAAGAGACATGAAGACAGAGATTCTGTTCTCATAAAACAGATCAAGAAATAATTTTCACCTGTGAAACATTCACATACCTGTGTAGTGTTTTACCAACTTCTGCAGAGTATCAAATTGTGCTCTGGTTGTGATATAGTATCCACCGTTGTCAAGTTTCCTAATTTTATAGTGTTTCACATTGTCACCTCTTACCTCATCCCAATCACGAATAGAGAGAGAATAAGCACCTAGTGGGGAAAACAAATACTTTTTCTATATCTTTCTCAAAATATTATCCAAGAAAATTTTTATACTTATATTACATTATAATTACCTTTAGTAGTTTCACTCTCTCTTACTAAGAAAATACCTCGTTGATTCCCAGGATTCAGAAGTAATCTTTCAGCATCTTTTCTCCCCATTTTGCCAAAATACCATCTGGAAAAAATAGTGTTCTGAGTTAGAAATGTGGAAGGGTCAGAAAGATTATAAATAAGGATCAGTAAGAATGGAATGGAAGGATGACAACAAAGAGCTACATAGCTTAAAAATACAGCAAAACATAATAAAGGGTCTTTATTAATAGAATTATAACAAATATTACTGTCAGAATTTATTGTCCTAGTATTTCCATGTATTGACTATTCAACCAGTCTCTTCAACTCTACCTGCAAGTCACAGGATCAGTAAATGGAGAACGAAAGGCAACAATAACAGAGAACCTCTCAGTCACTGACAGATGGAAATGTTAAGACTGTAGTAGGAAGAACAGAAGTGGTTCTCTAGTAACAGTGTGATCATCTGTCTTCATTAAGGTGCAAGTGAACCATATCCAAATTATTAGCAACTCTAAATTAGCATGGCTTTGGTTTAATATAGAAGCTCACAGAGTAAAACAGGAAGTAACAAGTGTCAAGCAGACCAGAATTATGGAAACGAATTACATATCATAAAAGCAAACAAACACTGATAGAGCACGTACTATGTGCAAGGCACTGTGTTAAGTGTTGTGATATGAAAACAAAGTAGTATTTATGAATCCCAGATACTCTTGGTTTGACCTAAAAAAATATGTCACTGAAGGTGAATTTTAATTTTTTAAAAGTTGTGAGAATAGCACATAGAATTCTCATATACCCTCCACCCAGATTTCTCAACTGTTAAAATTTTACTTTGTTATATTCGCTTTCCCTGTATACATATTTTTTCTGAACTGAGAGTAAGTTGCAAACATTCTGAAACATTACCCCTAAACACTTCAATGTGTGTTTCCTAAAGACAAGGATACTCTCCTACATACATACCCACAGAGCAAGCACCTAAGTCAAGAAATTAACACTGATACAATACTATCAGTGTTGTAAATACAATACTATTTACTGAAGGTAAATTTTTGAAATGAGAGAGTCTGCAGAATATAAAATGGGTTCATATAATTTTTAAGTGAAAATATAAAGGATACAGACTAGGCAAAACAGTATTATTAATGCAGATTCATTTATGATCCTACTGTAAGCAAATACTATGGCATTAATTATTAATTTTCAAGTAACATCTATTAATATGATATATTAGCTGTATTAAGACTGGTATGTAATTGTGCGTGTGTAAAATTGTGGCTAAGTAGAATGTGCATTAAAACATTTTTAAAATCAAAGTAATTAATAAAATATGAAGTAGTGCCATACTCTTCTGCCTGAATGGAATCTGCAGGGGCTACATAATTGCTAGGGATATAGCCATTCTTTCCTGTAGCAATTGATCTTGCTTCCCACCAGTCTCCTTCCCTGCAACACATAAAACAACAATTACCACAAGGTAGATGACTGCTCAAAACACAATTTACTGCAGTGTTGCCTTGTATCTATGTAGAAAAGAGGTTTAACTTCCATTTTTTAATGCATTCATTTGATCAAAAATTAAACTCAAAAGAATATTTAAAAACAGGTTACTTGAATTAAGGGAATCACAAATGCATACATATTTCTGCTCCAAACCAAAAAAAAAAAGTTTTAGTTATAAGATTCCTTCTTTACATAACTATCTTCAACCTAAAACAATAAACTATACTGACTAAAACAGTTTAGGAGGTAAATCTTTTAAATTATTCAGTTTCAACTAGATGTTTTCTTTTTAAAAAGTTTTACTGACATATAATTTGCATACCATAAAATTCCCCCTTTAAGAGGTACAATTTAATGGATTTAATATATTCAGAGTTGTACAACCATTACCACAATCAATTTTAGAACATTTCATCACCCCCCACCCAAAAAACCTTATACCCATTAACAGTCACTTTCCACTCCTCCACCCGCCTCCCCTGCAACATGGCCTAACAGTAAATCTGCCTTTTTGTTCCTATGGACAGGGAATTTCATATAAATAGAATCATACAATAATGTGGACTTTTGGACCAGTTTCTTTCACTTATAATTTTTTCACAGTTCACCTATGTTGTAGTATGTTATCAGTTCATTCTTTTTTACTGTCAAATGCTTTTAACCATACATAAAAATCATAATGTTCCTTTTTAGTCATTTTAGGAAAAGTATCAGGATGCCCTAAAAATGCAGACAAAATACGCGCAACAGACAAGAATAAAAAATTTAATTCCTAGAATAAAGTATATTTACAAAAATGTTACCCATACATATTTAAACAAGACTAAAATCAATTCAGAACATGAGAACTATGTGTAGTTTGCAACACATAAGCCCTGACTTTTCCAAAATTAATGTGAAAGAAGCAAATATTATCACTCTCTAATGGGGAAGATATATACGGGTTCTGCCACTAAAAATTAAATGCATGTTTTGCTTTGCCAGAGGAAAGTATTGAAAATATTTTATCTAAATTGAAATTTTATAAATGATCGAGGAGAATTTGTTCTCTAGAAAATGAGATGAAAAATCCTTTGGCAATTCAAATATTTATACTCATACACTTGGTTTGTAGCTTCCTAGTATATATTAAGCACTCTCATATACACAAACTGAAAACTTTACCTTTGTGCTAACCCATGATTCAAACATTTACTGAATACCCTTTAAGTGACAGACTTTATGAGAGGGTATGCTAGAAAGAGAGGTAAAAAGACTGCCTGTAAGCTCAAGAAACTCAGCCTAGAGCAGAATTTCTCAACCTCAGCCTTACTGACTCTTTGGGCTAGTGTTGCTGGGGGCTGTCCTGTGCACTATAGGATGTTCAGCAATATCCCTGGCCTCTACCCACCAGAAAACAGTGGAGGCACCCTGTCTCCAGACATTGCTAAATGTCTCCTGGGCACTTTTCCCCAGGTTGAGAACCACTGGTCTAAAAGACTGACAAGCACACAATAAATTATAATTCGAAGTACTGATGGCAGTATGACTGAGGTTTGCACAGGGTGCTACATCAACATGTAAGACAGATACCTAACCCAGCAGGAGATGGGGTGTGGGCCAGGTAGGAGAGGAAGAATGTTAAGAAAGGCCTCCTTGAGAAATGACATAGGAATATACATTTTGAAGGATGAACAGGGTTGGCTAGATAAAAGAAAAAGAAATGGAGACAGGAAGTCACGTTTCAGAAAAAAGAAACTAGGTGTCAAGGCATGGGAAGGTGAGAAACCCAGTGTATTCATAAAATTATAAGCAATTCAGTATGGCTGGGCAGTTAAATGAGGAAGGGGAAGCAGCTGGATGGCTGATGTATACCATTGTTATTGCTTTTCTTTTATCTTGACAACAACTGGTAGAGTTGTTGAAAAAGGATTATAAAACAGAGAATAATGATCATATTTTATATTCTGGAACAATAATGGATAGCAAATGGGAGCAAGAATGTTAGGAAATATGACTGGAAGTAAAGAGACCATAATATATGGGATCTATTTTTCTATAACAAGTATTGAATTTTCAATTCAAACACTGAATTTTTAGTGGGCCACTAAATGACTTTCATTATTTAGTGGCTCACTAAAAGTCTAAGCGTCATCTCAGACTAAAAGTCTTAAACAAAAAGTCTAAGAGTCACCTAAGGAAAAAGTAACTTAATGTGGTCACGTTGGGACTGCAGGGGCTCCCTACTTGGCCTTTTTCCTTTGTTTTTTTGTTAAGAGAAAGGAAGAAAGAAGATCCTTAAATCATCCTATACTTAAATAGGAACAAAGAATTCTCTTTATAAAGACTTTCTTTTAAAGTAATATACTTACTTGCATATACTCCCTCAGTCTTCACTCTTAAATCTCTACTGTTTATAGAAGAACCACACACTACAGCACAATTTGTAGAAGTCATAACTCTGGCTACAAAAGTAGTTATTATGCCATGTGTCTAAAGAAACCAATGCATCATCCAACCCAGTGGGCAGAGACCCATGCCTCACCACGCTCATCTCTGAATCAACAGCTAAGTGGTTTCAGCATGAAGACTAGGTTTCTGTCAGTCTTTCTCCCTCACAAAATATTCCCAACACTTACGTGTTGTTAATTATTTGAAACCGTTCACCTTTCTTGAATGAAAGGTCTTCTGTAGTTCTAGCTTCATAATCATATAAGGCCACAAATATAGTAACACCACCTATTGGAGCAAAAAAACCCCAAAAAAACAAAGTAAATTATATATGTTAACATAAGAGAAAAAAAATGTCAGCAAAAAGCTTAAGCATAATTTTCTTCCTAGTCTCCAGAATCTATTTCTGAATGGAGACTTGAGTAGCTGAAGTTTAAGTTAATAAGATGCTCTCTGAAGACCTTCCATGAAACTACTGCATGCTACAAATTCTAAAATTCTATACACCTACAGAAACAAATTTAATTTTGATTCATAGTAGCAATATTTCTGACTTGGAAACACAAAGTTCAAATCAATTCTTTGGCAGAAAAAGTATTAACAAGTACTACAAACTGGCACTGATCATCTCAATTTCTTATAAACAATGGGTGAACATGTCCATCCTTAAAACTGATCCTTAGTAGCAATAACTAAGGATTTAGTAAGAGTAGTTATTATAATGAACACTTAAAAATGGCTTGTTTTTCTTAAAAATTAAATGATATGGCTGATATGAATTATAAATTCCAAAAATAACTGTCATACACAGAATTGTACACAGATGCTTAAGAGATCAGGACACCAAACAACTATTACCTGCAAACAAAGGAACAGAACAGATTATTTACTGCTCTCCCCTGAGTTCCAGTCATGTATTAACTGCCTATCTGACATCTCTACCTGAATGTCTAACTAAGCAAATGACACTACTATCTAATCAGGTACTCAAGCCAAGTCACTTTACTAGCACTATTATTCTACCTCTAAAATACCTCTTTATCTACTTTCTTTTCCATTTCCACTGCTGCCACCCTAATCCAAATCTTTGTTATCTCTGGATGAGTCTGCTGAGGCTGTTAGAGAAGTAGTTTCCTAACCCACTTCTGTACCTGCTTCCCTACATCCATTCTCCACAGCTAGTTGCCAGAGTGAGGTTTTTAGAAAGGAAATTCAATTATGCAAATCCTTTATTAAAAACTCTTCAATTGCTTCTTCTTGCCTTTGAATAAAACCCCAACTTCTTACCAGAGTCTACGAGGTCCTGAGTAATCCTGAATCTTCAATCTCGTATTATACAATTCTACCCTCTGGTGTCCTCACTAGTCCTCAAAACCGCCAGGTTCATCTGTACCTCTGAAACTGCGCATTTGGTGTTCTCTCTCCCCAGAAAGCTCTTTCCAGCTCTGTACATATTTAGGTCATTCTCATCAATCAAACCTCAGCTCAAATGTTTTCTTCTCAAGATGGCTTTCCTTGATCTTCTAAAGGGCTTCCACCAATCACTCCGGTCAGTTCCCTCATAGCATTTAAGAACCATTAATCATCCTGTTGAGTTGTTCACTCACTAATTATTGTCCAACCTTTGTTATAACGTAAACTCCATTAAGACAAAAACCTTGTTTCTCTTGCTTACAGTTCTCTATAGGTAGCACACAGAGACTCCATCTGTGTTAACAGACGTATACCATGAATGGACTTCTCACATAAGTAAACTGTTTAGGTAAGTAAGTATGTCCTTAAGTACCAACATTTACTTGCATCCTTTTGGATTACTGTCTTTCCCAAACATATAATCCTGAAAATAACTTAAACTTGGCTGATGACTGAGGACACTACTGTGGTCATCTATTACTGAGGTATTCAGAGTTAGGGGGTTAGAATTAAGACTGAAATTGACCCTTTGATGTCCATAACTCCTCAAATGAACAGTCTCATAGAATTCACTTATGGCATTCCTCTAGCACTATTACTGGTCTGGAGGTAAGCAGACTGAAAGGACAAATTTATAGTCCAAGCTTATAGAATAGATTCCTTTTTTGCCCCCTCTGGTTGGTAGTAAGGACATGTGTTGCTCAGTTTGATGCTGGAAGCTGTTTTGCCAAGCCTAAGATACTCTAAGGGCTACTGGAAAGAGATCAAGGACTTGAGTCCTTCATGACATCAACAAACTATTGCTTTATCAAGGAATCCTAGAGCTCACCCTACCTTTTTTAAGCCAGTTATGTTTTCTTACTCAAGGAAAAAAGTATCCTGATCTGGAAATCCCATAAAAGAACTCTTTTCAAAATTTCTGACTACTTTTTTAGAGCATTTCTGGCTCCATGAAATGTTGTCAGCTGTCACTTCTTGTCCTCTGAAAGGCTATCATAATATAATAAATGGAGTTCTGGTATAGGACATTAAACCTGGGCTCTCCTGATTATCCGTGACTCTGAAAAAAAAATTTAACTCTGAGCCTCAGGACTTTTATTTTTTTAAATCAGTATCTGATAGAAAAACTGTATTATCATCACAATAGTGCCATTTAATTAAGTACTATAATACTTTAATATTGGATAGTACTCTATAAACCTGAAAAGTTGTAACATTAACATTCTTGAGGGAGGGGTACATGTTTTTAATCTTTATATCCCCAGTGCCTGCCACATAGTAGGCACTTAATAATTACTCGAAAAATGAATTAATGAAATAATTAATGGTATAACCAGTAGATAATCACCAGATTATCACCAAATTTTCAGAATATCATGTATGTCGTAATACTTTAATTTTTACGTTAGATGCTTTAATTTTCACATAAACTTATTAAGTCCCCAGTAAATTATTTTTCTTACAGCAGGAAAAAACTTTATGTACTGCCTCCCTAAGATCACATTCTCAAGCTGCCAATAGAATTGTCCATTTAAATCTCACCTGTTAAACCAGCAGGATATGAACTTGGCACCACCGAGAATGAAGAAGATGCTCCTCCAAAAGGTGTCACCCCTGAGGATCCTCCAAATGGTGTCATGGAAAGACTGCTAAAATTAACAGATGCTCCCTTTGTTGAAGATGATGGTGCCACTGCAGTATGTTCTGCTCCATAATGGCTGATACTTGTACTGACAGGTTCTGGAGTGTTTTCGGTTCTATATTTAATGGTTGGACTTTTGTTCTCTTTACTTTTAATGCAGCCCATTATCAAATCTACAAAGCAATAGGCAAATATTTGAAAAGTGGTTAATATAAAGTATACTTCAAAAATACAAAATTCAAAACTTCACTTTAAACAAGGAATTTTTCTCCTGCAAAACAGAGTAATATTAATAAAGCAAACAAAAAACTAGACAGCTAAAAACAAAGTTTCTTCTCCTCATTTATCTTTATTACAATTCTGCTGAAGTATCACTCCAATCATGTCATTCTCCAGCTCAACCACCTTTAATGGTCCAATGACAACATGCCACAGTGTGCTGGGAAAGCCACTGGCTCTGACGCCAGAGAGGCCTACGCTTCACTCCTGGCTTCCTACTCAGTAGTGGAGTGATTTCAGGTATGTTGCTTGACCTCTCTGTACCCCAGTTACTTGAAAAGGGGGGATAATAATAACATCTACTTCATAGGGCTTTCTATGAGGATTAACTTAAACTTATTACAAGTTCTAGACAATATGTGACACACAGTAAGTACTAGCAATATCAGTTGTATTCCTTCTAACTATACTAGCCCTCTGTATAGAAATATAATCTGACCCACATATATAATTCTCAATCTTCTAGCAGCCACGTTAAAATAAAAAGATAAAACTGATTTTAATAATATATTTTATTTAACCTAGTACATCTAAAATACAATTATTTCAACATGTCATCAATATAAAAAAAATTCTAGTTTTTTTTTTTTTTTTTTGTACTAAGTCTCCAAAATCTGTTATGTATTTTAAACTTACAGTACATCTCAATTTGGACCAGGTACATTTCAAGTGCTCAGTATCTATATATGGCTAGCAGCTACCACATATAAGACCAGGTAGCTCTGTAACTTTTCCTTATCTACAGTCACACTCCCAGTGCTTACCAAATTTGATCCCAATCTATCTTTCCAACTTTATCTCCTATTATTTCCTCATGCTTATCTACATACACACAGTTTCCTGTTTCCCCAGTATATATGCCCTGTGCTTTCCCAAGTTTGTGAGGATTTTACACCTAAAACTTTTCTATCTGCTAAGTTCTATCCAATCACTGAAGATCATCACAAATGCTACTTTTCCATTCATGTTTTTCCCCATAACTGGCAAAATATCGTCTTCCTTAAAACCTCCAATGTACTTTTGGGGAGATTTTTATACGGGACTTCCTCACCTTATTCCATTTGGTATCTTGTTTTTTGCTTACTGGCCTAATTCCCACCCTATCCCCAAATTACTGGCAATACATTTCTTAAAAATCAAGAGTTACTCATCTCTTATACACTGTCCAGCTTACCAATGTGACTCATGTAATAGGTTACCGATATTACAAAATCTGCATTATTATATTCACTTCCTGTGAGAGCACTAAATGGAGATTTCATTAATTCACTTACTTTTAAAGATCGTTCTAATTTTATAGCTTTTCCTTTCTTATGTGGCATTCAAAAGGAAGTAGGTGAGTGATAAGACAACCGCTTCATAAATTCTCAAAGGGTGAACATTTACAACCCTGACTATTTAACATTTAAAATGTAGCTATACTGCAGTAATCAGACAAGAAATTAAGGGCATCCAAATTGGTAAGGAAGAAGCGAAACTGTCACTATTTGCAGATGACATGATATGATATATAGAAAACTATAAAAAACTATTAGAACTAATAAATGAATTCAGTAAAGTTACAAAATACAAAATTAATATATGGAAATCTTCTGCATTTCTACACACTAATGATGAAGGAGCATAAAGAGAAATTAAGAAAACAATCCCTTTTACAATTACACTAAATACATAAATAACTAGGAATAAATTTACCCTAAGAAGTAAAAGA
>NW_027397073.1:50137764-50220253 GCF_003265705.2 Callorhinus ursinus
AGACATTTTTCCAAAGAAGACATACACATGAAAAGACAAAAGACACATGAAAAGATGTTCAACATCACTAGTCATCAGGGAAAGGCAAATCAAAACCACAATGAGATTATCACCTCCCAGCAGTCAGAATGATTAAATCAGAAAGAAATAACAAGTATTGGTGAAGATGTAGAGAAAAGGAACCCTTATGCACTGTTGGTGGTAATGGAAATCGGGCAGCCACTGTGGAAAACAGCATGGAGGTCCCTCTAAAACTTAAAAATAGAACTATGTGATCTACTTTTTCCACTACTGGGTATTTACCCAAAGAAAACAAACACTAATTCAGAAAGCTACATGCACCCTTATGTTTACTGCAACATTATTTACAACAGCCAAGATACAGAAGCAACCTAAGTATCTCCATTAATAGAGATAAACGGATAGGGGTGCCTGGGTGGCTCAGTTGGTTAAGCATCTGACTCTTGATCTCCGAGTCTTGATCTCAGGATCATGAGTTCGAGCTCTGTGTTGGGCTCCATGATGGGTGTGGCGCCTACTTAAAAAAAATTTATTTTTAAATAAATGGATAAAGATGTGATAGACACACACACACACACACACACACACACACACACACACACACACACACTGGAATATTTCTCTGTCCCAAAAACGAATGAGATTTTGACATCTGCAACGACATGGATGGACCGAGAAGGTATTATGCTAAGTGAAATAAATTACCAATTCAATATCTATAACATACAGGGCTACTCACATTCTCAATTTCTGTTACACTTTGGTAACTTACAGCTTTTGAGATTTGTCTAATTATCCAAATTGTTAAATTTATATTAGCATAAAGTTGTTCATAATGTTTCTTTATTAACGTACTTTAGTATCACAGCCCTTGGACGTTTCTATTAAAAGTTCTGAATGATCAACAAGGACTTTGCTAGCTAGAAAAAACTCAAATGCCTCCCCACCCTCTATGACCTCAAAGGGCTATTAGCTCATATCAACCTGGTCAACCCTTTGCCTGGCTTTATAGTTTCATTCTACACACATGTTCCAGAATTCAGAGAAAAATAAAAAGTCAGAGAGACTCCTACAGAAGCTTTTAGAATTATTTTCCTACATAGTGTCCTTCTTTTGCAGTTTTGCCCTGTAACTTTCAACTGCCTCAGCCTCCATGAATTCTGATCTCTGTCTCCTCAATTTGTTGAGACCACTGTCCTTTGCCCAAGATTCCTCTCTCTGCTCTGTAATTCAGACTGTGCCTCTAGGCAGGAAGTTGGGGTGATTAGGTGACCATACAGCTGACTTGTTTGTTTCCCTTATTTCAGGGATCATAGTCCTGCACTGCTGTTGTCCAACATCTGAAAACAGTTGTTTCATATATTTTGTTCAGATTTTCAGTTTTTAATGTTCTCAAAAATTAATCCCTAGAAAAAACATTTCATTCCCTGGTTTTAATGTCACTAAAGTGCAGAGAGTATTAATTTCTAAATAAATTTGTACTTCAGTTTATGTAACAGATTTATTCTTTAATAATGATCACTTTCAAACAAATGAACATTTTAAGTGTTTACTGTAATTGGTTAAAGTACTCTGTGGGATTTTCCTTTTAATTTCAAGAAAGGGGGTGCCTGGGTGGCTCAGTCGTTAAGCGTCTGCCTTCGGCTCAGGTCATGATCCCAGGGCCCTAGGATCGAGCCCTGCATCAGGCTTCTTGCTCAGTGGGAAGCCTGCTTCTCCCTCTCCCACTCCCCCTGCTTGTGTTCCCTCTCTTGCTGTGTCTCTGTCAAATAAATAAATAAAATCTTAAAAATTTTTTTTTCAAGAAAGAAAAATAATTTTTAAATAAGTATCATTTCCTTATGTGCCCACATGGTAAGTCTAAAATTTATAGCTTAATGCTCGGCAGGCTGTTTTGAACTCAAGAAGGGGTTTTATTCTAAAGATAAAAATGGTAATGGGGAGAAGTTAAAAATCTCATATAAGTCAGAAACTATAGAACAATCTGATCATACAGATTAATCCCAAAAGGCTGTTGTTTCAGTTCGAATGCATATCTTGACAGTAGGTTATCACTGCTTTATTGCTAGGAGCTTATTACTTCCCTACCATATGTGGATTCAGCATCTCTATTTCAGTATTCCTGATGCTTTAACCAACTATTTGCTCTGCTGGGATAGCTGTTCCCTACCTCATAACTTCTACTTACAATTTTGATTCATTTGTGGTCTACTCCAGGTTCCTGCAATTTCCCACAGCCACTGCTTGATTTGCCTATTTCTGAGTTTGCACTGATATGAAGGAGAGTAAAAGCAAAAGCCCTAACTTGCTGACCAATTATGGTTTGGCCATCGGGTGCTCACCTCTCCTTAAGAGACTGTGAGTCTAAAAGGTACCATCACGTCTGTTCTGTTTAGTGTAAGTTCTTGCTTTTAGCCATATGAAGGCCCATTTTAGCAAAACAAAGTGAAAACCTTTCAAACTGAAATAGATTTCTGTGTTAGAATCAGGTTAATACAGTTGACTTTTTTTTTAAGATTTTATTTATTCATTTGAGACACAGAGATAGAGAGAGAGAGAGAGCAGGAGCAGGGGAAGAGGCAGAGGGAGAGGGAGAAGCAGGCTCCCCGCTGAGCCAGGAGCCCGATGTGGGGCTCGATCCCAGGACCCTGGGATCATGACCTGAGCCGAAGGCAGACACTTAACCATCTGAGCCACCCAGGCGCCCCAATAGACTTTTTTTTTTTTTAAAGATTTTATTTATTTATTTGAGAGAGAGAGAGAATGAGAGATAGAAAGCACGAGAGGGAAGAGGGTCAGAGGGAGAAGCAGACTCCCTGCTGAGCAGGAAGCCCGATGCGGGACTCGATCCCGGGGCCTCCAGGATCATGACCTGAGCCGAAGGCAGTCGCTTAACCAACTGAGCCACCCAGGCACCCTAGAGTTGACTCTTGAACAAGTTTGATTACGCAGGTCTACTTATACACAGATTTTTTACAGTACTGTAAATATTTTCTCTTCCCTATGATTTTCTTAACATTTTCTTTTTTCTTTACTGTAAGAATGCAGTGTTTAATACATGTAACATAAAAAATATGTGTTAACTGATTGTTTATGTTATTGTTAAGGCTCCTGGTTAATAGTAGACTACTAGTTGTTAAGTTTTTGGGGAGTCGAAAGTTACACATGAATTTTTGACTGTTCAAGGGTCAAATGTATATGCCAAGTTTTACCTTGATTCCTCATCACACCTGAACTACTTTCTCACCTTCCCTGGATAATGGGCAAAAAAAACATGGAACTAAAAATATCAAGAGTTTTGTTGATGAGGCAAGTTCTCAGGAGCAGAGAAGTAAAACAGTCCCTTTACCATTTCTCATATGACTGTCCTGTCATCCCCCAAAAGAATGCAAATTATTGTACCTGAAAACCAGGGCCATTACATTTGTCTTTTGTTTCAAATTCCTGTAGGAAATAAAGGATTAAAGTAGTGACAACAACAAGAAATGCTACCAAATATTTTAGATACTCAGGCATTCTCTTTCTTCAACCTTTGGCCTTTGAGAATCCTGTCTGTTTCAACTTTACCACCCATTTTAGCAAAATTTATTCCAACTTCCCTACATTTCTCATACTTGCTTAAAATATAGTCTAAATTTTTTGGATTTCTGACTGTGCTTGCTGCTTCCACTACATTAAAACTGCCCACTAAGTTCCCCAATTAACTCCACATTGCTAATCCAATAGTCAATTTCCAGTCGTCATGTTACTTGAGCTGTCAGCCACACTGGACACAGGGATCATCTCTTTTCCTAAAAATGCTTTCTACCTGGTTTCTAGGACACAACCCTCCTAGTCCTCCCCCTACTATGTAGCCCGTTACTTCTCTAACCTCATCTCCAACACTTACTTGCCCCAGTTCTGCCACAGACTTCTTCCTGTATCCTTCAGATGGGCCATGTCAGACCACTGCACTTTCCTCTCTCTGCCTGGAAAGCTCTTACCAGACACCTGCACAGCTTATCCCTCAGCTTCTTTAAGTCTTTGTGCTGACACCTTTGTGCTGTCATCCTACACCTGTATGGATGTACAGCATAGTAGTTAAGAGCAAAGACTTTACAGACAAAATATCTGGGTTCAAAGTCTGGGTCCACCACTTAGTGTGTGAGCTTTGGCAAGTTACTCAACCTTTCTGTGCCTGTTTCCTCAACTGCAAAATGCGGATATTAAAAGTAAGCCTCCTAGAGTTGTTGAGGGCTAAATGAGTTATCTGTAATGCACCTAAACAGTACCTGGCATATATTACTCATTCATGGTGATGATTTTGATAACGATGGCTCCCCTCTCCAGAATATAACAGGAAAATTGAAAAAAAAATTATTAGGGGCGCCTGGGTGGCTCAGTTGGTTAAGCGACTGCCTTCGGCTCGGGTCATGATCCTGGAGTCCCGGGATCGAGTCCCGTATCGGGCTCCCTGCTCGGCGGGGAGTCTGCTTCTCCCTCTGACCCTCTTCCCTCTTGTGCTCTGTCTCTCATTCTCTCTCTCTCAAATAAATAAATAAAATCTTTGAAAAAATTATTAAAGTATAACACATGCACAGAAAAGTATAACACATGCACAGAAAAGTAAAAGAAAAAAAATGTACACCTCAGTGAATTAGCAGAAACTGAATACCAATGTAACTCATCACTCAGATCAAGAAATGTACTGCCAGCAACCATTCTACTGGAAATACACCTTGCAGTAGATTGCTGGGTCAGACTATACACTGCTGAACAGTTTTCCAGGGTGGCTGTACCAGTTTATACTCCCAACAGCAAAGTATGAGAGTTACCATTGCTTCACATCTTCACTAGTACTTGGCATTTTCAATCTGTCTGGCGGACATGCAGTGGTCTCTCATTGTGATTTGAACTTTACACTCACAATTACTAATAAAGAGTGCCTTTACATGTTTATTGGCCAGTCTCCTTTGTGAAATGTCTGTTCAAAACACTTGTTCATTTTTCTATAGGGCTGTTTTTTTTTATGATCTACAGGCATTCTCTATATTTTCTAAATACCAGAGGAGTGACATTTTTATCCCCTTCACCTCTCTATGTCTCCTAGAACAAAGCTAAGAACGTATGAATGAATGCTTGTTTTGTCTGTCTTCAGATCACCTCCATTTCTACAACTCTGCTTCATAATCTGCAATTTATGGTGATTCTCAACCTCTAATTCTACCAAAAGAGGTTCTAACATGTTGACTACCTAATAATCTTTACAAAGTAAAGATTTATAAAGACTTTATAAAGATTTATTAAGGTATTCCAGGTTAACTTCCCCAATTTACTTTCCTAACCTGCTTTTCCCATCACTTAAACTTCCATAACACAGGCTTAAGGACTGGGGAAGATAAAAAGGCCAATTAGAAGTTAACTACACAGGGGCACCTGGGTGGCTCAGTCGTTAAGCGTCTGCCTTCGGCTTAGATCATGACCCCAGAGTCCTGGGATTGAGCCCTGCATTGGGCTCTGCTCGGGGGGAAGCCTGCTTCTCCCTCTCCCACTCCCCCTGCTTGTGTTCCCTCTCTCGCTGTCTCTCGCTGTCAAATAAATAAATAAATAAATAAAATCTTAAAAAAAAAAAAAGAAGTTAACTACACAAATCAGAGACTGTGTTTTAGGCTGAAATAGCAGGATGTTCAGAATCCCACAGACAAGAGAGAACAAAGTGGATTTTGAAACCTCAAGTAGTTCAGTGCTGAAGTATAACATAAAATAAGGGGTAAGAGGAGGCCAGAATAAATAGCAACAGGGAACAGAGCTTATGTCACAAGGATTTTTTTTTTTTAAGACTTTATTTATTGAGAGCGTTCTAGTGTGCACATGAGTAGGGGAGGGGCAGAGGGAGAGAGAGGAAGATAACCTCAGGCAGACCTGTGCTGATGTGGAGCCCAGCATGGGGCTTGTTCTCATGACCCCAAGATCATGACCTGAGCTGAAATCAAGAGTCAGGCACTTAACTGACTGAGCTACCCAGCCACCCAGGCACCCCTGTCACAAGGATCTTCTATTTCCTTCTAATTAACACAAACTATATATATGGACATTCATTTCATTTTTGTTGAAAGAATAACTTGGTTCTGAATAATTCTATCCAACAACCCAACAAATTGTTTCCCCCAAAAGGGCCAAGCATAGAAAGAGTTCTATAAATACTTGCAGGTTTTCCAACCATTTCCTAACTTACCAATTATGTAAGTCAGATAAAAATGTTTTTCAACTTTATATATATGTAGATGGTCATATATTGGAATTACCTATAGTGAACCTGCTCTGTAACAGTGTGACTAATAGAGCTGGAACAAATTTGATATATTTCTTAATGCATCTAGCTCAATCATTAGCACATGACACCATGTGTTAAGGTATTTTGTTTTAATAATATTTTATACTTTGACAATGCTTTGTTTCCAAAGTCCTTTATTACTTAATCTGATCCCATAATAATCCTAATATGTTACCAGCAAAAGAGTAGGGAAAGGGTGCCTGGGTGGCTCAGTTGGTTAAGCGACTGCCTTCGGCTCAGGTCATGATCCCAGGGTCCTGGGATCGAGCCCCGCATCGGGCTCCCTCCTCGTCAGGGACCCTGCTTCTCCCTCTCCCTCTGCCTGCCACTCCCCCTGCTTGTGCTCTCCCTCTCTCTGTCAAATAAATAAATAAAATATTTAAAAAAAAAAAGTAGGGATAATCTCTACATCATAAAAGGAACCTGAAGCCTGGGAAGGTTGACTTGCTCAAGGAGATAAGGCTGAGTCTTCTGAGTTCTAGGTTACCTTCTTTCCGATACCCATTCAGAGCCTCTAGGGAAGCCTTGTGTATACCATTTTCTGTTCTTTGATAAGTTATTAAATATTAGCCCTTTAGAAAATGTTACAAACATGGTAACACTATTGGCAGTCAGCTTCACTCCCCGAAGTCTAACTGAAAACAGTACTCCACACCTCTGCACCATGATCATATTGCTTTATTATTAGTAATAGTGATTAATATTTCTCAATTTAACATACTTTTGAACCTTTAAAAAATTTAAATGTACACTGTATCTGTAAACTAATTCTGGCAAGCTAAGCAATTATTATATTATATGCTGTATCCAGTGGTGGGGTGGAGGGAGCCCTACTTTGGCATTTTGCGCAGATGGCTCCAGTTTACAACTAAGCTTTAAATCTGTAAGAAATCCCAAAGAAAAAAACTTATAGAATTAATCATAAGATATGAAATGATCAGTTCTCCACAGGTCACAGTGCTGTATAGACCATAAACATAAGGGATGATTTTCTTTAACTTTTAGTTTTAAATTTCCTCCCTTTAGCATAAAGCACAAAGGGCAGGCAAGACTAGGAAAGAATAGAAAACATAGATGGAAAGGAGGAAACAGCAGACTACTAAAGGGCGTGCACTTTGTCTTGTAAAAGCAAACAAAGAACTTAATTTTCCAAGAGTCAAAGGAGAACAGAAAATGTGAGCAATGGAAAACTGAGCTTGCCCTGCTCAGTGATAGCAATTTTCTACCTTTTTTTTTTTCATTTGAGATACACAAAACAATTGACGTTAAAGAAAAAGTAAACCCGTTCATTCTAAATTCCTCTTTGGTTTCTTTAATGAAATCTGGTTATGTTTTCTTTAATGAAATCTGGCATAGGATCAGCCATAAGAAAGACCTGATGTAAAAAATATGTAAAGAATTGTAAAGAAGGGGTGCCTGGTGGTTCAGTCAGTTAAGCATCTGCCTTTGGTTCAGGTCATGAACTCAGGGTCTTGGGATCAAGCCCTGAGTCAGCTCCCTGCTCAGTGGGGAGCCTGCTTCTCCCTCTCACTGCTCCCCCCTGCTTGTGCGCTCTTTATCAAATAAATAAAATCTAAAAAAAAAATTGTAAAGAATACTTAAAATGTATTATATTAGGAATTGTGGTAATAAAAATCACTACTTAATGTAAAGCCCCAAGATTTTATTTTTTTAAGCCCCAAGATTTTAAAAAAATTATTATATTCAAATGGAACAGATCTGAATTACGAAGATACCAGGTAAGTTAATTACCTTTGGCCACTTGAGGCAATTATTAAAAACAGTTTGTTGGTAGAAAGACACATGTAAATATTTATCAGGCATAATTCCCTCTACAAATTCACTCAACTTTTGAAAAATTAAGCTGATTTTATACCTATCTCAAAAAGATTCTTTAAAAAGGTTTATTTGAGAGAGGGAGAGCACAGATGGAGAAGCAGACTCCCCACTGAGCTGAGACCCCCCCCATGTGGGGCTCGACCCCAGGACCCTGAGATCATGACCTGAGCTGAAGCAGACGCTTAACCAACCGAGCCACCCAGGCGCCCCCTCTCTTAAAAATTTTTATCCTCTCAGATTTTCACACTTTATCTACTACTGTCCTTTACCAAGATTTTATACCTTCAAATCACAGTAAATAATTAGACATTACTTTCAGACTGAAGAGCAGGAGAAATTAGATACACATTTTTAGAAAGTTTATAAAATTGACCTGAAAATCTTTTAATTTTCCCCAAATTCCCACTTTTACTTTATTCCCACCATGCTTTTGCTGTAACAATACCCTGAGTTTCAATGTATGTTTTAGCCAATAAATTTAAAACTTTGAAGTTTAATTGGTATATAAATTGAATACACAATTATACACATGAAATTAAAACAGAAGATTTGGGGAGAGGAAGCTTTCAGCAACAGAAGTAACAAGCAAGGAGTAGTCAAATGTGCTTCAAAAACCAAAATAAGTCACATGAATCACATCAAGGGGAGCATAGCTGGAGATGAGCTGGGAAGTAAGGCAAGAAGAAATCAGTTTAATCTGTTACAGTTCTCAGAGACTAGGAACCTTTCTGATCTTTGATAATACCTCTTGGTGCAGGTCTTGTATTCTGTTCAACCACGAGCCTTTTCTCAGGAATTAGCAGAAGCTATACACATGGCTCTCATACTCAAGCTAATGTTTCTAGTAATAGGAGTAAGAAAAAAGTTTTTTTTAAATAAGTTTTAATTGATATCCAAGAATTTAATTTGTGCATATTATGTATATCTAAAAACCATTTTCCAAAAAATTTTGTTTTGAATTTTAGAAGTTACAAACATGTTTTTAATATATGTGCTGCCAAAGCAAACACAATAAACACATTTATTTTTTTTTAAGATTTTATTTATTTGAGAGAGCAGGAGCACGAGCAGGGGGAGGGGCAAAGGGAGAGGGAGCAGCAGACTCGCCACTGGGCAGGGAGCCTGACAAGGGATTCAATTCCAGGACCCTGGGATCACGACCTGAGCCGAAGGCAGACGCCAACTGACTGAGCCACGCAGGTACCCCTAAACATGTTCTTTTAAAATGCTGTCCTTTTTTAGCTTATTTTCCTACGTAATATCCTTTCTCAAGAAAGATGATATATTACTACATGTAGTTTATTTTGTTAGAATTTGATACAAATTAAATGCTTCAAAATTTTAATTACCCAATGTTAAAAAAGATTTAATTTTTAACTTTCATTAAGAAAATTCTATCCTGTCCTCAATAAATAAAAAAGTATGGTTTTGGTATATATTAGATACTTAAATGTTTATTGTTTAATATTCTTAGCCTGTTTCATTCAGAATCAATGCCAATATAATTGCCTGGATATTTACTAGGTAAATGGATATGGTAATTACCAATTTTGCCTTTAAATAGGCCTCTTTTTTCTTCTACAGTCTACAGAATAATGGTAATTATACAGTAGAATGGCAAAGACAAGCAATGACTTTCTAGCAATTTGCTGCAAAAGAACATGGTTTACTTTTTAAATAGAAAAAGTCTCTCAGATCTTCTAAAATATAAAAACTTATTACATATGTACCTGCAGACATTCTCGTCCAGAAACAAAGGGTGAAAATGAAAGATTAGTTCTAGTTTTGCCAAAATACCCACTCATTATAAGAGGCTCTTTTAGTTGGGCAGCCACTGGAACACCTTCCAGGAATCTCAAATTTACCATCTCCAAAATGGGACCTGTCATCTTTCCCATCAAACCCACTCTTCCTTCTCTGTCACCCATGTTTCAATCAATGGTAAGTACATACTGCCTTAGTCAGACTCCTGAGACCCATTCTTAACTCATACCCCATATTATCAACGAGTCACCAGGACCTGACCATACTACCCTGTAATCTCCAAAATTCTTCCACTTTTCCAACTACTACTTCACTTGGCTACTAATCATTTACTGTCTGTACTACTGCAAAAACTTCCTTAACTGACCTCTATACTTCTAGTGTTACAGTTTCTCCAGTCTTTTATGGTTGCAATGTGAAGATGTGTTTTCTACAAAGAAAATGTGATAAGGAATGTGAAACTGAATAAAGGAAACCTCATTTAAAATGGAGTCGGGAGGCCAGAAGAACTTGAGATTGTGGGTACCAAAAGGGAGAGACATACCTCACATTCCCAAAGGGAAGAAGCCTACTTTACTCCTACAGGAGAAGAGAAGAATTTCTCCTTGCCTACAGCAACAAGCTCAGATATTAAGAAAATACCACAACTCCACCTATGAGAAACCATCACCACTGAACTCCCAATTTCCTCTAAAGGACTTTTGTTCAACTTCCAACTTTCTCCTTTTCTCTACGAAGTAAGGTTCTTCTTTGATCTCAACTTGCCCATGGTGTCCCAAATTGCAATTGTAGGTTGGCCTACTATCTACCCCAGAGCTGATATCCATTATTTTTAGAGTGAATGAGTAAGAACTTTGGAGTTAAGAACTACATTTCAATCCTGGTTCTGTCACTTATGTGATCCTTTATCAAGTTACTTAAATTGCTGGGGCGCCTGGGTGGCTCAGTCAGTTAAGCGTCTGCCTTTGGCTCAGGTCATGATCCCAGGGTCCTGGGATCGAGCCCCACATCGGGCTCCCTGCTCAGTGGGGAGCCTCCTTCTCCCTCTTCGTCTGCCTGCTGCTCTGCCTACTTGTGCTCTTACTCTGTCAAATAAATAAATAAATAAATAAAATCTTTAAAAAAAAATTACTTAAATTGCTCCTAAACCCTAAGTTTTTTTTTTTTTGATGATTAATAATACCTATCTTGCAAGGTTATGACAATTAACTAACATTATATAGAGAGCAGCTAACACATAAAAAAAGACAAGTGTTTGCATTGGTAAAGACTCTTCTGGCTACAAGGACAGAATCTGACTAAAGGTAGCTGAAGCAAAAAGGAGAATTTTTTTTTTTTTTGAGATTTTATTTATTTACTTGACAGAGAGAGCACAAGCAGGGGGAGCAGCAGAGGGAGAGGGAGAAGCAGGCTCTCCACTGAGCAGGGAGCCTAATGTGAGGCTCGATCCCAGGACCCTGAGATCATGACCTGAGCTGAAGGTAGAAGCTTAATGACTGAGCCACCCAGGCGCCCCAAAACGGAGAATTTTTATAAAGCCTACAGGACTTTCTCATGGAATTCAAAGTCATAGGGAAAAACTAGAACCAGGAACTTAAATAATAAGTACATTTCCTTGTTTTCTTTTTTCTGGTCCTTCTGTCTGCCCCACTTCCAACCCTTTCTTCCTCATCTCCTCCTCTCCTATTTATCGATCTCTCTCCTCCTTTCCCTTCATGTGTTTGTTTCCATCTCTCCCCATCTTTCACCTCTGCTACCCTGTTCATCTGTGTCATTCTTCTCTCCTACGGCAGAATAGCTTTTTCGACTCTTCACAGGGTAGAACATGGCTGCCAATACTTTGAGTTATAGATCCTTATTTTAGAGCTAAAGAGAGGGATTCTAAGTATGAACTCCAAATTCCTAAAGAACTCTAGCCCAGACCCCTCAGGCTAGTGGGATCACCACTGAAACATGGCAGATGGGGAAGGTCTTAGAAAATGAGGGAGTCTAGGCAATCAAAACATTCGGGGCTTACTACTCCATCCGTTAAGTAAATGCTATTAATGTTTCACAAGAATTATTTTACTTAAGTGAATTAGCTACAATAAGAATAATTACTACTAATTAGTAATTAGTCAAGTTTTAAGTTACACTTCTCTGATTTTAAGTTTGTATGAATGGAAAATGTGGTATCAACATGAAACATGTAAAAAGGATTATTCTCTTTATTTTTAACTCCCTGAACTTCTGATCTGAACAGCTAATGACGCAAGACAAACTACAAAGTATTTAAGGATATTCTAAGAAAATTCCAAATTATACAGCACACTTCTAGCTAGAGATCCAGAGAGAGCTGGGAATAGATCTCAAAAACACCTTTTAAAATTTGAATTAGCACCCTCTAAATGCCTTCCTCTTATCTTGTTCCAAACTGAACAGAAAACCTCATATAAAGTGGAAAAAAACATTTGGGAAAAATCATCACATAACATTTTACATCTCTCTAGCAATAAGTATAGATCCAAGGTTATAACAAAACTGTATCTGAGAGCTCAACTTAGTTCAATTGGAAAAATCAGCATAAAACAGTCAGAGTGAGTTAACATATCTACTTCCCTGCCTCTACACAGATTTTTCTAAGCTTCTATATGTAGTATCATTTACTGGTTAATTTTTCACCTGATATTAATATTTGTAATATACAATTAAAGTTTTTTACCTGTTTCCTTAATAAAATAAACATGTTATTTACACTAAAGAAAACAGGAATGCTAAATTAACTGAGTCTTCCCAAATTTCTTATTTGCCAAAATGCCTATTTTGAGACACATTTTGTCACATATATGGCCAAAACTTTTCTTGCAACTGTAAAGTCCATAGGATATTTATTAAACACAATTTCTAGTTTCTTCTTGTATTAAGAGCAAGTTTTTAAAATTTTCTTTTTAACTGCAAATTTCCTCCATGCTCATATTAAAATTTAAATAACAGATGTGGGGCACCTGGGTGGCTCAGTCAGTTAAGCATCGGACTCCTGATCTCAGCTCAGGTCTTGACCCCTGGGTCATGAGTTCAAGCCCCACTGACCCCTATGTTGGGCTCCACACTAGGTGTGGAGCCTACTTAATAAATAAATAAATAAATAAATAAATAAAATTTAAATAACATGTATATAAAGTAAAAAGGTGTTGGATGCACTAAGTGATTTAATCCAGACAGTAACCATTGAAGATATGTGCCATTATCCCTGTTTACAAATGAGGAAATTTAAAACCTGAGATTTAGTTGGTTCTATGTCACAAAACTAGTAATAGAGACAAAGCCAGAAGTTGAATGAACTCAGATTTTGTCTGTGTTTTCTACTTCTACTTCCGCTTCAGCCGTAACAAATTACCTATTTCTACTGCTGCCATAACAAATTGTCACAAACTTAGTAGATTTAAACAACACAAATTTATTATTTTACCATTCAGAAGTCTAACATGGGCCTCATTAGGCTAAAATCAAGGTGTCAACAGGGTTGCATTCTCTCCTGGAGAATCTATGAGACTTGGTTTTCTTGTCCTTTCCAGCTTCTGGGGGCTGCCTGCATTCCTTGGCTCATGGAGTAGTCTCTTCATCTTCAAAGTGAGCAACACTGCCTGGCTAAGCTTCTGCCTGTTAATTTCTTTGACTCTTCTGCCTTCCTCTTCCACTCTTAAAAAACCCTTGTTACTAAACTGAACCCACGTGGATAATCCAGGCTACTCTTCCTACTTTAGAATCAGTTAATTAGCCACGTTAATTCCATCTACAACTGTACTTCCCTCAGCTATGTAACCGAATACATTCACTGGTCCTGGGAGTTAGGATATGGATTTTTTGGGGGAGCCATCATTCTGCCTATCACAGTGCCTATATTTGTAATAAATATGCTACCAAAATTATACTGATCTGTTATGGTTTAGATAGTGAACATCTTTTGGTTCAAAATGTATCATATGTTAATTAGGTACTAAGGAACATAACTTTTCTAAATTAGAAGAATGGTTTAATTTATTTAGCTCTCAAAGTAGAACAAAGTCAACTGAATGAACTCACTCATCTAACTAGGTCTTAGAGGGAAATAAAGCCAATAAGAGATATCATCTTCCTCTTCCTTATCAAAACCTCTGAAGCACTAGCCTTTGGTGGAGGAGAAACAAGTAAAGCTGGCCTTGTTCTATGTGGCTAGGAGGAGACAGAAACATTGTAAAAGGCTTGAATCCTGGTAACAGGCCTGTGGTTGGCATAAACCTGTTTGGATGACACTGGACCCAACTGTTCTTCAAGTGCACCCTAACGAGAATTCGACAGGAAACTGGTCTCAGCAGAAAAATTACCAAAATTACCAGGGATTTAAAGATGGGAGACTTTGGGTGAGTACATGGGTGACTTCCTTCTTTGTTACAACACCAAACATCGAGGCACTTTTTCCTTTTTATCCCCTCCCTGCAGAGGGAGGGGTGCTTGATAAAACAGTACTTAATTTGAGGGAGTTATCTGTGAATTAGCCTACTCTACTAAGATTTATCTGTAAACACCCCTAACTCAATGTTCATGGCATTTTTATGGTCATTTGCAGATATGTGCAGAGCTGTGAAAATTTAAGTTGCCAGATCCACATGTCCCCAGCTCAGGTCAAACACGATTCTCATACTGTAAACAAGTGTCCTTTCTGCAGTCTATCTAGTGTCACTTTGTGTGTGTTTTGTTGGTGATGTCATTGTTTAAAATGGCCCCCAGATGTCAGTGCTGAAGCGCTGTCTAGGGGTCTTAAACCAAAAATGCTGAGGTGTGCCTTAGAGAGAATGTGTTATATAAGCTTCACTTGGACATCAGTTATAGTGCTGTTGAGTTCAGTGTTAATGAATCAACAGTATACATTAAATAAGATGTCACACATTGAACAGAAGCACACATGGAATGAGATTATGAATTGATCAGTTGACAGAAACATTGTAACCAGAGGCTCAAAGGAACCTAACCTTGTAACTCCTCTAGGAGCAATGAGTCAGTATTCACTAATTCAGTGTTCACAGTGACTTTCTAAAACATAACTACTGTAAATAATGACAATTAACTGTATATGAACACTTCGATAGAAAAAATTTCTGAGTCAAAAGTTATGCTTTTTTAAAGTTGTGACATATACTGTCAAATTTCCCTCTAATAAATTTTTAAAAGAAAAATCTAAAATGCCATACTTTTAAAATGTTTTTAAACATTTAGCTTCTTGGGATGCCTGGGTGGCTTAGTCAGTTGAGCATCTGCCTTCAGGTTGGGTCATGATCGCAGAGTCCTTGCTCAGTGGGGACCCTGCTTCTCCCTCTGCCTCTCCCCCTGCCTGTGCTGTCTCTCTGACAAATAAAATCTTCAAAAACAAATAAATAAAATTTAAAAAATAAAAGTATAATTTCTTGTTTGTTCTATTTTTAAAGATTTTATTTATTTATTTGACAGAGAGAGACACAGAGAGAGAGGGAACACAAGCAGGGGGAGTGGGAGAGGGAGAAGCAGGCTTCCCGCTGAGCAGGGAGCCCGATGCGGGGCTCGATCCCAGGACCCTGGGATCATGACCTGCCTGAGCAGAAGGCAGACGCTTAATGACTGAGCCACCCAGATGCCCCTGTTCTATATTTAAATTACATCTTTAAATGAATTAAAACCAACAATATCCATACTACCTTTGTATTTTTGAATGAATTAAAGATTCATTCAAATGAATTGTTACATTATATTGTTCTGCCTTAAATAGAGAAAGTATTGAATTTGCTAACCATGTATTTCATTGTCAATTACTAAAAAAAAAAAAAATCAGGGGCACCTGGGTGGCTCAGCTGGTTGAGTGTCCGATCTTGACTTTGGCTCAGGTTATGATCTCAGGGTCCTGAGACAGAGCCCCACGTCAGGCTCTGAGCTCAGTGCAGTCTGCTTGTCCCTTTCCCTCCGCTCCTCCCCTCACTCCCACATTCTCTTTCTCAAATAAATAAAATCTTAAAAAATAAATAAAACAAAAATCAATGTGAGCAAATAAGAACAAGTAGTTATGACATTCATATTTTATATGTATATTTAATAATGCACATTAAATTATTATTACATTTCAAAGGGTTTTGATGAATAAAGGAGTAAACGAAGTAACTGAACACAGGGTAATACACCAAGAAGTAGTCTGATGAAGTATGTAGAGTAGAATAACTAATGAACTGAATTATAATCTAGCAAAAAAAATACATTTCTCTTAATTAGATGACAATATCTACAAAACAACAGATGACACTTACTAAGCAGTTACTACATTGTAGCCACTATGCTTAGTACTTAGAATGGTTTATCTCATTTAGGCCTCAAAATATCCTAAAAAACAATTACTGTTACTTTTCTTATTTACAGATACAGAACCTGATACACAGAGGATTAAGTAACTTGTCCAACAAGGTCATACAGCAAATGAGGCAATAAGACTTCAGAGCTCCAGTGGTTTACCAATGTCAAAATAAACATATTTAAAGCTTCAAGTTGTACAAAAGTGTCCCTACAATAGCCTCAGGTATTTAGTAAAAATGAAGGTTCCTGGCTCTCAGTCCAGGTTTACTGAATTATAATTCCTAGAGGTAGAATTTAGGAGCCTACATTTTAACAGACATCCCAGGTGATGAGTAGCAACAGTGAAGTTTGAAAGCCACTAAGTATATGACTGACCCCTATTCCTTTTTTTTTAAAGATTTTATTTATTTGAGAGAGAGACAGCGAGAGAGAGCACAAGCAGAGGGAGAGGCAGAGGGAGAGAAACTGACTCCTCACCAAGCAGGGAGCCAACGTGGTGGGGCTCGAACCCAGGATACCAGGATCACGACCCAAGCTGAAGGCAGACGCTTAACCGACTGAGCCACCCAGGCGCCCCGTGACTGACCCCTATTCCTATGCTAGAAGCACATACATTTCTGTGCTAGAAGCACCCTATAACCAGAAAGCATCTTGCCTTTGCCATCTTCTTTGTATCTTTGTTCATGTTATTCGCTCCCTCTGGAATGTCCATTTTATTTATCCTTCAAAACACTCAAATCCCACCTCCACCACGCCTTCCCTGAACGTGTGTTTCTCTCCTCTTGATCTGCCATTGAACTTTAAACCTCCAATACAAAATTTCTTCTAAGTCTACAGTAGTAGTATATAGTAGTATATTTAATAAACAGGAAACTAATAAACAGAGTTTCCTTTTTATCTCCTAAAAAGCTTAATTAACATGGTGCCTTGCCTGAAATAGACATTTTTTTTTCTTTTGAAGTTTGTTGAAATGAATTACAGGTCCTCTCCCAATCAATGTTTACGACTGGACCCAAAAGATAAATATTAGCCAACAAATTAACGTCTGAATCTGGCTTCTTTAACTGAAGGGAGTGTAGATAAAAAAACACTGCATGTAAGATAAAAAAAATAAATTCAACCCATAGCAAACATATATATTAATTTACTAGTTACCTATATCCCCTTTAAGCTGTAAAGACTTGATAATGCTATGACTTCAAAAACTGCTCTAGCTTCAAAATGTCAGTATAAAGTGGGTGACAAGACAAGCGGGTGACAAGACAAGCAGTTACATTAGAAAGGCAAAATGCAGGGTGCCTGGGTGGCTCAGTTGGTTAGGCGACTGCTTTCGGCTCAGGTCATGATCCTGGCATCCTGGGATCGAGTCCCACATCGGGCTCCCTGCTCAGCAGGGAGTCTGCTTCTCCCTCTGACCCTCTTCCCTCTCGTGCTATCTCTCATTCTCTCTCTCTCAAATAAATAAATTAAAAAAAAAAAGAAAGGCAAAATGCATGGTGACCATTTCCAGACATCATCTTAGCAATTCAGGGAGGCAACAAAATTGATAATATTAGTTTCCTGCACTGTTCATTATTTAGCAACAGCTACTCTTTCCATATAGAAATATTATAGATACTTGAATAAACTGAATTTTACGGGAAAAAAGTGTTTGGACATATCAAATTTTTATATATTTGAGCTCCATGGACCATATCTGTATCATAAAATCAAATATATCGCATGACATATGTTCTGAAGAACTTCATTCCATCTACAATTTGAATCTCCAAAGAATATGAAGTTGCCTGCTTTTACTTTTTGAAGTAAAAAAATAATGTGGAAATAGTATGAATGGTTTTGTTCTAGTCTGATGAAGGTGTTGCATTAAAAGGAGACCAAGTTTTTAATTAAAGAAAAGTTGATGTTTTCTTTCCTTCTACCTTCATATTTTATGATAAGTCTTTTCCCCTGAGCTAAGAATGATCACTTAGTCTCAGTCCCAAGTTCCTTCGCATGACTTAAGAATTAAAGCCAGAACACTGGTACAATATTTCTGAACTATTCCTTACCTCTGTGCTCTACTATTTCAATCCTGTTATTTTTTAAAAACATATGTATGGTAACTATGTGTATACAAAATATTCTCTAAAATCTTCTTTAAAAAAAAAGAACACGTTTGATTTTTAAGGTTTCTCATATACAGGAGTAGAAGTTTCCAACTATGGAAAACTATTAGAATTCAACAAGAATTTTTTTTTACTCCCCAATACTATCTTGTGCTATTACCAGAATCTTAACAGCAGTATTAGCAGTATTTGCTTGCTCAGGTCAAGTATCTAAAAAAGTTTGAACTGAATTACATCAACATTTGTCATATTATTATGGTCTACATTTTATATTTCTGGTTTGGGGAACAGATATTTAAAATTCCACATACATGAATACGTTACTCTGACTGGAAACAATTTTCTGATGTTTTTATCATTTAGTGAGTATTGACAACAGAATATATACTATAAAATCTGAGGAAATGGCAACACAAGAATGTTCTGTTTGGGGTACCTGACTGGCTCAGTCGGCAGAGCATGTGACTCCATCTCTCAGGGTCATGAGTTCCAACCATACATTGGGTGTAAAGTTTACTTTAAAAAAAAAAAAGTTTTCAAGTTTTCCTAGATAAATACATAAAGTTTTTCATGATCCAATACTCTTATGTCAAAGAGGAAACAGACTAAGTTATAAAATAAAAAGAGTAACAACTTTTTACCACATTAGTGAGCTTCAGCAAAGGCTATATTCAGAGCATAGCCTTACACACTTACTACCAAAAAGGAAATAAACAAGGAAAAAACAAAAAACAAAAAAACCCAAAAGAGGATTATTTGTAAATCATACTGAGATTTCTTTTTCCATTGTTTCTAATTCATTAACTTTTCTTTTAATTTTCTGTTCTTTCACTATAATAAAAAAATTCTAATATGGTTTATAAATAAAAATCAGTGAAATAAGTTGCTAGATTTAATCTTAATCAAAAAACAACAAAAAAACAGTATCAGGTGCAAGAACAGTGCTAGAGCCATCGAGGATTTGAAATGACTATAAAAGGGAACTCTGTAAAACACCTTGCTCATAAAATGTTAACTAGATGAGCGACACCTGGGTAGCTCAGTCGGTTAAGCATCTGCTTTCGGCTCAGGTCATGATCCTAGGGTCCCACGTCAGGCTCAACTGGTCAGCGGGAAGCCTGCTTCTCCCTCTGCCAGCCACCCCCCTGCTTGTGCACGTGTGCGCACTCTCTCTCTCTGACAAATAAAATCTTAAAAAAAATTAAAACAAAATTTTTTTAACTAGATGAAAAGGATGACTATCTAGGCAAATAGAAATTAATAAAAGTTCAGTTAAAGACAGGAGACCTAAAGAAATCAATAAGCATGAAAATACTTCAAACCTTTCCCAAAAATCCATCAAAAAAAGCATGTATTTCATGGATAAATTAAGTTTTCTGACACTTACATGAATAAATTAGTCTTACACTCTTTAATCTCTTACAAAGCATTCAGGAAAAAGCTTCCTTCTTATTTTTTTTGCTGATAGCCCAATCGCGACAGAGCCAAAAAGTCGGGGGAACAAGGGCAAGATCTAGTGAAGAGGCTCTGAGTGAGGTAAATCTCTCTCTTCCCACCCTCAAGAATCTTCTCTTGAACTGCTAGAAAATATAAGCATTACTTAGTCACTAGCTAATCAGTTTTCCTGGAGAAGTAACTGCACTGAAAATCCCCTAATATTCTATAACCACCAAGGACCAGCAGCAGTGCTCTCTCCTCTCCTACCATATTTGAATCCTGAATATAATTTTTTGTTTTTCAGATCTAGAGTCTAGGACAGTTCTGAAAATGCAGTGCAAATACAAAAGAATACATGTTTTTCTACTTCCTAATCTTAAAACTCTAATTTGTCCTTCGATTTTTCTAACCTTTTGATACAAAGATTTAACCTAAGAGAGTAGTCCAGGCCGTTTGTCTTTTAGAGATTTCAATTTTCTTGGTTGTAGTATTGTTTCAACAGACATTCTGGGTTATCAAAATACCTGCTTCCCAACGACTCATAAAACAGAGTGATAGGTGCCAGAAAAATGCTAGAGCCAAGGAGCTCTGGCACAGAACTCCTAAAACCCCTTGGAATTTCCTAAGTGGTAAGAGCAATAAGGTGAAAGGAATACCTTTTGTTATTCATACTCTCTTTCAACCACACTTGAGTTTATGTTAATGTGGTGATTTTTGGAAAGCCCAAAGTGTAGAGGGCTGCTCACCAGAGGACCAACCATGTATGATTAGTTGGTTGGGACTTTCTGCCCCACCACACACTCCCACCTCAGGGAAAGGAAAAGAAGCTGAGGTTAAGCTAATAACCAACAGTCAATGATTTAACCAGTTATTTCTATGTAAAGAAGCCTCCATAAAAATCCTAACTGAAAGGGTTCAGAGACCTTCCAGATTGGTGAACCCAGGTAGGTGCTAGGAGGGTGGCTTACCTGGAAGTTCATGCCCTTTCCCACATATTCTGCCTTACGCATCTCTTCCACCTGGTGGTTCCTGAGTTGTACTCTTTTATAATAAACTATTAATCTAGTAAGTGAACTGTTTTCCTGAGTTCTGTTAGCCATTCTGGCAGATTATCAAACCTGAGGAGGGAGTTGCACAAACTCCCAATTTATAACCTTGTTGGACATAAGCTGTGGGTAACCTGAGAATCCACTATTTACAACTGGCACCTGAGGTTGGGGGTGGGGGACCAGTCTTGAAAAACTGAGCCCTTAATCTGTGAGATCTAAAGCTAACTCCAGGTAAAGAGTGTCAGAACTGAAGAACACCCAGCTGGTGTTGGAAAACTAGCTGTTATGGGGAAAACCCCATATGCCTGTTGACCAGAATATTCTGTGGGTACTGTACAAAGGAAACAGAGTTTTCCTCTAGCTTGTGTTTTTTTTTTCCTTTCACTACTATACTCAACAGTGCTTGTAACCACTATTGTATGCTTCTCTACTAAAAAAAATATGTAGTTTATTCTCAGAATCTAAGGACAGTTTTGTATTAGTATGTCTATTCATAATATTAATTCATCATATTACAAAATAAGAAAAGCCATTAAAAAAACCCAAGAAAAAAAATTAAGTCAGCATCCACCCCTACTTGATAAAATAAATCACGACACAGATATAGAAATCCTTCTATCTGTTGACATTTCTTTCTCCCATGCCCATGAGAAGCAAACACTGCCAGCAGACTGTTACACTGTCATATATTTTAGAGCATTTAATAAGTGCCAAGATTGTGCTATTGTTCCAGATGCTTGAGATAACTTCTGTAACCAAAACAAAGATCCCTCCCTACCTCCATGGAGCTTACATTCTAGCAGCAGCCACTCCCATCATTTAGACTTGGTGCAACAGTTTAAAACCTATCTGCCAACACTTACGTAGACTTAATAAACATGGGCAATGATGGAATTGTTGGAGTGATGTATGAAGGAGCTATATTCTATGTGGGATAATAATGCTACGATAATCAACCTAGCATTCCCACTAGAAAACAATGCTCCAGCTTATTAAAGAGGACAAAGGGTACATTCTTAGATACAACTGAAGAAATAAAAGGAAGCCAAAGAAGAAAAGGCTTCTAAGGTGGTTAAAGAAATCTTTGTCAATAGAATTTGACACAGTGGTAAATAAGTAGCAAACAAAATTTCCATTTGGAGCTTTAGATGAGATTTTCATCCAGAGAGTAAGGAATTTATATAAGAAGATTCATAGGACAAGCCAGTATGGAAGAATCCTACTGTATCCTCCAGAAGGAAGGAAAGCTTTGAATGGCTGATGAGTCTGTACCAAGGTGTAGGAAACTGCCATCTTACTGACAGGGCAAATTAAAAAGTATGCTCTCTTTCTGCAGCATATCCAAAATATGATGTAGGACCATTCAGAAAAGGCAGACCTTCCATCTATTTCTACCAACTCATCTAGGAAAAAATGATTTAATTAGTAGAAATAAAGGCAATGTTGCACAATAGAAGTTTGAGCCAGCTTTTGACTCAGAAGACTCATATTTGAGCATAAACTCAATTCAGGGGAGAAGGAATGACAGGGAAATAGAGAGAGGAGCTGACTATATACACACAAACTCCATATACACTCTACACACCCAAACTTACAAATGGACAGCATTTGCTACAGTTTAGTTAGCGTAATACCCATCTTTTGCCTGCTTTGTTCTTTTGATGAGTTAAATTTAGATTAAAAAAAAAGAAAAGCAGCAGCTTGATTAGAAAAACATCCAAACACTGCCTCTTTGTTAATCTGGGCTGAACATCTTGTTATAAAAAGATAAAGAGCGCTCTGGAATTAGTATATCAATTTTCCATTACAAAGCCAAACTACAAAAGGAAAGCATTTGCTAGAGTTTAGTGTAATAACCCATCTTTTTCAGTTCATATAATATCTGACCTTGATTCCCATTATGAAATAAGTACGGCAAAGCTACGTCAATTAAAAAGAAAAGTGTAAGTGAGTTGAAAATTCACAGCCCCAATAAAAATGTACAGTTTAAGGGAGAAGGAAAAAGATAAATCCTCCTTTCTATCACTGCTCGTTATCCATAAGGAAGTTGTCTTATAGGGAACAGGCTTATTGTCAGGTAGATAAATTCAGTTCCACTAGTCATCACTAATCATGTGACCTTAGCAAATTACATACACTTTCTGATCCTCAGTTTCTTCACATGTAATAAATGGCTATTTCATCCACAATTTTTTTATTTTGGAAAGGCATTTCAAATATTTAACTGCAATAATGCATATGAACTACACATGTAGCACAGCACCTGCCATAAAACAGGTTTTCTTCCTTCATAACCAATTCCTATGACAAGTAAATGAGTGGGAAACAGAAAAAAAGGCCCAAAGAAGGAAATTATAAACTTCTACATTACATTCATTCCTCATTTTCCCAAGCACTTTTCTACTTTCCTCATTTTTGTTTCTCATTTCCAATCTTTTGAAGCTTTCCCATTCATCACACTGTCCTATAGGGATAGAGTAGGAAGTAGGCTTAGAGTGCCTGGAACAAGCAGGTGAGAGAAACTAGGGACCCTCCTGTACTTAAATTCAGCTTAACAGCAAGGCGTCACTGGGAGGGTTCCTGGCATTCTAATATGAAACTCGTAACAGAGTGATTTTTAAATGGTGAAACTCGTAACAGAGTGATTTTTAAATGGTGAAACTCGTAACAGAGTGATTTTTAAATGGTGAAGAGCTGGGAAGGTGAGGAGACAGTGTAACTGGCAAGGCAATGGGGTCATCCCCTATATAATCAGAGCATTTAGCGGACCAAATATTTCCTATGTTCAAAGAGCTCAGATTTAAAAAAACAAAAACCTGAAAAACTGAAACACTATTATAACTGTTAAATTTTTATAAACTCTAACGGTCTGCCTAGAAATCTAACCAAAAAGGCTAACCTTCCAGGAAAGACTTTTTCTGGGAAAAGATTTTGATTTTCAAAGACCCAACTGACAAACTTTGGGAACACAAACTACTTATAATTTTAGTGGCTTTCTTCTTTTTCCTTTTTTTAACAAGATCTTTTTTGCAAACCTTAAAAAGCTAACCATTTTCTAATGTCTATGCTTATTTTGTTCTAACTAGTAACTAAATGTGTTAAAGAAAAAAATCCAGAACAATTATTCTGTGTTTTTATCAATTAAAAAAATTAAATGTTTTAATGTTAGTGGCTATTTTCCTGATATAAAGTGGCAAAGCTATCATCCAAATAGTCATGATTATCTGTTAACTGACATCACATCTAATTGCTTCAATGAATAAAGCCCTTATCTTAATTTTACTGCTAAATAAATCTGCAATGTTTATTTGACACAGAGAGAGAGAGTGAGAGAGAGAGCACAAGCAGGAGGAGCGGCAGGCAGAGGGAGAGGCAGGCAGAGGGAGAAGCAGGCTTCCTGCTGAGCAAGGAGCCCAACGCGGGGCTTGATCCCAGAACCCTGGGATCATGACCTGAGCTGATGGCAGATGGTTGACCAGTTGAGCCACCCGGGCACCCCTGAAATGGTTTTTAAAGGCCTTATTTTCAAATGTGCCTCTTTTTTTTTTAAAGATTTTACTTATTTATTTGAGAGAGAGAATGAGAGAGAGAGAGCACATTAGAGGGGGGAGGGTCAGAGGGAGAAGGAGACTCCCTGCTGAGCAGGGAGCCCGATGCAGGACTCGATCCCGGGACTCCAGGATCATGACCTGAGCCGAAGGCAGTCGCTTAACCAACTGAGCCACCCAGGTGCCCCCAAATGTGCCTTCTTATAGTAAAACTTCTATCTAAGTGTTATGGAACCTGCATATGTGTCACACATATCTGTAATGAACTGTCTAGAAAATCACATCAAGTCTTCCTGCCTAGAGAATTGAATCAGTTTGCTTTGAGGCTACAAGTATCTAGTGCAAAGGGATTCATTAAAGTTTCAGAGGTATCACACAGTAATACCATCAAAAACCAGAGAAGTGTTGTACTAGATTATCACACTAAAAAGATCTACCCATCTACAAAATTTGTAACAATCTCCTAATCATAGCCAGTCCCACCCAATTGTGAATTCCTAAAAGGCAGCAGTCATGCTACAAACATTTTTATAACATAAAAACTAGCACAGTATTTGTTACGCCATGGGTTTAATAAATATCCACTTAATGAAATAATACTACGTTTGCTGGAGAAAAGTCCAGTGCCAAGTCCATGGGTCAGGTTTTTACTACAACCTTTACTTACCTGTTATTCACTTCAAATTCTAGATTCTGAAACGTTTCCTTAAAATGTTATCAATATAAAAACTTCAACTGTAACAGAACCACACATTTATATAAGGCTGAAAGGATATCAGAAACCATCTGGCCCAACTACCTCCTGTTTCAAATGATGAAACTGAGGCATAGGGCACTTACTGAACTGACCAAGGCCACATAGCTCCTCACTGTCCAAAGTGGCATTAAAATCCAGATGACCTTCTACCTTTTAGTCCTTTCCTTATTATACCATGTTGCCTTCTCTGCTCCTTTTCAAAGTCCTGACAGCTATTATTCTAAAAATGTTCTTATCTGTAAAATAGTAATTGGGGGTGCCGGGGTGGCTCAGTTGTTAAGCGTCTGCCTTTGGCTCAGGTCATGATCCCAAGGTCCTGGGATTGAGCCCCACATTGGGCTCCCTGCTCGACGGGAAGCCTGCTTCTCCCTCTCCCGCTCCCCCTGCTTGTGCTCCTGCTCTTGGTATCTCTGTCAAATAAATAAAATCTTTAAAATAAATAAATAAAATAAAATAGTAATTGTGTGAGAACAAATGTGAGAAATAAACTTGCCAAAGAACAATTATAAGTATTAAATTATGCAGCAAAAGCCACCAACTTTCTCCACTCCACTCCCATTTCTACTTAACGCTAACAAACTGTAAGTTACATTAAAAAATTAGAGAAGTAACTAGCCTCCATAATTAAAGAAAATCTATAGTTTACATACTGCTAGGAACATAGGCTGAAACCAGACAATCTTTAAGTTTCAGTGGTCAGCCCTTTACTCCCAGTACTTCCTGTCTTCACCCACACCCCCAGTAACAGCAGACATATCCTATAAAATACACATTCTTTTACACACATTACATCAAGAAAATCAGGACTTTTTTCTTTTTGTCCTTGGAAGATATGAACGTAAGCCATGATTATAATACTGATTGTCACTAGTAACATGATAGGATGACAAATGTATTTTAGAAAAATCTAGGTTTCTTTCTTTCCTTTTTTTTTTTTTTGGTGGATAGCCTGGGCTTTCTATATGCATTAAAACAGTAAAAAACAGGGGCGCCTGGGTGGCTCAGTCGTTAAGCGTCTGCCTTCGGCTCAGGTCATGGTCCCAAGGTCCTGGGATCACTCCCTGCTCAGTGGGAAGCCTGCTTCTCCCTCTCCCACTCTCCCTGCTTGTGTTCCCTCTCCTGCTGTGTCTCTCTCTGTCAAATAAATAAATAAAATCTTAAAAAAAAAACAGTAAAAACCATTTCTTTAAAATAAATCTTATTAAAGACTAGTTTAACTTCACTACAAAGAGTTCCCAGTTTATTAGAAATATCAAAATGACCTTTAAATTCACATTTGCAAGTGTTTACAAACTGTTTTATAAAATCATTTTCTAGAACAAAACTTTGATGGTAAAAATCTAAAGAATTTAACATTAGCTTACGGAAAAGCACTAAGTTTTATAAAATTTTAGAGGTAGATCTTTAGAACACGTGTAGCAAAAGTCTGTATATTATAGTCATAAAACACACAGAACCACATCTCTGTATACAACTCAAAATTTATTAAGCATTTATTCTACTGGAGACTGTTCTCAAAAATTCATATAACAGTTCCTTGCCACATGTATCACAGTAATGGAAAGAATTATAATGTAAGGAGAATGTGCTTTCATATCAGAGGAGTTTTGTGGGAGCACAAAGATGGGAGCCAATATACCAGTGTTTTGCTAAGTATGTGCCACAACGACAATGTGCACTTGTTAACGTTCAGGAGTACGGTCTTCCATACCTCTTCCTTCCTTCTGGTTATATATGTTGGAGCACTGATTCTCCCAATGCTCCCTATTACCCACCCCAAATTAGCCAACCCCAAACTAAGTTTCAAGCCAGAATTAGCAAAAGGAATCGTCTCTGCAGATTTTCTGACAGTCATGGTAAAAGAGAGGAAAAGATAATGCTCTTTGCTTAGCATGTTTATAAAATGAGTAACATTTCAGAAGCAGCAAAATTTGCCTGTGGCATCTTCCAGTCTGGGGCTTGCCATATATAGCTGATAATGTATCTGCGTTTGTTGATGTCCATCTTCTCATACCCCAGGAATAAAGAACAAAAGAAAAGAAATCTAGGGTTCCTACTTGCAAAATTCAGGCAGACACAGGGCATATACCATGTGCAAGTAGTTCTAGAAATAATCCCTCTTGAGGGTCTTCCACTTCCTGGGAAAAAGTAGGATGTCCAAAGAACCTGCATATATAAGCTCTCCTGCCACTCCACAAACAGTAATAGCAGCAGCACTTCTAAGTGACACAGCTTGCGGCAGCATGGAGTATATGGTATAAATTTCAGGGACCCTGCAGTCGCAATATAGGCACTCAAGCAAGAGAAACTGAAGAGCGCTGCTCTCCTGGGCTAGGAGACTTGTAATTCAGTCCATCGGTATTATCCTGTACTTTGAAATTACAGGATTCTCTCTCTTTCCTGGAGTGAGCTTCAAGATTTTAAAGAGTAACATCAGGTAAACTCAATCCAGACCAGGATATGTTGCCGTCAAGTCTGCCAGTTCCAAGACAACAGTAGTGCTGCTGCAGCCAACAATTCCTTGGCATAGAGACATGTTAAAATGATACTGGCAGCAGCACTGGCTCTTCTCTTTCACCCTCTGCTGTTACTATAGCTCCTTTTGCTAAATCTGCCTCTGAGTTTAGACAGGAGCTGGATGGTTCATAATCACCCAGCAGCTGCAGCTGAGCAATACTCAGCCTAATTGTGGCACTGGAGCAGCTGAGAGGAAGAAAAGCGATAATACATACCCTACCATAGCCACACACAAACTGCTGTATACAATACCAATAAGATGCCAAGATACTTTAATAGGAACAGATTATTACCTTTAAAGAAAAGCAGTTGTACTTCTCTGGAAGAATTCTGGATTTGTATTATAGACCTGTTTAAATGTGAACTGAAGGTGACCTAAGCCACATAGAGCTCTGAACAATGGAAGATCTTAACTAAAACTTCCTGTAAATATTCATATAACAAAGCCAGCGCCGCAAACATCACCTTTATAACATGACTAAAGGTTCCTGTGATATAAGAATCTGGCACAGACGTGATCTCTTCTTTAACTCTCCATTAAGACAATGCAAAGCAACAAAATCAACGACTAAAACAGCAAGCCATTACATAAAGCAAGGAGCATAATACAATGATTCTCAGCATTTTTGAAACTCCAACACCATACTGTCATTTGCTTTCTTGAAACAAAACATACTCTTCTGTTAGGTGCCATATGGCACATCTTCATAAAGCTTAAGTAAACGAAAACTTATTATGCTGAGAATTTCATTATATCCTTAAGAATATCAAAACCAAGGCCAAAATTACTGATCCAAAGAATTACTGTTACAGAAAACAGAAAATGGGGGGCGCCTGGGTGGCTCAGTCAGTTAAGCGGCTGCCTTTGGCTTGAGTCATGATCTCAGGGTCCTGGGATAGAATCCTGCCTTAGACTCCCTGCTCAGTGGGGAGTCTGCTTCTCCCTCTCCCTCTCCCCTCAGCGCGCAGCGCGTGTGCGCACGTGTGTGTGTACACACACATGCACGCTCTCAAATCTTAAAAAAAAGAAAACAAAATGGTTAAAAGACTTATTACCTTGATGTGACAGTTTTGTCATTTACATAATTTTATGAAAAATAAACTGTATTTTATATTTGATGACAGAATAGTATCCATTAGTTTAATAAACATTTTGACTACCAACTATTTACCATTTACAATATATAAGCTAAAAGGATTTAAAGTTAGTAAAATCTGGTGTTCTCCCTCAAAATATTAACATAATTAACAAGTTATTTATATGTCAAAGTAGTGACAAACACTAGCTGGAATATGACAATTATGATTTAATAAGTCTAATCCTGTTTGCAAAGGATAGCCCAGTGTTCTAAAGGCACTCACTAAATGTTAAGTTCTTTACCCAAGCACCTTATATACTACATTACACCCAGGCTTTTTTTTTTAAAGATTTTATTTATTTGAGAGAGAAAGAATGAGAGAGAGAGAGCATGAGAGGGAAGAGGGTCAGAGGGAGAAGCAAACCCCCAGCTGAGCAGGGAGCCGGATGTGGGACTCGATCCCGGGACTCCAGGATCATGACCTGAGCCGAAGGCAGTTGCTTAACCAACTGAGCCACCCAGGCGCCCTACACCCAGGCTTCTTAAAAAAAAATTTTATGTGGATTAAAACAGATACAGAAAAGCACACAGAACAAATGTATGGTTTGGTGAATATACTAAGGAACACCCTTGCAACCACCACCAGGTTAAAACTTTGTAACCACTGCAGAAGCTGGGTCCCAAACACAACTTCCTCCCACCTCCTTATCTTTACTTTTATAGAAATCACTTCCTTGCAGGTTTTTTTTTTTTTAAATACAGTTTTATTTCCCAAGTTTGCATTCCCAGACACCAGAGCTTAGTATTGCTTTTAAATTTTTTGATATTAGGCACTTTTTTTTTTTTTGACTGAGAGAGAGCACAAGCAGGCAGAGTAGCAGGTAGAGGGAGAGGGAGAAGCAGGCTCCCCGCTGAACAAGGAGCCCCAATGCGGGGCTCGATCCCAGGACTCTGAGATCGTGACCCAAACCGATGGCAGTTGCTTAACCAACTGAGCCACCCAGGCATCCCTAGGCACTTCTTTTAATTGAAGTATAAAAGACATAGAATACACTGCCAGTTTCAACTGTACATCATAGTGACTTGATATTTTTATACATCACAAAACAAACCCCTCCAGTATAAGTCTAGTTACCATTTGTCTCCCTACAAAGTTGTTACAATATTACTGATCATATTCTCTATGCTGTACCTTACATTCCCGTGACTTATTTTGTAACTGGGTTTGTACCTCTTCTTAATATAATGCTAAAAGGAACTAATGACGCCTACACTGAACACTAGATTGAGAGTTACATATGTTTATTAAAAAAATTACTCATGTTAACAAATTACCGCCTAAAAATATGCAAATGTGGACTTTGCATTAATAAATCTTATACCATGGGTTGGTAATATTTCACTTATACTGGATTGTTGCTATTAGCTTAGAACATTTATTCTTTTAACATTACATATCAGGAAGGAGATTTGCATGGACGTTGATTTTTCAGCTTGAGATTTTCCTGAATTAAAAAAAAAAACAAAAAAACCTTAAGCCATGTATTAATATTATACTTCAGCCATAAGACAAATTCCACCTATCCCAGGAAGACAGGTCAAAGCCATAATTTCACTTTCGGTTGAAAAGAAAGGAGTCAATTTTGTGGTTTATGAAGTCAGCAAAAACATACTGCAAAATTAAAAGCTATTATAACATTATGGTGGTTACAGCAGAGTACATATTTTAAGAGCCTTTTTGTCTTTTATTCTGGAAACATGGATATGAACTGTCTTTTATTTAGATTCAGATAAAAGGCAATTGTTTCGTTTTGTTTTTCAAATTTAGGACCCTATGAATTGTCAACCAGCATTCAAAATCTCCACTGAGGTTTAGGTAATGTCCAAAATTTAAAATAATTAAACTTTCTTTTCTTAAGTGTCAACTATGACAGGGGTCTCACGTATTAGTAAAACAAAACATATGTATGGCTTAGTGAAATACAACTTTCTTACAGAATATATGAAAATCATGTATGATGCACACAAGATCCTCTTTATCCTACAAGACACTCCTTCATAACCTGCCCATTCAAAATGTTTTCTGTCCACTGTATGCATTGCCCTAGTTAAGATACTAGATTTACCAGGATACTATGCCTAAAGTACACAGTTACATGTACACATTTAGTAACATTGTCCTTAGTGTGTAACTTAACTTTAGAAATTTAACAAGATGGTTTAAATATACTCAGAATTAATCGAGATACTTTCGGCACTGAAATCCTACAGTTACAAGGACACGAATATACTACAATCATATGCACATATGTGAAATCATGTATGTGAAAGCACACCACGAAACACATATACATAATGGCATGAACATAAAGTTGTGATTCCATTAGAGACTTATTTAATAATTTATAAATTGTTAGAACGTATGTTATTCCATGACTTTAAATTAATTACGCAGAAAATTCAACCAAATCCGAACTATGTTATGTCCCACTCACTACAAAACAAAAATTAAAGCGGTCCCTGCATTGGACTTATTTTCCACTCACCACAAAACAAAAATTAAAGCAATCCCTACATTGGACTTGGTTTTCGACGCGCTTCTTAAAACGACACTGCCCCATGCCCAATAAAGCAAAAGCTGGAAGCAATTATCAAGAAGAAAAAAACACTTTAAAACTGAATTTTCTGTAACATGTGGACAGAGAACCGAACCAAACGGGAGGCGGAGTGGCTTAGTACTATAAAAGTGGATGCTGAATGGCATACTTCCCAACCCCCAACCCAAAACAAAGGAAAACTTTAACATGTTGCGGTTTTCAATCAAACCGAGTAAAGCGAAAGGCTCACCCACTCGCCCCCACACACACCCACGTCCGCTCTCCCAGCACAGTAGCCACCCGGCGTCAGCTAACACGGAGACCCTCAAGCTCCGGGACAGAAAGAGGCCGCCGCTCTCGGCCCTCAGTCTGGCCAAGCGAGCCAAAATTAATCTCGCCCCCAGGCACCGATGGGAGGTAGCGTACCGCTCCAAGGACCTTAAGTCGGACTTGGGCGGGACCGGGAAGGACTGGACGGGGCGGAGACCGAGTCAGGGGGCAAGCAGGTAGCGCCGGGAAGGAGACACGCCCGCCGGGCGAGCCGGGACGGGGGAGGGGAGAAGTTTCTCCCCAACTTCCCGACTCGGAGTCTGCGGGGGCGGGGAGCGCCGGCGCCTTTGGACGCGGGCGGGCGCCGGGGCCTAGCGCTGCCCGGGCCAGGGTCGGCCGCCTCCGCCAGCGGGGCCCCGCCGGGTCCTTACCTGCCCTCCAGCCGCGCTCTCATGAGTCGCCGCTATCGCGGCTCGGGGCAGTGAGGAGGGGGCGGCGGGCGGAGGCGAGGACCGCGGGGCCCTCTCCCTCCTCCACCTCCTCGTCCCGAGCGCCCGGCTGCAGCGACGACTGCACAGCCGCCCCGCACTCGTTACTTCAGGAGGAGGGAATTCCCGGGCTCCCCCACCCCTCGGCCTCACTCTCCACCTCCACTCCGTGCGGCGCCCGCCCTCACTCCCGGCTCCGCCCCTCCTCGGCGGGGGCGGGGCGGGGGCGAGGGCGGGGGCGAGGGTGGGGGCTGCGGCTACCTGCGCGCGCGGCCGGCCTCCTCACCGGAACTCGCGCCGCGCCCGCACGGGCTCGAGCGCCCCCCGCCTTCCGGCGCCGGCGCGCTCCGCCGGCTGCGGGCCGTCCCGCCGCGGTCCCCGTCGGCTGCTAGTCCGAGTCACTTATCCGGACCCAACATGGCGGCGGGGTCCGGGGCGGATTCCCGAGGCGGTGCAGGCTGAGGGGGCGTGAGGAGGAGGTGCTTCTTGCACGCGGAGAGCGGACCCACAGCGCCCCCTCCCCTTCCGCGGACCCTGCGGCCGCACACGCGCCTACCCCTGGAGATGGAGTCAGGGGCGCAGCTTCCGCCCCCCCTGCCTTTCTCCGTTCCCTTCGCCCCGTTCTGTAGTGCCGAAGGCTTTGGGGCTTTGTTTTTGTGGGGGAGGACAGGGTTGAGTTATTTTGGTTGACTGTTTGCTTTTTAGTACTATGCTTCCGCACCCTTTGTCGCTGATAGTAAAATCTCAGCCCAGCCGCATGAGCCAGGGGGGCGTTCCTAACGCTCTCATCACCAGCCTGATCACCGTCCAAAAACGCTCGCGTCTGGCCTCCTTCCGAGCCAGGGATCCTGTCCCAACCCCAGGAGCTTCCTGTTGACTGTTGGTCGAACCAGCCTTGCCGGGAGAGGGAACCGAAGCTGAGTTCTCTTGGCGACTCTCCCAGTAATGGTGGCCTTGGCTTATCTGGAGACAACGTATTATATGATCCCGGCAACTTCCCAGTGAGGGACAGGTACTAATATCCTGTTTGACAGCTTGGGAAACTGAGGCTGCGACCCCGAAAGTGAGGCAGCCAGAACTAGAATTCTGCTAACCCAAATCCGAGCACCTTTCCTGTCTGCCCAGTAGCTAGTGCCTGAAGGAGAAGGGAGAGGATCCAGAAGGAACTGGGATAAAGATGAGGGTTAGTCAGTGGTCGGAACGGGCTGAATATTGAGGCTCTTCTGCTAAAATCACTTCTGCCCTATCAGACTTGTAGATTAACTTCCTCTCTGTATTTCCTCCTCGGTGGGGTTATCAGAATTATTAATGTGGGTTTGTTGGTTTCCTTTGTGGTTTTCAGCGAAATTCAGAATCATCTTTGACAAATAAATAGTACAATCGTATGTGTCAGTATTCTGGTATTCTAGGAACTTAGGAAATGCATTTAAGGGTGAAATTTTTTTCTTCAGCTCATTAAATGAACCAAAAGTAGGCATATGCATTCACATTAACAAAAAGGTACACATAATATGGCGTGGTGCTTTAATTTGACTTAGCTACTAAAATTTCATCTGCCCTTAGTTGTATTGGGGATTAAACATTTTTATGTAGATTTATATTCAGCTTTTTTTAAAAAAAAAAAAAGTTAGAAAATGGCACCTGCGTGGCTCAGTAGGTTAAACGTCTGCCTTTGGCTCAGGTCATGATCCTAGGATCCTGGGATCTGGTCCGGCCTCCGGCTTCCTGCTCAGCCTGAAGCCTGCTTCTCCCTCCGCCTGCCACTCCCCTGCTTGTACTCTCTCTCTCCTTCTGTCTCTCTGACAAATAAAATCTTTAAAAAAAATAAACTAGGAAATAAATTTTTGAGCTGTTACTTTCCTAAACTTCTAGATAAAATATATTTTTGTTGTCCTAAACTGGCAGACTCAAAAAATGAACTCTAAAGTACTAGTTTACCCAGTTTAAGGAATGAGGTGGCTTTGAAAATGTTCTGTATGGAGTTTTAAAGGTGGGAAAGGGTGTCAAAATCTCCGACATGTTCTGTTAACTTACTAGGTTTTCTTCTACTCACCCTCATTTTGATTCTTTTTGTTACCTCATTCCCTGTTTTGTCTTTTGGAATATTCATCTACAATGTCAAGTTTTACTCTGTAAATAATCTGGAGACTTCAATCTTAGACTCAGTGGCTCACTTACTTCCAAGGATATTTAAAACAACAAACCAAAACCAACAAAAACAAATACCAACCAAAACCCAACACTAACACCACCAAAAACAACAAAGTGAGAAAGAGAATCTCTAAAGTCTTGCTGAGTTTGATACAATAGAAATTGCTTTTAAGTGAAAATCTGTTCATTCAGGAAGACAAGTGCACCCCTGTGTCCCTCCTACATAGCATAGAGAGGTCTGGTATGTATGTGTTAAGGAGGGATAAGTCTTGGAATCCCCAGGAGAGTCCACTGGTTGAGGAAGCTAGGGGAATGCTTGAAACAAAAGTAGTGAGATATGTTAAGTCCCTACAAAAGTGAAATGTATCATTTATTCAAGTTTATTAATGCTTACTGAATGCTTTGACTGAAAGTTTAAAAGATTCAGAGTTTAGCTGGGGCACATTAAATCTCACCCTAGAACATGTGATTTTGCCAGGAAATGTTTGTGTTTAGGATAAATTTACCTGCTGCTTCCATCACTAAGGCTGTGATGATGATTTTCTTTTCCTGATAACTAGAAAGCCTGCAGTCCTACATAGGGTGCACGCAGTGGTCTCTGCTCTCTAATTACCATCCCATTACAACTGCCCTCAAAATGCCTCCCACTGGACTTGTGCTAACCACTCAAAGCCTGGCTCTTCTCATGTCCGCTTGATGCCTAAAGTTACCTAAAGTTACCTATAGCATGTTAGACTTGGCTTCTCCACCTGGCCAAAACAGCTCCTAGGCCCCATTAGGAAAAATATGAGGACCCCTCTAAACAAAGATCTGGAAAATTAGGCAAATGGAAAGTATTCATCCTGGAATGTTAGGCTCATTGTGCCAGGCTTAAGGAGAGGTACAATAACCCATCAATTTCTGAATGCTCCTGATGCCTTCATTGCCTCAAGGACTGGTGCCAGCGTATTATACTTTTTACTTCCCCTCAACTGGCCAAGGCCTAAGAGAACCAATTCATTGGATGTGTAAGGACACATCCTACAATGAATAGATGTAACAAATGTCAATCTTATATCAGCTTCAGCAAAACCAGCCAATCTTTTTGCCGTTTTGTTCTCTCCAGCTTCTAAACTTGGCTACCCCGTCTAAAATCAAATTCCACCTTGTGCCCAGTGTGCCTCCCCAGCTCCAGGACTATTTTTTGGAAGTCTGGTCTTTGGGTTGGAATCTACTTTGGGGTCATTTCTTGGTTTGTTTCTCTAACTCACGTTCTTTCTATTTCTTCTGCAGTTTGGTCCTAGGCCTGTTATATCTAGCAAAACCCCTAGTTTCTGCTCTAGCTCTTTCTAGTACCCACTGTGCCTAATCCTAGGTAGCCTTACCTATAACTTTAAACTTTCACACTCTCAATTTAGTTCTGTGTCAGCAGTTTCTAAGCTGGATGGCGCATGACATCTTCTCACATGCCTTCCGCCTAGCAGAATATAGCATGAGGTGGACACCTTTTGAGGGTATTGTTTAACTCCGAGTTCCTCTTCCCTGAGAACAAATCCTCTACTGATAGCAGGAGTGTAGCCCTGTGATCTGAGTGCCACTATTCCCAGGCTTCAGGTTGGAATTTTGAATTTTGAGGGAGTGACACAAAGGTGACTTGGTGATTATTCATGGTGGCTGTGGTATTGAGAATCCAGTGGCAGAAGACTGATGTCTAGGGGTAGGGGAGTCCAGCAGCTGTAGGCAAGTGTCCAGTGCTGAGGGTGCCTGCATCCTAAGCAGACCATCCCTATGGCAGGACCTGGACTCTGCCCTGCCTTCCTTGGCTCCACCAATCTTCCTGTCGCTTCTCTGAACTTCCAAAAGAAAATTCTCTTTCTGCTTAAATTAAGTACAGACCTCTGTTCTTTGCAAATAAAAACCACTAAGTCTCTGCTACTTGTTTGTACTACCAACAGGAAACTCAAATGCTGTTAAGGGAAACATCTCCTGTCTCATGCACATAGCAGGGGTGGGCATTAGATAGGAGAACCGGTTTTCAGAGAGAGAATGAAGAAGATGCATAGTGAAAAGCAGGCATAAGATATTGTAGGACCCCAAGGCTGACTCTAACTGCCTTTAGCCACATGTAACACCCCAAACCTAGAACAGAGCTGTCAAATCCTGCCTGCCCAGGGCAGCATTGCTCTTAGATCACAGCATAGTACACACCTTTTCTCACAGAGCACTAACTCCCATCCTCAAAATCCCCAACACAAAAATTCAGGCAGCAAACACCTGAAATTAGTGTTAGATGTTGAAACTCATTTGATATCTCTGCCCTACAGACTTGTAATTTCCTCCCAAGATCTATATTTGCAATTCCTGTAGCCATTACCAAGTGTTTGGCTCTTACTTTTCTGGTACATTAAGCTGGTGTGTGGTCATAATATGTCAGTGTCTCTGACATTGAGTTTAAGCACGACTAAAATTGCTACCAGATTGCTACTTCCTGGAAATCTTTACAAATGGGTTATGAAAAGTAGAACATAACTTTGCTTGAAGGCAAGAAGTTAGAATGTTTACCTACATCAAAGTTTTGGAAAAGAAACTATAAATCACGCATGCTCTTATCTCTTAAGTTAACTGACATCAGATTATGAAACAAAGGGTTAGTATTAGGGACTAATTAATTAGATATTTTACAAGCTAACACTGGTTGGCATTTTTTTTAAAAAATGTGTTGAAAATAAATCTATGCATTTTGAAAACCTTAGTATCCTTTTTAAGCTAACTCTTCTTTTTGTATATTCAGTGGTATAATTATTTTTCACATTTGTGAAAAGTAAATTAAATCTGAGCAAATTAAAATCTGACCAGATTTTATTATGCAATGTACACCATAATGCATTTAATCCTTTAGTAAAGTGTATTTACACTCCTTTTGATTTGTATATAAATAGGGCTTTTGAGTACTTAAAATAGCTACTTAATTTTTCTTCTTTCTAAGGGAATAACAGAGGCAACAAATAAGATCTATGCTTTGGTGAAATGTTTTAGGTCATGTGAATGAATCGGTGAGATTGGCAATACAGATACCAGGATTGATAACAAGAATAACAATGGCTATCTTTTATTAAGCCCTCTCTGTAAGTATGCCAAGTGCTTTACCCGCACCATTCACTGAATCACCCTGGAGGCGGGTAGTGTTATCCCCAATTACAGATTGGATTCCTCTGGCTTGGAGAGGTTAAGCAGCACACAACTAATAAGAGGAAAGTTTCCAAAACCTATTCTACTGAAAGTCTTTGTGATTACAAAAAGGAAATTATTTTTAAATGTTATTTCAATGGCCATGAAAACAGCATTTATTTCTCCAAATTCTGGAATAATTAAAATTAGTAAATTGTTTGTATAAATAGGAATCTATAAATAAGAAATGTGGAATTCTACAGATTTGTAGGAAATTCTTTATTTTATCATCTTGTATCTCTAAGAAAGGTTTGGGGGGGGCAAACTAAAAAAAATGATGTATGAGACTAGCCTAAAAAGAATGAATTCAATTCAGAAAAAACAACATTCATTAAGCATAACTTTCTGGAGATTAGCATTTGGCATCTATTGTCAATCTTCCAATGATACCTCCCCCAAACCATGGTCTTCAGATGGAGAACCAAATGTCTGAGAACTGAATACATGTACAACATAATCACCTTGCCAAATACAAAATATTTAGGTTAAGTCAATGTTAAAGTTTACATTTTAATATGCCAAGGCTAGGTAATTGTAGTTAAGTCTTCCCTAGTAACCATAACTCAGTGATTAGAGTCAGTACACAGTTAATAACCCAACACTAGGAAAGGTTGTTTAATATTTTTAAAATCAACTTATTCATTCATAAAGCATCTATACAATATTTCCTGATGAATTCTTTATATTTTAGTTTATATAGTATTTAAAAGGTCTTGGGACTTGACTTGGAGAACTAGAAATTAATGGTAGGATATTTTCTTTGTGTTGAAATCCAAGGAATATAAATATTAATAAATTTTCAAAGCTTTTACTGGGATTTTTTTTTCAGAGAAAAAGGAATTAATATCCTACCAAATTTAATTTAAAATATATAGTTTTCTTTTGGAAATTTTCATTAGAGACTAAAAATCAGTTTTTACAGTTTATACCTAATTTGATTAATTTTTTTTTTATTTTGCTTAAAAGAACTAGCTACTATATTTTTTAAATTATTTTTTGGTTTTATTGTCATTATCATCATTTTCATTTCTTTATGGTGGACTAATCTACAACCATTTCAAATTTTTTGAACCCTGAGTTCTTTTTTTTTTTTGAGCCCTGAGTTCTGAATCATTAATTTGCCTGGGCCTATGTCCTTATGAATACTTGAAACTGTGTTTACTAAAGAATCAACAATTTTGCACTGAAGAACCAAAAAATATACAATGACTCACACTTTAGAGAATACTATTTAAATAATCCAAATGTGACAGAGATTTTTCTTTTAGAAACCTCGTAATTAAAATAGAAAATAGGTACTCATGTTCATTTTATGGAAAATTAATTCCAACCTATTTAAAATAGAAGCAAAGCCAGAGACCAAGGAATGGATATTTTAAAAATAAGAGTGAAAATTTTGGTTTATATTGCCGAGAGGCACTTTTAAAATTTAGTTGAACCCCTGTTCAAGAAAATATGTAGATTCTCCTTAGACCTCTTAAGGACCTATTGTCTAGTTGTGCATTTTATTTGAAAACTTTGAAATAGAAAAAAAAAATTCCTCCTTTTGTGAAAGGCTCCAAGTCTCACATACTCTCTAGAAGTCACTAGTCTCATTTCCTTTGAGATGATGAGCTATACATCCAAAAAACAAAACATTTCCTGAGTCTGTTTAGAATACATAGACTCTTTTCTTAAGTGTTTGTCAGGTACCCTTAAGAATATGGTAGATATTTTTTTAAAAAAAGAATATAGAAATTTATGTAAAATCTTAGGATGGTTAATGGCACAGACTCACGTAAAGTCCAAGCATGTATTTGGTAAATTTGGTCATTTAGACATATCAACCCTTGTTAAACTTTACTTACCTTAAGATAATCAGTTTGGAAATTCATATAAAGCTTTGATAGTGGAAAGATCTTTGATCTGGGAGTAAATACTAGTTCTGGTTCCACTGCTAGTGGGTATGAGGTTTCTTTTAGGGTTATGAAAATATTCTGGAATTGGAAAAAGGTAACAGTTGCACAACTATGTGAATATACTAAAAAACACTGAATTATACATTTTAAAGGGTGAATTTTATGGTACATAAAAAATATCTCAAAAGAAATTCTGGTCCCAGAATTTTATGCCTTTATGTAGCTACGTAATCTTCATCCTCAGCTTTACTGAAATATAATTGACATACAACATTATGTAAGTTAAGGTATAAAATATGATGACTTGATACACATATCTATTGTAAAATGATTACCACAATAAGGTCAGTTAGCATATCCATCACCGTTTATACTATATAGAATTGATCAAAGGTATAAAGTACATCAATATAAGGAAATAAAATTATTAATATAATTTCCAATGGAAAGAATAGGACACTGGGAATCTGTCCATCTGAAGAAAGGAAAATTTGCCTAGAAAATTTGTGTACATTTATTGGCTATCCATATTTCTAAACTTTTTTTTTTAAAGATTTTATTTATTTATTTGAGAGAGAGAGACACAGAGAGAGAATGGGAACACAAGCAGAGGGACTGGGAGAGGGAGAAGCAGGCTTCCCGCAGAGCAGGGAGCCTAACGCGGGGCTCAATCCCAGGACCCTGGGATCATGACCTGAGCCGAAGGCAGATGCTTAACCGACTGAGCCACCCAGGCTCCCCAGCTATCCATGTTTCTAATTTTGTGAATTGTCCTTTACCAAATTTACAATTAGGTGTGATTGTTCTTTCTTTATGGATTTGTAAATATTCTTTATATTTTGAATGTTTGAATTCTTTATTTTTCATCAACAATGGTAACATTTCCCCCATGTTTTCATGTGCCATTTAACTTTGTTTGTGGATTTTCCTTTAATACAGAAAAATTGAAAAGTATTTTAATCTATCAATCTCTTTCTTTTTGGTTTCTTTTAAATTGGCAGTCTTAAAATTTCCTTTCTAATCCTAAAGTTATTTATATGTTTTTCTACTATTTTTGTGATTTCCTTTTACATTAAAATATTCAGTGCATTTGAATACATTTGATACTGATGCAGAATAGGAAGTAGTGATCTAATTTTTCTCTTTTTCCAAGTAGGTGGTCACTTGCCCCCATATTCTATTCTTTCCACTGGAAATTACACTTATTTATTTTTCTTGCCTAATTGACTAGGACTTCCAGTATTATGTTGAATAGGAGTTGTGAGAGTGGGCACTTTTGTCTCATTCCTGATTTCAGAGGAAAAGCTTTCAGCTTTTTATCATTGAGTATGATATTAGCTGTGGGTTTGTCACATAAAGCCTTTATTATATGTTCCTTCTTGATTTGTTCAAAGATTTTATCATGAAATGGTGTTGAGTTTTGTCAAATGCTTTTCTGCATCTATTGAGAGGATTATATAATTTTTATCTTTTATTCGATTAACGTGGTGAATCATGTTTTCTAGCTATATAATCTTAAATGAGTTTCCCAAGTTCTTAAGACTCCAGTTTTCTCCACTGTAAAGTGAAGGCATTTTATTAGATCAACTTTTTTCACACTGTAGGTTGTAATTCCTTAATAAGTAGCAAAACAATTTAGTAGATGGCAACCAACATCTTTTAGAAAATGAAACAAGGAAATAGGAGTGTGAGCCACATATAATAAGTATTATTTTGCCAAACTCTTGTTTCCCTTATAGGTGTGTATACACTGAGTCATGATGTAAAATTTTTTTTTTCACTGTGTTACAATTAAAAGTTTGCAATCCACTGTATTAGCTGATTTGTAATGTCTCTCCTTCTATAAAAATCTGTCAGTTTACACTGTTTGATTTGGTAGTAGCAAAATTTCTCTCTGATCTTGTAAAACTTGCAGTTAACATTCTTTGAACACATACAGTATATCAGAAGCTATTCTGAACTCTTTATGTACTAACAATCCTCACTGCAAACTACGAAACAGTACAATTATTGTAAACCCTCCTGTCTTATAGGCAAAGAAAATGAAGGAAAAAGAATGTCCTAACTAAGACAAAAATATATAGCTGGAAGTGGTAGAAATGAAAATTAAACCCAAATGGTTTAATTTTAGAGCCAACAGTTTTAACCACTATGTCATTCTATTAAGAATTCTGGCAAAAAACCTTTAAAGTTTTAAATTGATCTACAATCTTGTAGTTCTTCTCCACTCAATATTATAAAATTACATATTTTAGGTGGTGAATATTGACCTAAAAAAAGAAAAAAGTTTCCTTGATATTAACAAAACCACATTTGAGAAAGCATTAAGAGGTGGGGGAGGGATAGTCAACATATCATTTCAGATCAGTGCCCTCCATAGATCTTAAGGTTTTGACCGAGTAGCAGAAAATTTTCACTTATAAAGAGACAGAAAGAAAGAGAGAGAGACAGAGAGATTTCTCTGCAATAGTCTTCCCTTAAGAAAAAACAGCAACAACAACAAAACTCCTTTAATTCTTTTGTTTCTATTCATATAAGATTTCTTCAACTTTAGTTCAGTTGAATTTGGTCACAAAAATGTCTAGTGTCTTTCCACATCTCAAAATTGTCCCAGTTAGCGTCTAAAAAAGGCAAATGATAATAAGATGCATAAGAGATAAGAAACAGAATTTAAATGAATGGCTGAAGTCAATGCAATTAAAACAACAGCAACAAATGCTAGATTCTCTGTCTTCCTATGTTTTTTTCCTTTTGATGATAGCTATATTCTGTGGCACGCATACATACTCTTCTACTAATTCAATAAACACAATAATTATTTTGACATGGTCCCTGCTTCTCAAGGAGCTTCCAATCTCTTGGCAATAAAAATTGGAAACTATTGGGACGCCTGGGTGGCTCAGTCATTAAGCGTCTGCCTTCGACTCAGGTCACGATCCCAGGACCCTGGGATCGAGCCCCATATCGGGCTCCCTGCTCCATGGGAAGCCTGCTTCTCCCTCTCCCACTCCCCCTGCTTGTGTTCCCTCTCTCACTGTGTCTCTCTCTGTCAAATAAATAAATAAAATCTTTCAAAAAAAAAAGACACAAAATAGAAAAAAAAAATTGGAAACTATTATTTGTTGAGTGTTTGTTCTTTACCAGGCACTTGCCCTGATTTATATACTAATTCACTTACATTTGTCTTCTCCACCATCTGTGAGGTTACTCCCCCCTTTAAACTGAAACTTAGTTAAAATAATTTGGTATTAAAAGATCCATCTTGAGTTAAGCGTCAGATTCTCTGAGCCACACCTCCTAGTTTTTCCCACTATACAGCCCTGAAGTGTTGGTCTTCCCCTCTAGCCCATACATATGTATTTAGTATGTTTTCTGTTGTTGCAATTATTTGAAATAAATATAATACTCTCATTCTTTGGTTTCCACCTGCTATGGGATCTATTTTACTGTTATAAGCTATTTAAAAGATTTGGTTTAACTATAGGGACCCTTATTATTCTTTCACCATTGGTTCAGCTCAAATCATGAATATTTCCTTTATATTTACAATCATATGTACATTTTTTACATTTCCTTTTTAATGCTTCACTGTGAATTATTAAATTTAAATCCTGCTGCTAATGCCTAATGGGCCAGGAACAATGTAGCTATTTAGATGGAATTTTGCAAATTCATTATGGAACTTAAAGAGGAAGGGAGACCCCTGGTTGAATTTCTTTTAATCCAAACCTCTATAATCATACCCTGAGAGGGGTGCCTGGGTGGCTCAGTCATTAAGCATCTGCCTTCGGCTCAGGTCAGGGTTTGGGCTTCCTGCTCCACGGGAAGCCTGCTCCTCCCTCTCCCACTATCCCTGCTTGTGTTCCTTCTCTTGCAGTGTCTCTCTCTGTCAAATAAATAAATAAAATCTTAAAAAAAAAATTATACCCTTGGAACAATGCTTGAGATAATGATCCCCACAAAGAACATTAAATAATGTAAAGTAAAAGCGTTTGTATAAAGCATAACAGAGAGAAATTTCTAACCTATAAAACCTATTTTGGAAAAATCAGATTATGAACTTCTTCAAGGCAGAGGAAGAACACATTTAACAGACAGGGTGTCTGGGTGGTCAAGCATCTGCCTTCAGCTCAGGTCATGAGTCCTGGGATCAAGCCCTGCATCGAATCAGGCTCCCTGCTCAGTGGGGAGTCTGCTTCTCCCTCTTCCTATACCCTTCCCCCTGTTCATGCTCTGTCTCTCAAAAATAAATAAATAAGATCTTAAAAAAAAAAAAGAACACATTTAACAGAGATTTTAGCCATGCAGGAATAATGCAGAACTAGTATGAAGAACTTAGTGTGACGAGCCATATACAAGCTTTCTGGCCATTCTGGGTAAATTTAAAGATCAAACAGGTCTTTGTTCAGTGATTCCTGAATCAAGCAGCAGCCCATCTAGCAAATAGAGAGGAGCTCCAAGGAGCCGAACAAAATAGGAGACTTTTATTTATTTTCATTTTTAAGATCTTTTTAAAAAGATTTTATTTTTAAGTAATCTCTACCTCCAACGTGGGGCTCAAACTCACAACCCTGAGATCAAGAGTCACATGCTCTACTGACTGAGCCAGCCAGATGCCCCATTGGGAGACTTTTATAAACAGATGGGACAGGGACAAGGAAAGAGTGAATTACTTCTTTCTTTAGAGGATGGAAGGGGTTTGTCAGGCGGTACTACTCCTGACCAGGAAATTCCAGATTGACTAGTTCAAGATTACATTCCTAGGAGAAGTTGAAATGGCAAGTCGGTTGGGTATCAAGTCTTGGTGTGCTTAGGTAGGCTTAGCACAAGTGACTCTATTTTGACCTGTTGTCTCTTCTTAACAGCAGGTACCATTTATTTCACAATCACTAAGTACCAGGCAAATTACTAGTACTTCACATCATGATAGCTCATTTAATCCCTCATATCAGTCCTACAAATTTGGGTATTAATGAGGTTCAAATGTCCTGGGAATCAGAAATATTCTTCTGTGATGAATATCCTTTTCAATTTATGCCAAATAAAAAGAGAATAAAATTCTAATTTATGAATTTTCATTGTGAGACTTCGTAAGGCTAGTGTGTCCAAGTTTGTGCCCTTATAACAAGTAGCATCATTATTATAAACTGAGTCTGATTCATAATAAGTTTTCTCCACTGCCTCCACAAATTAAAAGGTGCTCAACAACCCTACCTATTTTCTTAGAGAGCTCAGTTCCTTAACCACATATCAATAAATTTGAACTGTAAATTGTATCTGGCTTAAGCATTTTTCAAAAATTAAAATTTAACTACTGAATATAGATTAGAATCCTTACATAAGGGAATACTTTTGGATATTTGTCATGGACAGAAAATATCTAATCTCAGTAACAGAGTTGATTAATTTCCTTATTGTCATAATGACATCATGAGCAGATTATTCTATTTGTAACCTACTTAATTTTTTCTCTCTTGATAACAAAAAATACTTTACATAGAATTCCCATTATTAAGTATCTTCTTCATTGTGTAGGTTACAAAAAATTAACATTGAAAAGAGGTGATTCCCCAGTTTCTTATCACTAGTCAATAGAAGAAATCATTATTGTTACTCAAGAATGTATTGAATGAAACAAAGAAATGAAAGGGTATATTCTGCTTTTAGAAAATTAACACCTAGAATATTATACACAAAGATGAATAATAGCTCATATTTGATACATGCTAATGAAGAGCATAGAAAATAAAAACTTTGGGAAATTAGAGTAGAGGGAAATCTTAATAGGCAGTTGAACTTTGAAAAGGCAGTGGGACATAATGGAGAAATCTATTCCATAAAGACATTTCTCAAAGGGAAGAAGATTACTTAGGCAGAGTTTCAGAGCCCAAAATGTGTGTGGAGATGGAGTGCAAGCGATGCCAGCAGCACAGTTTGTGTGGGGGATAGATAAGAGATAAAGGTGTCTGATGATTCAACATATATGACTCTTGACTTTGGACATGAATGTTTCTATCAAATGCCTCCAGCTCTCCCTCTACTGAGTTTTTTAGGGGTGGGGCCTTTATCTTATCTACCCTGATATCCTTAGTGCCTAACACAGTAAATTCAGTGCCTTCTGAAAGTATTTGGTGATTGAATGAATGAATGAATGAGTCTCAGATAGTTTAAGTGAATTACTCAAGGTCAAACAACTAGAAAGTGATAGAGTTATGACTGGAACAGACCATTTGTTTTTATCCTACTCAGACATGAACTATAAAATGTTACAAAATCATTATTTTTCCATTCTCCTTGGCTTTTTGGATATTTTCTTGTGTGGCCTTTAAGTTTGTATTAGTCAAAGTTCTCCAAAGAAACTAAGAAACAGAACCAATAAGATACATATGTGTGTATGTGTGTGTGTGCACATGCATGTGAGTATATGTATTGAGACGAATAAGAGAGAGAGATTATGAGGAATTGGCTCATGCAATTATGGAGGCTGACAAGTTCCAAAATCTGCAGGGTATGTCAACAAGCTAGAGACCTGGAAGAGCCAATGCTATAGTTTCCGTATGATTCTCAAGGCCTGAGAACCATGACAAGCTGTTGTTTTAGTTGTAGTTTGAAAACAGGGAAAAGTCTCAGTTTGAAGTCAGTCAGGCAGGAGCAATTCTTCCTTACTTGGGGGGAGGGCCAGCCCTTTGGTTCTGGACAGGCCTTCAACTGATTAGATGAGGCCTACCCACACCAGGGAGGACAATCTGCTTTACTCATTCTACTAATTTAAATGTTAACCTCATTTAGGAGCCCCCACAAAGACATGCCCAGAATAATATCTGACCAAATATCTTGGGATCACATGGCCCAGGCAAGGTAACACATAAAATTAACCATCATGAAGCTTCACTATTCACAAGTAATGTGATCAGTTGAATATCCCAAATCTATTCCATTAAAATGTCATGGTCTGTAAATTTAATTCTAAATGTGGATTTTAAACCAGTTCCCTTTTGTTGAAATAGTACAGCATGGTGGTGAAGAACACCTCTGCTTGGGGTCAAATGCCAGTTACTAGATGTGGGATATTGGAAGTTACTTCTGTTGTGTCAGTTTCTTTATCTATAAATTGGGAATAATAATTTTTTCTCCATCATACCGTTGTTTTGAGAATGAAATAAAGTAAGTGCATAAAGCACTTAGTACAGGGCATGGCTCGGAGTAGTCACTGACTAAGTGGTGGTTACTATAAAATTAAAAAAAAATAAAAAATATTAATAAAAACTTAATGAATGAGGCATACCACTACCACTCCTTTGATTCTATCACACAAGTATTCTTTTAAAATGACAAATTATGTTTTTAATTTTAAACACTCAAGTGGAATAATAATACTCGCCTTGGCAGGTACCATTCCTATATATTTCTATTTTTAACTCCTGGTATCCTGCCTGATACATAGTGAGTACACGATACAAATTTTAGGAACAGTTAATATTGTTATATAGGAAGAATATGATTTAGGGTATTTGAATTCTGTAATTATAAAAATGCACAGTTTGAGAATAAATAATATTTTCTTATTAACAAATGCTAATTTGATTTGAAATGAAACATTTGGAGGAGTTGTACTGGCAGAAGGCAGGTATTTTCATTTACTTCGTATCTGTTAATTATGTTGCCTTGGAAACCTGTATGTCTAAAACTGTTTCCATAAACAACAACATGAACTTCTAGTTGACTCAATAAAGTATGTAATTTGTATCACAACATCTTTAAATCTCAGTGGCATAAATGTAATAACAATACTTCACACCGAATAACACTTTATTTAGCTATTTGATTCTTACAACGATCTTGCAGACTGGGTAGGTAGATATCACCACCCCTGTTTTACAGAGGAGGAAACTGAGAAGGGGGGATCCAAACATTAGTATGCAAACCATTACACATCAAATTAATGACTGAGCTCAAAACCATTAACTTAGTGTGCTTTCTAATAACCAAACTTCATCAGACTAAATTCCAAATTCCTAAGTATAAAATATCAGCACGATCTTTAATTAGAAAGTGATTTTCCTCTAATGTGATTATTAGGCAGTATTATCCCATGTTAAAATCTCAAAATTGTATATTAATAGGAATGCAAAATAAACCTTTTATATATCACATCAATAACAGGAGATTATAATTATAGTAACTAATTTTATACTCCTGAGTATTAGTTAAGGTAGTTTGGTTTACTAAGTAAAATCATATACTCTAGATGATAGCTTTTCTCATGTGAGAGTCTTGTGCTTGACACAGCTGCCTTTTTCTATGTTTACTGTAATACATTTTTTCTGTTGACATGATGCTGTTTACTGTGATCTTAAACTCAATCAAAATTTTTTTTAATAGGAGCTTGGTATGCAGTGGAAATAAGAGTTTTTGTGATTTGGTGAGGGATTCATATCCTTAACCCCAATCTAAGACTCAAATTTGCAAGTGAAGTTATAGTCTTTTTTATTTTTATTTTTTTTAAGTAAACTCTATGTCCAATGTGGGGCTTGAACTCGCAACCCCCAGATCAAGAGTCTCATGCTCTACTGACTGAGCCAGCCAGGCACCCCTGAAGTTATAGCCTTGACAAGATGATAAAATAATTAGAATTACCCCAAATCTGCCACTCTGGTGGGATATTTATTTGGTATCCTTGCATAATTTTCTCCTGCAATTCTGTCCCCTAGTGTCTAAAGAAGAGTGAATTCCAGTTGGATTCACAAAGACCCAACCTAAATGGCTTCCTGGTACTTCTACTATGTTTATACCCCCTCTTACAGTGCCCAGGCAATGCCTGGCAGGCAGAAGGTTCTCAATATGTTGAGCGATGCATATATAAATGGAATGGGTTTAAAAGAGAAATGGGGGCATCTGGGATAGAGGAATGGGAAGACTCTCTTTGTTAGAAGTAAAGATGAATAGATACCTCAACACGGGGACATCAAAAATGACATCCTGTGTAGCAACTGATGAAGAGAAGCCAAAAATAAGGGGGAAATGAAGTACAGGCAGGCACAGAGGCAGTCCAAGGAAATGAAGGCAAGCTTTGACCATGAGACTAAAGACAAGGGGGTGTTGGGGAAGGGAATGATGTCATCAGAACAACAATAGAGGAAGACAGTTTTGGCAGCAGCTTTTGAATAGACTTTGAAGAAAAAAAATTAGAGAGAGGGGAAAAAGGAAACGGGAAAGGGAAGTCTGCTCAGAACTCAGCATGACATTTGGAGTGGGTGGGGAGCTTCCTGTCACAGCTTGATGTTTGGAACATCTGGTCACCTCTTATAATAACGGGTCTTAGAAACTTCAGCTTTCTCAAGTAACCAGGTTAGAAAACGTACGGATTCCATGGCCTAATGGTCATCACTGGTAGACAGGCATATTTGAAGAAAAAAGAAATACAGATGGGAAACGAACTCTTCTCTTACCCTGAGAACACTCCCACTAGTTTTCCACAAGGTAAGTATTCATATTTGTAAATATATATGCTTTACGCATTTTGGGAGTTTATTGGTTTTGTATTAAAATTAAAGTATTGCAAATTCACTTTTTTAAAAAAAATTATCTATTTATTTGACAGAGAGAGACAGCGGGAGAGGGAACACAAGCAGGGGGAGTGGGAGAGGGAGAAGCAGGCTTCCAGTGGAGCAGGGAGCCCAATGCGTGGTTCCATCCCAGGACCCTGGGACCATGACCTGAGCTGAAGGCAGACGCTTAACAACCAAGCCATCCAGGTGCCCCGCAAACTCACTTCTCAAATGGTGAAATGTAGCCAACAGATTTATAAAGAAGACAATTGTTTCAAAAACTAATGATTTTCACCACTCATTTTTCTGTTGCATTGTGTAATTTTTACAAGATTCCCTACCTTGCTTCATTTACGATAGTGGCCAAAAATCTCTACAACTCAATTGTGCCCTCTAGTGTTTCGTAGTATTTAATGCAGGACTACTTTGGAATCTTCAAAAGTGGTCACACGTAAAACCAACTCTCGCAAGGAGAAGGGAAGCTAATAATGATTCCGGCTTTATCAGCTGTAGTCCTCCTGCTGTATTAGCCAGGATGGTTGCTATGCTATGGTAACAACCCCCAAATCTCAGTGGCTCAAAAACCAAAAATTTATTTCTCACAAAAGTTCCAGGGCAGGCTGGCCAGGCCTGTCTGTGCACCGCGCTTTGGGGATGCAGAATTCCTTCATCCTGCAATTCTATCACTTTCTTAGCTGCTAAAGTCACCAGGACAGGAGAAGGTGAGGCACACTGGCTTTGAGCTGCTCCAGCCTGGAAGTGACACAGGTCACTCTGCTATTTTCTACTGGCCAGAACTAGTAACCTGCCCCAGCCCGATGGCAAGGGGGTCTGGAGGACACAGAGAAGCCCACGGATGTTCTGGGACAACTGTCTCCACCAAAGCTTCTACAAGAGCAGCTGGGAATGAACACATTGGACATTCTAAGCTTTATTATTTTGGGAAATATTTTTGGTTTGAAGTTTTCTAGTGGGAGAGAATTAAATCAAAAAGAGAATAGTAATAGCAATTTTAATATTCATAATTCTTCATTTTTCAATATGACCCTCAAAATTAAATATTTCATTTGTATAATGGTAGAAGTGTAGGGACAGATTTTTATATTACAATTTCTATACTAATTGTATAAAATAAAGTCATTGTATATATATCTTTTATACAAAGACATTGTATAAAATGAAATGTCCCTTATTTCCTTATTCTTTGAAAGAACTATCATCTTCCTCCTGCAACTATTTCTTCCATGTAAGTTATAATCTTGTTTTTAATTATCTCTTTCCAACTTTAACTTGGATATACTTGAAGGCTGTTCCCTAACAGCTATCCCTCTTTACTGATATTCCATCTTGGAGTAAATGACATTTATTAATGAAATAAAAATTTGGCAAGTTTTACCTATTATTAGGGAAAATGTATTTAAGGAAACTTTGTAATTATTAAGTATTGAGCTTAATGGCTTTTTGATTTTTTTTAATTTGTGGTAAAATATACATAGTATAAAAATTACCATTTGAACTATTTAAAAAATGCACTGTTCTGAGTCATAAAGTACAGTCACATTGTTGTGCAACCATCACCAGTATTTATCTGGACATTTTTCATCTTCCTGAACTAAAACTCTGTACCCTTTAAACACTAACACTCATTTCCTCCTCCCTCTTTTCCCTGGAAACCATCATTCTACTTTCCGTTTCTACGAATTTGACTACTTTTCATACTTCACTTACTTTAGCATAACATTTACAAGCTTCATCCACCTGGTAGTATGTGTCAGAATTTCATTCCTTTTTAAGGCTGACTAATATTCTATTGTATGTTTATGCCACATCTTGTTTATCCATTCATAAGGGCTCATCTTTAAGAATGTCACATTAATTTTGTTTAGTTAGTGAATCCTTAATACATATTTTGAGAGTCTTCTATAATCTATAGCACATCTTGATTAGAGAGACATAAAATTGCTCAACCCTTGGTTCATCCTCTCACTCTATATAGCTGATATATCTTGCTATTTCTACCTTTCATTAGGTCTTCTGGCAAATCTCCACTTTTCAAAGGAGGTTTTCTACACTGTATCTAATGGTGCTCTGGGGATAATCAACCATGGTACATGGCCTACAGTATAAACGTGTTACATCATTAAACTTTTTCTTTTCTACCATGATATTTAAGAGACTGATTTTTTTTTAAAGTTATCTTACACAGAGATGCTATAGAGTGGTAGGCACTTAACCACCAGCTTCACCACGTTTCTAAAGTCTTGGTCGTAATGCTATTACTATAATTCTATTGCTAATTATATTATGAACCCTCATATAATAATAGCTACTGAGTACAGTACTAAGTATTTGAAATGCACAGTACATACTGATGCTAGTTTTTTTTAAAGATTTTATCTATTTATTTGAGAGAGAGCATGAGAGAACACAAGCCACGTGAGGGGCAGAGGAGAAACAGACTCACTGCTGAGCAGGGAGCCCGACTTGGGGCTCGATCCCAGGACCCTGGGATTATGACCTGAGTAGAAGGCAGATGCTTAACCAACTGAGCCACCCAGGTGCCCCTGATGCTAGTTTTTGAAATAGAAAACACAGGAGGAAAAGCAGGGTGGAAAGGAGGAAAATGATAACTTGAGTTTGGGACATGTAGGGTTTAAGGTGCCTGAGGAAAGCAGTATCTTGTGGAAAGACAGCCTGTGGGAAATGTGAATTTGCGTCAAGTTTCAGGAGCACTGCAGGGCTGGAGGTAGATTTGGGAATGAATAATATGTAGGCAAGAGCTCCAGCTGCAGAACAAATGACATTTCCAAGGGAGAGAAGACTGTGGAGTTTCCACTAGCCCAACACCAGCTCTGAGCTGAGCCCGAGGCATGAGTAGGAATTAGCCAGGCAGGAAGGCAGGAAGGAACGTTTCAGGTGGAGAAAACAGTCCCTGGTAACCCCTGTTCTACTTTTCATCTCCATGAATTTGACCATCCAGGCGCCTCTTGTAAATAGAATCACTGTATGCTTACCTGTTGTGCTCGGCTTCTTGGGAGCAGTGGTTCTTTTTTTTTTTTTTTTTTTAAACATTTTTATTTATTTATTTGAGAGAGAGAGAATGAGAGTAGAGAGCATGAGAGGGAAGTGGGTCAGAGGGAGAAGCAGACTCCCTGCTGAGCAGGGAGCCCGATGATGTGGGACTCGATCCCGGGACTCCAGGATCATGACCTGAGCCGAAGGCAGTCGCTTAACCAACTGAGCCACCCAGGCGCCCGGGAGCAGTGGTTCTTAACCTGGCTGTTCAGCCACATCACCTGGGATGCTTTGAAAAACTACAAATGCCTGAACCTCTGAGCCAAGAGTTCTGAGTTGTGTGGTCTGAGGTAGGAGTTCAGCATTTGCCTTGAAACAAATAAACAAGTGAGAACATCTGCTGTAGAAGTAGAAGGTCAGGTGAGGGCCATGTCCCGTAAACTAAAAGGGGCAAGGCTGCAGGTGAGGGAGATGGCTGACAGTGAAAAAGTGTTTCCCGGCGACTTAGCAGGGAGAGGACTCTGGAGCAGCCGCTGGGGTTGGCAAACAAGGTTTTATCAGAAGCTTCCATGGAATACTTCCAGTAGAGGGATAAGGGAACAATAACTGGCAGAGCGAATCTTCTGGGACACCGAGAGAAATTGGGATCAAGATTATTGATAGAAAGGGAAGGATTCAAGGACAGGTGGAGGTGCAGGTAAGGGAAGAGATGGGGCGGGGGCGGGCATGGAGGGGCTCACCCTGATAATTTCTGTTTTCTAAGCAGAGACCACACCAGGGGTGATAAGAACACGCCCTCAAATTCTGCCTCTGCCATTTCCCGGTCTGTGAACTCTGTGCCTCAGATTTCTCATCTGTAAAATGGGGATTTCAAATACTATTTCCTGCCCGGTAGAACTGTTGTGAATGTTCTTAGGACAGCGCGTGGCACACAGAGTGGACACAGGTTCATTCACAGACACGGAGGTTAAGGTTGGGCTTGATGACGGCCCACCTCTGAGACGCACGGAAAAGAAACCAACCTGAACTGAAAAGGGGGTTGTGGGGTCAGTGTTGGTGGCGCAGCCCAAGCTAGAAATTTGTAGCAGAATAGTTCAGTTCTTGTTTGACTTCCTTGGCCGAATTCCGCCACAGGAAGCAGCGAAGGCGGGGCATTAGCAAATGAGGGGCAGGGGGCGGGGCCAAGAATCACAGGCACCGCCCAGAGCGTGGTGGGGGTTCCTGGGGGACTTGGGATCAGGAAGGACTTCTGGTGCCTGTACCCTGCCGAGGTCCCAGAGGAAGCTTCGTGCCTGGGAAGCGGGTGGAGATGCGGCAGGGGAGAAAGTTAGGGTTTGGGAGAGAAATTCTATACGGGAAGCACGTTTTAGGATTTCTAAGTTTATTCCACCCCCATCAATCGTTTTCAACTCCTCTTGAGATGAGGAAACTGAAGGGACCCCATAGAGGACTGCTTTTTTTGCTCATTTTCCTGCTTCTATTTTGCTGGGACCTGCACCCATGCTTTACACATGCCTCATACACAAATAATGTAGGTCCTTGTAAGGGATAAGGAATTAAAAGATTTCTTTGGAGTGTTCCAGCATGATAGATAACATCTAAGAAGCCACTGGTGGGGTTGTTATGTACGTTTTCCAAGACCACTGATTCCAGACACCTTGACGCCAGGACCCGTGGCTCCAGGGCGTAACAGGGCTGCAGAAAGTGACCCTTTCTGCTCTAACACCATCATTCTAGCTGGTGAGGGCCGGGATTCAGCCACTCAGCCGCACAGCGCCTGTGGAGGTTGCGGGCGCCACCTTGTGGTAGAAACGGATAGTACTGTCCACAGGCTCTGACCAGACTTAAGACTGAGGGAAGCGCGCAGCTTTTATTTATATACAGAAAAATCTCTCCGGGGACAGAAAGCCCTATCCAGGATAGGAGTGCTCTCTTGTTAAGATAAATTGAGGATGAGCTGGTTATGGCACAGTGGCCAGAATCTCATCACAGCGACCAGAATAACTCAACACACGTGAATAATTTATGGCATGCTCAGCCTGTTGGAGAGAGAAGGCCAATAACGCTGGCCAAAACTTACTCAGAGTCTGCTTACTTCGATTAAATTTTTCTTTATTGAGAAAATGACCTTGAAAATAACGCCATCATCGTATTCAGACCCATCTCCCGAGTTTCCCAGTAGAGTTGCAAAACTGCTCTGTGTTTGCTCTTTATGTCACTGCACCTGTTGAGCTGAAATGAAGTCATGGTCACTGTGCAATGAGCCACAACAGCCTCTTTGGTCTCTGAAGGATTTTTAAAATGACTAATGAGTAATACTGGAGAGCCAGTATTGATTCAAAAGGGTTGTTGGGACAAAAGCTTCTGGGAATGGACTTGGGTTATGAATTTCCTACCCATGGGCAGAAACGGTGTCTGCCATGAAGGTTGTCAGGAAACAGATACAATTAAATGATAAGAGAGCAGAAGTTGGAGGGAATTTTCCTGTCATTGTGCTTGTCCTTGAACCCTCAAGGAATGAGATCCTTGCCTCTGGTTTTGGATTGCACATACTCTAGGTTTAACCTCACTTTTTTTTTTTTTTTTAACAGCAAAGCTAAAGCTTTCCCCTCCAAAGAGCTGGATTCAAAAATGCCTTGGAAGAGTTTGTCTTCTTTTATATTTTGGGTTATTTCATTTCCTCTGTGAAGAAATTTATGGATTAAAAATTATAGTATCCAAAATTTATTATAGGCTGATATCAAACCAATCACCTACTTTTATAATTTTCTAGGTCAATCCTGTAATCCTTCCCTTCAAGTCCTTGCCCCCCGGTCTCAGATCTAACTTCTAGCACACTGTGAGAAATCTAAACTCTTGACTCCCATCCCCAAAAGCCTACGACATTTATACTCATTCATCTCCCCTCATTCACAACAAAAGTGAGTGCCCTCACCCGCATCCTGGATCCTAGGAGCTCTGACTTCCTCCCTATTCATCAACTGTCATTGTCTTCCGTATGTGTAGCTTCTCCTCCAGAGCACATTATCCTGCGTACATAAGTGTACATCTTTAGACAAAGAATCAGACTTGATCTTATTCTCCACTTTGGTTACTGCCTTGGGCCTCCTCTTCTGGTCTGAGCCAACCCTCTTAACAGCAGGGTGTGTTCTCTATCTCCAGTCCCATATTGTATAAGAATTCCTCAAATGATAGTAACAAGGCTTCCAACTCAACCATGCTACTGAAACTGCTCCACCAGACTTACCACAGCCAGATTCAGTGGATGCTTTTCTGGCCCGTCTTGACCTCTCTGTCACATTTAATACCTCTGACCACCTTCATTTTTCAGCTCTCTCAACCAGCTTTGGTGACACCACTCTCCCAGATGCTCCTTTCTCTTGAGAAGCTCCTTCTTAGTTTCCTATTCAGGCTTATGCTATGTGTGTGTGAGAGAGAGAGAGAAAGAGAGATGCTTGCCATTCACTGAGCCCCTCCTAAGTGCCAGGTCCTATAATAGTTTGTATACATTATCTCATTGAATATTCAGAACACCCTTATGTATAAGGTAGGTGTTTTTAATTCCCATTTTATATGAGGATCTCAAGACTCAGAGTTAAATAACTTCCGGAGTAACAGACAGAAACCCAGTGTCATCTGCCTTTTAAAGGCAGATGTTACAGCGTTTCTTCTTCATTGGCCCCCCCTTTTTTAAGATTTTACTTATTTATTTACTAAAATTATTTAGTTATTTATTAGAGAGAGCTCTCTAAGAGCATAAGCGGGGGGGGAGAGGCAAAGGGAGAGGGGCAAAGCGAGAGGGAGAAGCAGACCCCCCCTGGGCAGGGACCCCAATGTGGGGCTTGATCCCAGGACGCGTGGCTGGCTCTCAGGACCCCGAGATCATGACCTGAGCCAAAAGCAGATGCTTAACCGACTGAGCCACCCAGGTGCCCCTTCATCGGGCCTCTTAAAGTCTGCCCTGCTTGAAGGCTCTGTCCACAGTTCCCTCGTCTTCCTCCGGGAGTATCATTCCCACACTGGGGTTTGATGACTGTTTCTATGCTGATACATGTGAAGTCACCATGCGCACTGTCACTCCCCATAAATAAAAATCCATGTCCCACAGGTCCCTCAACCTTAACTTTTTGAAGTCTTTATTTGTTAATTACGGAAAGAACACTTAATATGACATTTAGCCTCTTACCAAAACTATGAACGTACAATATGTTATTGTTGACTGCAGTCAAATCTTATCAAAACCCAGAGTCCTATAGGCAGGGACCTCACCACCTTCAACCTCATGTCTTCCTGCTCTGCTCCTCACATTTGGTGCTCCAGCCATACCAACCTATTTGCTGTTCTTCTGGTCTGAGGATGTTCCTACTTGGCGCTGCCTCAAGGCCACTGTCCATGTTGTTCTCTTTGGCTGCAACATTCTTACCACAGCTTATTTCACAGTTGGCTCCTTCTTATACTTTATGTCTCAGCTTATTTACTCTCTCCTCAGAGAAAGTCTCCTGACCGTCCCTGGCCGTCCTATCTATAGAAGTCTTTCTTCAGTTTTTCTTGATCATATCATCCTCTACCCTTATCTTGTGTTTACTTGGTCATTGTCTGTCTGCTCCCACTATAACAGAAGCCCTTTGAAGTCAAGTGACTTGCCCATGAACATTTATACAGGGTGTGCACTATATGAGGGAGCCTAGCTGACGTGAGTGAAGGCGCTAAAATCTGGTCTGCCTCTATTCATGTGCCGGAAGAGCTCCGTTTAAGGAAATTGTTCAGGGATAACAACCAGGCTGGCATAGACATGGCTTTTGTCTGTCTTGTTCAACAGTTTATTTATAGAGCCTACAACAGTGACTGGTACATATTGGACTTTAACAAAATATTCATTGAGTGAATGGAAGGGAGTGATGTAGCTGCAAGACAGGTTTATACTTGAACATGACCTAGTCCTTAACGTTTGAAAATCTTCCGATGGGTTCCATGCCACATAGAGTAAGATAAAAATTCTTTATGTGGCCCACTGGGTCGGGCATGCCCTGCCTCCAGCCTATGTCTGCCGCCACATTGTGCACAACTTCCCCGTGAATTGTTATGACAAATGGCGGTCATTCTGACCTGCTTCACAAGAGACAAACCACCAGAAATCTCTTGCTAATCAAACTCTGTTCACAAGTCCAGAGCCTACAAAACATAGGGAATGCTGTTTCTTGCTATGTTTCAATTTGTATGAAGGGATAGTTTGTATTCCGGGACTCGGCTGAAGATATCCTCGATGCTTGCATTTTCTCCCCATCATAGGAACACTTTCGATGAGACTCTTCACCAAAAAAACTGCCTAGTAACATCAGTTCCCTCAGGTCATGAGAACCCAAACAAATTTACCCATGAATGCTTCCTTATTAATTTTTACTTGAATACCCATGTAAGTGGGAATTCTGTACCAATTCTGGAAGTTCTTTGACACTCTCTTTAAGAGCTATCTCTAACCACTTGGTTCCTTAAAGTAATTCCTCCTTCGATTTCTGCTGTTCCGTTAGATTCTCATCTTCACCAAATTCCATTACACCAGTCATATAATGGCTGCTTCTGGCTGCCTTCTTATTGTGTCCTTTCTCCTCTCCATCTTCACAAGGGTTGCCCACGCATCCAGGGGAGACCTCTGATCCTGGTGGTAATAGTAATGAAGCAACTGTGGAATCATTCCCGTCAAGCTCTCCAAGCAAATGATGAGTTTTTTTTTTTTTTTTTCCTAGTCCTGAAGGTGACTGGAAATTCATTTCCTAATGACTAACTTCCTTTTTTTTTTGGGTAACATGATAGGAAGGGAAGCAGGGCAAAGACCCCAACCTCTAAACTCCCTTTTGGGCTTTTGTAAGATGTGTTTACATAGGAACAATTTTAGAACACCAAACCAAGCCAAACAAAATCCCAGGGCCAACGTTTTAGATTTTTCCTTATTCACTCATGTGGGAAAGTAAGTGGTAGTGGTGGTGGGGGTGACCGGGATGACCTTACTTAACATCAAGAACACGTGATTTCTCTTAGTCTGTATTTCTGCTTAGTCCTACTTTAATATGCTATGCATTCAGAACTCTCGGATCTCTGGAACAAATGTGACAGCCTCCTAAGCCCTCATTAGAAGCTTAATAATTTTAGGAAATTGTGGCACTGGAGGGCTCCAAGCTCCAACCATAGGAAGCCTGGTGTGGAGAGACTGCTTTTCCAGGGGCCATTTCTCTGGGTTTCCAAATGGAGACCATCTGGCCAAGTGAATTTATTGTCATGAGCTAATAATACTGTATATTTTCATTTCGATTTAAAGGGCTTCGTTTTTGAAAAAAATTGGCACTTTAATAGTCAGCCATTCTTATTTCAGTTTGAGGTAGATATTTGAAAATTTAAAAATTTTTAAAGATTTTATTTATTTTAGATAGAGAGAGAGAAAGAGAGCCATGAGCAGGGGGGAGGGGCAGAGGGAGAAGGAGAAGCAGACTCCCTGCTGAGCAGGGGCTCCATCCCAGGACCCTGAGATCATGACCTGAGCCAACACTTAACCAACTGAACCAACCAATCACTCTGAAAATTAAATTTTAAATTTAATTAGTGATCAGGGCTCAGTCAGTAGAGCATGTGATTCTTGATTTGTGGGTTCGAGCCTCATGTTGGGTGTAGAGATTACTTAAAAATAAAATCTTTGAAAAAATAAATTTAATTAGAGATGAAATTAAAAGTGGTCATTTTCCTTTTAAAATATATTCTGCCTCTCTGTATGGTTGCTTTTCAAAAGTGGATTTGACCATCCTTAACTCAAATGGTAAGATAATGATGACAAAATGTTAAGAAGAAGTAGGCATCTTTCCAATCCCACAAGAAACTTTCCACGAAGAGGGTTTTTGGCAGAGGATTTCATTGTATACAGTAACACATTTTAATAGTCTGGAAGCAGCCTAGATGACTTGATGTAATAATGATAATAGTTATCAGTTATTAAGCATAAAATACATGACCTGCTAAATATATGTGCTAAGTATTTTACATCTTCAGTGTAGTTATCAATTTTATTTTATAAAGTAAGTAAAGCTCAGAGGAACTAAGAGACTTACCCCAGGCATGACAGGTGGTAGGCAGCAAAGTGGGATCTCAACTGAGGTCTGTATGACACCAAACACACGTTCTGCATGCTATGTGCAGACAGTAGAGGTAACTGCTCATTTTTCCTTGACTTAAAACTGTCATGGTGTTAAAATAAATCCTAAACTTGTGAAATCATTCCTCAAATGGAATTTAAGATTAAAAACAAATTTGTTAAGGTCTAGTCCTTTTAAAAACAACTTCTTACTCTGAAAAGTTGGCCCATAGTGAGATGACTAGGGCTTATTTGTCAGGGCTAATACCATCCACATATTGACATGATAGTTCCTGATGCCAGGCCTAGCCAGGAGGAGTCGTAGAAATACAGGTCTTTCTGTTCACTTTGCCATCCTTCTGTTTTTTTTTGGCTCTGTCTTTAGTAGATTCCAGGGTTCCTTTTAGCTAGAATTCAGCACCCATCAACTTACAAGTACCAATCATTTAAAATAAAATAAAAAAATCCAACAGAATTCTTTTATAGCCAGAATTGTTTCAATGTTAGCTTCGATTCATCTGGATTCTTTCGGTTATCATGACAGATACCCAACTCAAATCAGCTTAAGGAAAAACAATGATTTCAAGGCTCGTGCAGTTGAGAAGGATACTGGGCTGGCTCCCCGGATGGAAGGCAGAGCTGCAGGGACCAGGGCTTAGGTCACGAGGTCTCTCCTAATGGACATCTGTCTTCCATCTCTGTTGGCCCCACTTGGCTTCCATCTGTAGACAGGTGCTCTCCACAGGGCGAGAAAGGGGATCAGCAGAAGCCTCAGCTGCACTCCCATCTTAGCTGCTCCAGGGAAAGATCCTGGCCTGCCTCAGTGATGCCTTCCCTTCACTGTGTGCTGGTATGAAGATCAGCCAGGCTGGTGGAACATGCCCACCCCTGGGTCTAGGGCTGGAGCCAGGCACAGTTACCTGACAAAGGGTAATGGGGGAACAAATGTGCTGGGCAGCCAGAAGCAAGAGCCACCGCAGCACATTGCATGCCCTGGGTAGTGTACCCCGTTCCTCACCAGATGCACCAGTTTAATGAGATGTAATTCCTTCAGATTGGAATCTGAGTACTGTCTACCTTTGTTTAACCAACTGAGCCACCCAGGTGCCCCTTTTTTTTTTTTTTAAAGATTTTATTTGTACTGTCTACCTTTGTACCAGTCAGATTAGATGACCTAGCATTCCAAAATAAACAGCTCCAAGATCACAGTGGTTCACAAAACCGAAGATTTATTTCTCTCTCCTGGTATATGTTGGTTCAGCAACTTGTCTCCTTCTATTCTGATTTGCCCCCAACTGGGTGTGCTGCCATGCATGTCTGATGTGCACCACTTGGAGATTGGGTCATGCCTCACAAGTTAAGGGCTCGCTTCTCTACAAGACCGTCCTTACCGGGGACACTGGACACACTTCAGGGTTCCCAAGGCCACCCACACTTCTGACTGACTGGCTATAAATTCAGGGGTTTCCACAACTCTCTCGGGTTTGATAATTTGCTAGAATGACTCACAGAACTCAAGGAAGGGCTATACTTACTTTATTTTGTTTATTTCTTTTAGTCATCTCTACACCCAACACGGGGCTCAAACTTACAACCAAGAGTTGCATGCTCTTCCGACTGAACCAGCCAGGTGCCCCAAAAGTGCTATACTTATGATTACAGTTATAGTCTGAAGGGTCCTCCCAGGGCAAGGTCTGGGAGGGAATGCAGAGCTGCCAAGCCCTCTCCTTGGGGAGCCAGCGTGCATCATACTCCCAGCAGTTCACCCATTCACCAACCAGGAAGCTCCACTGGGTTTCGGTGTCCAGAGTCTCACATGATTCAACTCAGTCTCCGGATCCCCTCTGCTTCCCGGAGGTCAGGCTGACCCAGAGTTCCAACCCTCTAGTCACATGGTTGATCTTTCTGGTATCCTGAAAGCTATCTAGGTGCCTGCCACAGTCACGTCATTAGATAACAAAGACACTCCTGTCGCTCAGGAAATTCCAAGCGTTTTAGAAGCTCTGTGCCCTAAAACAACCACACAAATTGTTTATTATTCCACATCTTCGCTCTAGGATCAAGGCTGAAGGAGCAGCTCCTTTCTGGGACAGTGAGAGAATGAAAGAACGATGTTGGAACCTCATGTTGGCTCTTAAAGCTTCGGCTTGCAAATGGAGCGATTTACTTCCATTCCTGTACCCTTGGCTTGCTTAAGTCGTGTGGCGGGCTCTGACATTCCTGAGATGAGGAGATACACTCTTCCCCCAGTGAGGAGCAGCAAATATTTTGAACAGACAACACTGTTTACCACAGAGCTAAAGCTCTGTCACGGAAATGAAAGCTTGTTAGTTTGATAAATCTTTTATTAGTCTTCTAGTTAGTTTTTCTTAGTTTTTTTTAGTTTTCTTCCTGGGTAGGAAAGCAGGATTTATACTAAGTGCCTACAACATGGCAATTGCTTTATATTATGCTATATAATTAACATACTGATTATATAAAGTGTGTATTATTATTTTATTATATTTTAATAATAATAATAATAGGTATGTATACCCATTTTACAGATATGGAAACTGAGTCTCAAAGATAACTTATCACAGAATTATTCATTGAGTCAGATGCAAATCCAGGTCTGTCTGGTTGTAAAGCTTCTTCCTGGAAGCTTGTTAGATGCAGAATCTCAGGGCCCATCTTCCCACCCTCACCTGCTGAAGGAGAATCTGCATTTTATCAAGATTCCAGGTGATTAGTATGCACACTGATGTTTGGAATTAGATAACACAGATTTCAGAAGCTGAGTTCTTTTTTATTGCCTCTTCCCTGTTTTCTGCCCCTCATCTGTTAAAATAACCTAAGAAAAACATCTGTTTAGTTGCTATCACTCACTAATACTTCATAGACAGTCTCATTTAAGCCTCATAAAAACCACGTACTGTCAATACCATCACCGCCATTTCGGAGGTAAGGAAACTGAGTTTTGGGGAGACCGGAGTGCTAATGCAGGAATTGGAAAATGAAAATAATTCCTCTCAGGTGAAATTTAAGTTAAAAATGGTATAAAGTATTGCTGCTTTTGACTTTCCTTTTTACAAATATTTAATCATCAAATAAAGCTGATAAAGGTACTGACAAAATGGTAGCTATTTGTTGAGTGCTCACAATTTACTAAGCACTGTACTAAGTGCTTTACTTTAAATATGTACAATTATTGGGTGAATGGAATTTCTTCTCTCTGACCATAACAAGTAGAAAGACAAATATGAAAGCATTTGGCTCATTTAACAGGAACTTATGGCTTAAAAGAAGGAATGAAAACTTTTAACTAAGTATTGTCAGCAAGACCATCTGAACTTTAGCCAGTATGGGATCCCAGCACAACCAAATATTGTCTGTCCCCAAATGCCACTGGCACTCTCCTTGAGGAATGAAGAACGTTGTCACAGTTTTTGTATTCATAAAACAAATTTCAACTTTGAGGAGAACAATACTAATTATTCCCACCTCAAAGAGTTAACACATTCCGCTACTAACTCATTGTGATAAACCCTCTAGGACACAGCTGTACTGACACCCAGGGGCAATGAGAGATCCTTAGAGGTCAGAGGGACAAAGCCCTTCTCCCATAGAATTCCAGGTAGCTCACAGATGGGGAATCTTCTTCCTCCTGGCCTGCCTGGCCTGTGTTCCTTGGGAAGAGGAGTGGCTAGTTTGTGAGGCAGGTTTTACTAGTGCGCGGGGGTTACCTCGCTTAAATTCACCCTTCCTTCTTCACTATCTCCTGAAGGGGTTCCTACCCAGACTGCAGGCAAAAGGTCCAGAGTCCCCAGGGAGCCGACCTACGCCAGCTGAAAGTCCAGACTGTTGCTCACCGTTTTGCCATTTGCTTGGCATTGGGAATGTACTTTGGTCTGGCCATTCTCTGTGTGGCAATAGCTCCACCTGCCCTTGGATTTGCCGGTGAAACAGGTGGATAAGGAAGGGAAGCAGTCGGTAGCCTCAGGCCTGAGCCTTTCTCCAGTCCCTAGGAGAATTCCTCAGCTATTAACAAGAGACACTGTCTTTACTTCTGTGTTCCTTCCCTCGGCGCAGGCTCCCTCAGCCTGAGGAAGGAGCTGCAGGGAGGCTGCAGGGAGGGGGCCAAAGGGGGTCTGGAGAGAAGAGGGTCTGGAGAGAGGGGCCTGGAGGGAGGGGTGTGGAGGGGGGGGGCGTCTGGAGGGAGGAGGGGCTGGAGGGAGGGAGTTGAGCCTTGAGCAGCAGTAGAAGCAGCCATCTATGAAGTATTTACAGAGTGCTGAGCACTTTACAGTATTTTCCTTACTCAAAACAACTCTGAGGGGCGCGCCTGGCTGGCTCAGTTTTTAAGCGTCTGCCTTCGGCGTGGGTCATGAACCCAGGGTCCTGGGATCGAGCCCTGCATCCGGGCTCCCTGCTCAGTGGGAAGCCTGCTTCTCCCTCTTCCTCTGCGCTCCCCCTGCTTGTGCGCCCTCACGCTCACTCTCTCTCTCAGTCAAATAAATAAAATCTTTAAAAACAAACAAACAAACAAACAAACAAACAAAAAACAACTGTGAGAAATGGGTATTATCCCTGACATGGAAACAGAAACTTGGAGATATTAGTAACTTGCTCAGGGCTACTTAATTAACAGGTACTAGAGTTGTAATTAAAATATTGTCTGGACTCTGAAGACCATCCTTAAAGAACCTTAAAAGACAAAGCAATTTGTTCCATGTTTTAATGATACAGATTTACCAACAATGCATTTTTTTTGAGTTTGTGAGTAGATCTGAAACTTTTTTTTTCTAAGATTTTTATTTACTTATTTGACAGAGAGAGACAGAGAGAGAGAGAGAGAGAGCACAAGCAGGGGGAGCTGGAACAGGAGAAGCAGGCTCCCTGCTGAGCAGGGGCTTCATCCCAGGACCCTAGGATCATGACCTGAGCCAAAGGCAGATGCCTAATGACTGAGCCACCCAGGCGCCCCATGAAGCTGTTTTTTGTTCTTTTTTTTTTTTGAGAAAAAATATTGTGGTTCTGGTAGCTTCTCTGAGAAAGTAGGATGCTCTGTCTCTGGCAAGAATATAAATCAGGTTCCTAAATTTCTGCAACACTTTCAACCATACCATCTGCATGTCTAGGATCTAAAACATATGTATTTTCCTCCACTCAACAACACAGAAGACTGGCATTCTAGTCATGTGAATTTATTGCAATTTAGCACTTGCCAGAAGTTTGCTTGTGACATCTGAAGAGAGAGAAAGAGAGAGAGATAAATAGAGAAAGGAAGAATGTGAAAAAGGTTTGTGGAAATTATGTTTATCTGCTTTTCCAGGGTCTCTAAGTTATTTGACTGTATTATAGGAGATGATCAGAAAATAACGTTCTTGGCTGTGTGTGTGTGTGTGTGTGTGTGTGTGTAATCATAGTTCCCTTAGAAATATCTTTATAAGAGTAATCAAATAATACTGTTAGGCAAATCTATCTTTTTATTAATTTCTAAGGGTGCTTTAATTGATCTGGCAGGAGTGATAGTGGTCCCTTTTCTCACTGTTTAGAGTCTGTCTATAAAATTGATGTGTGATGGAGGAAGATTTTCTTTTCAGATATGGAAGCCTGGTTCTTCAGTCAAAGTATACAAATGTCCGGGCTCTCATACTTATTAAAATAATTATCCACTACATTATTCAGTGTGTTTATATAAGCATCCCTGTGAGAAATTCTTGCTGGAGTCCAGTTCACCTTTATGGAAGAATTTATGTGCCTTATTCTATTTGGAAGTGAGACCTTGCACTAAATGTCTTCGCTTTATTGTTTTGGTTACCAGAAAACTCATGGCCAAATACAGACTCAACTACACTACTTAATTCGTTCCAGATGCTAAGTATACATATTATTCCTTAAAATATTATTTTTAATTTTAATCATCACCTTGTGTTTTAATATTTTGTAAATTCCCTAAAACATCCCCTCCCACTTATTGGGTTTTTTTTTTTTTTTTTTTGGCCATAGGCGTAGAATTACCCCACAGATTTCTTGCTAACTGTCAAGGGCAAAAATACCTTAAAAATGTTGCTGTCTGGCTTTTACCACTCCAACACAATGATCAGTTTTATAATCACTAATAGTAGGACAATCAGGCATTATGTGCTTCTTGATACCTGCAATATGATGTACATATTACCACTTGCCAAAAATGTTAGCCTGAATGTAATCAAGTCTTTAGGTCTTCTAGTTCCTAGAAATAGAATAGAAAATAAGTTAAACTAAACAATATTGTAAAGAAACAAAGTTAATGGGTGCCTGGGTGGCTTGGTTGGTGAAGCGTCTGCCTTCGGCTCAGGTCATGATCTCAGGGTCCTGGGATCGAGTCCCGCATTGGGCTCTCTGCTTCGTGGAGAACCTGCTTCTCCCTCTCCCTCTGCTCCTTACCCTGCTCGTGCTTTCTCTCTCTGTGTCAAATAAATAAAATCTTAAAAAAAAAGTTAAATGTAGAATATGGGAGATTGTACAATACAACTGGCCCGGTCTCTTAAAAAACTAAATTTCATGAAAATAGGAGGTAGAGTGTGTTCTAGATTAAGAGAGATGGGAGCAGGTACAGAAACTAAGTCAGTCATTATTGATGGGCTTGTAAAATAGTACAGCCACTTTGGAAAATCGTTAACAAGTTAAATGTACTTTTACTATGTGACCCAGCAATTCCTCGCCTAGATATCCAACCAAGAGAAAATATATATTCACACAAGGACTTATATATGAATGTTCGTTGTAGCATTATTTGTAAAGTCCCCAGACTGGAAATAATCCAGATGTCTGTCACCTGGCGAATAGATAAACAAAATATGATCTGTGCCTACAATGGAATACTACTCAGTCATAAAAAGGAACAAACTATTGCCACATGTCATAACACAGATGAACAACACAAACATTATGCTAAATAAAAGAAACCAGATGCAGAAGACTGCATATTGTATGATTCCATTGATATGACATGTCTAGAAAAGTCAAATCTATAGAGACAGTAAGTAGATGAGTGGTTGTCAGGGGCTGGGGTAGAAATAGAGATTTACTACAGTGGTCACGAGGGATCTTTTTGGGGTTAAAAAAAGTGTTCTAAAACTAGATGGTTTTTGTAAATTTTGCAAAAGTATATGATTGTGTGACTACACTTTTGGGGTCCTTCCAGTGAGGGGTTCTGATCCTGATGCTTCATCAGCTTCGTGGTAAATCTGCTCAAGTTGTTTGGATTTCCCCAGAAGAAGACTGGGGATGAGGAAGTGAATGTAAGTGGTGGATATGGGAAATAATTCCAGGCAATACTGGTGATGGATGGCAATGTGAGAGAGAGAAGAAAAATAAGTCAAGGAATGTGCTCACTCCTACCCGGGGAACTAGGACATAGCATAGAACATGAAGCTCAGACTTCCTCATGTGAAGGGCAAGGAGACTGGGGTGTGTCTCCTAGATAGGACACTATCTCCTGTCCGTCACTTGTTGAAGCTTGTTCAGGGGGCATCATTTCTGGGGCACCTCTGGCCTGTAGGGGCAGAGTGGGTGCCAGCAGTTGGAAATGGGACTGGTGTGCACTGGAGTATTTAGAGGGAGATGTGGGTCTTGCCTCGAGGGCAAGTCCCTACTTGCCCCACTGTCACCAATTCTTCTGCGTTGGCCAGATTTTCTAAAATATACACATGTAACAGGATGGTTGGAAGCTCATGCTACAGCTTTTCTCTGCTGTAGTTGGTCCCCAAACTGCAGCTAATATTCACCATCTCTGTCATCTGCCACCATTCTAGACTCTCCCCACCCTTAGCTCATCTTTCTGCTGGTCTAGGTTGCTTGGCCAGTGGGAAACCCAAACCCTTTCCTGGAGGGGTCTGGAAATGACAGGTGGTGGCCTGGTGAATCCCTAAGTTGCAGACATATCCTTCCCTGCCTCAGTGATGCAGCAGCAATCTTATTTCCTCAGAGTATCTGGGTCACCTACTTCCACCAGTATAGTAGCTCCACTCTGCTTGCTTGCTTGCTTGCTTTCTTTCTTTCTTTCTTTTTTTTTTTTTAAGATTTTATTTATTTATTTGACAGGAGACATAGCAAGAGAGGGAACACAAACAAGGAGTGGGAGAGGAAGAAGCAGGCTTCCTGCTGAGCAGGGAGCCCGAGGCGGGGATCGATCCCAGGACCCTGGGATCATGACCTGAGCCGAAGGCAGACACTAAACAACTGAGCCACCCGGGCACCCCGTCCACTCTGCTTTCTGATCTACTAGCATGAGAAGCTCCCAATGGCAGTCAAAGCTTTTGCTCCAGTAGAACTATTGCTTAATTCGTCAGAAGAAGTGTCTTTGTGGTCAAGGAGAGCCTAAAATTGCAGGGACAGGAACAGCTTCTACTTTTTGTTTTCAAGACCTGTGTACTCTATCTAACGGAGATATAGTACCACATCTTAGTTAGTTGAAAGAGATTTCATCCTTTCAATATGGGCAGAGAGGAAATACCGCAAAGGCCCAGGCAGAGAAAAACAGATGTTTTAAAAGGAACAAAGCATGGGCTTAGATGTCTATGGATACTGGAAGAAAACAGATTGATGCTAACACGACCTGTAGAGAAAAGTATATAGTTGGAGAAAATTATGGGTGGCCAGATTTTTTGTTTGTTTGGGAAAATTAAAGGAAGGTGTTATCATATGTGCAAAAGCCCTGATAAATACTTGTATGGAAAAAAAATTGCTTAGACGTATGACCAAGTTCATCAAGAGTTAAACCAACATTTAAAATTTAAGAATTGAGAGATCATGGCATGAAGGACTGGTAATAGACATCAAAACCATTTAAACTTAAGATTAGACTATAAAACCAATTGCAAATTTTATTGGAAACCTTGAGGAGGACCTAAATTAGTGGAGAGATTGATAACATTGAGAGAGGAAAGCCTATGTATTTATCCCATTCACTGACTCTTCTGTTGATGGACACCGAATTTGTTTTCCTATTACAAATAAGACTGAAGTGAATATTCTCATATTCTTCTTCCTATGCACAAAGGCTAGAGTTTCTCTATTACATGTACTTTCAAGTGGAATTCTTGATTTGAAAGATGTTCTTATATTCAATTTAATGTTCCTAAATCATTCTCCAAAGGGGTTGTACACATTATTCTCCCACCAGTAGGACATGAAAGTCCTTGTTGCTTCACATTCTTGCCAATATTTAGGACTTTATCGTTATTGAAATTTACATGAGTACTGGTGAGATTGAGCACCCATTCATATGTTCTGGCTGTATGATTTAACCTGTCTGACAATTGCCTGTTCATATCTTCTGTTCATTTTTCTGTTGGGTTATTTTTTGTTGTTGTTGTCTTTGATTAGTAGGGTTTCTCAGTACATTCTAGATACCAATCATTGGTAATTTATATACATTATAGACTTCTCCTGCCAGTCTATGGTGTGTCATTTGATTTTATTTATGATATCCTTTTGGGAGTTTGTTTTGTAGTGTTTGAGCCTTGGGGTATCTACCCCAGGTGTCTGAATAGTAAAGATCTGGGGATTTTTAGCAGGATGATGAATGATGTGCATGAGAGTGGTAGGCTCTTTTTTTTTTTTTTAAGATTTTATTTATTTATTTGACAGAGAGATAGCGAGAACAGGAACATGATGTGGGAGCGGGAGCCCGATGTGGGGCTCGATCCCAGGACCCTGGGATCATGACCTGAGCCGAAGGCAGACACTTAATGACTGAGCCAGCCAGGTGCCCCGAGTGGGTAGGCTCTTATGCCAGACTGTTGGCATTTAAACCCTTTGGGCAAGTTATTAATCTTTCTGCCTCATTTTTCTTATTTGTAAAGTGGGGATATTAATAGTACATGTCTCATAAGGCTGTTGTAACGATTGAATGAGTGTATTTTTTTCTATTGCTGCATAACAAATTACCACAAATTTAGCAGCTTAAAACAACATCAGCTTATTATTTTACAGTTTCTGTGGGTCAGGAGTTGAGTTTGTTTTCCTCTCCCATGACCACCACACTCATAGCACCTCTGACACCAGATACATGGGGGCTTTTCCCCCCGCCGAGCAATTCTCTGTGACACTAGCTGGCTGTCCTACAATTTAACTCAAATCCAACACCATCTACCTGGAGATGACATGAGACCCCACAGGTTAAGGGCTCAGTCCTACAAGACTGCCCTCCATCCTCACTTCAGATGCCAATTGCGAGTCTAGGTTGTCACCTGTGCTTCTGACCTATAAGCTATAAATCCGAGGTTCCCATGACTCCCTTTTTGGGTTCAATTAGCTTACTAGAGTGGCACACAGAACTCAGGAAAATAGTTTTCTTAATATTTACCAGTTTATTAGAAAAGGACATGATAAAAGATGCAGATGAACATCCAGATGGAACAGGTGCATAGAACAAGGTATGTGGGAAGGCATGGAGCTTCCATCTTTATAAGGGCACCACTCTCCCCAATCCTCCACACGTTCACCAACCTGGAAGCTCTCAGAAACCTGTACTTTGGGATTTTTGTGGAGGCTTCATCACATAGGCATAAATCATTAACTACATTTCTATCCCTTCTCCCCTCTCTAGAGAATGGGCATGGGGCTGAAAATTCCAAGCTGCCTTTCTTGGTTTGGTCCTTCTGGTGACAAGCCCCCTTCCAGGAGCCCCTAGTCATCTCATTAGAACAAAAGACACTTCTGTCACCTTGAAATTCCAAGGGATTTAGGAGCTCTGTTCCTGGAGTCAAAGACCAAATATCAGAACAAAAATGTTTCTAGTGCTGTTATTACTTAGAAATTCACAAAAGTTCTAGGAGCTCTGTGCAAATATATGTATTTTCTATTATCTCATGGGATTCCAAGCATGTTTTTACTGGATCTTATGCTTTCACAAAGTGGAAATCAGGTTTTGGCTAGGGTTTCAATGTCCCCTGGAGTTTGGGGTCTTCTTCTAAGCTCATTGGTTGTTGGTAGAATTCAGTTCCTTATGGTTGTAGGATACTTTCTTTCTTGCTGTTGGCCAACTGGGCAACCTTCTTATATTCTAGAGGCTGCTTGCCTTCCCTGCAGTTTGCCCCTGTGAGGCCAGCAGGATAATCTCTCTCATCCTCCAAATTTCTTCCTTCAGGAAGGGCTCAGTGACTTTTAAGAGCTCATATGATTAGGTCAGGCCCACCCAGGATGATTTCCCTTTTGATTAACTCAAAGTAAACTGACGAGGGACCTTTATTATATCTGCAAAATCTCTTCTGCCATCTGATGTAATATAATCATGGGAGTCCCTATTCCACCACAGTTACAAGTCACACACACCCAGTAGGGAAGAGTTTGTACAGAGTGTATTCAACAGGCGGCAGGAATCTTGGGGTCATCTTAGAATTCTACCTACCATAACATTTCTACTCACTGGTTAAACTGCAACAGGTTTTGGTCAATTCCATAAACACATTTGTATTTAGAACTTGAGGAATTTCATATTGGACTTTTTTTTTTTTTTTTAAGTAAGGTCTACACCCAATGTGGGGCTTGAGCTCACGACCCTGAGATCAAGAGTTGCATGCTCTATGAAGTGAGCCAGCCAGGTGTCCCTCAAATCGGCATTTCTTATCTATTACCCTCTGAGCCCTTTGGGAAAGAACAGTCTTGAACAGAATGGAGGGCAGAAGTAAAAGTGTTTGGGAAGCCGCCCCCCACCCCTGCCAGAAGTCACGGAAGATCAGGACAAAGCCTAGGTTCTCTGTGCCTTCTTTTCAGGTGAGGACTGATAGCTGGAGCCAATGACATGCTTGTGTCTGACATTTGGTTGCTCTATTAATTACACAGATGGGTAACTTTTCATTAGGCTTCCTCATTCAAATTTGAATATGCCTTCATTCTCTTTAGGGTCTTTAGCAAATTAGATTTCTGATTTATTTTATAGAAATTTAACTCAGTTATTTTTAATGATGAAGAAAGAACAGAAATCATCATTCATAGAATTTTTAATGGGACAAGTGATTTCAGTATTCTTTAGGGGAAGTATTTTTGGGCAAAAGTTACCCATACAGTCCCCATGATTATTATTTCAAATATGAAACTGAATGAAAAGAAGAAAGATTTGCTGATTTTTGTGTTTGAGATTCCTGTACCTGAGGCACAGGGAGTGTTCAATTTATTTGTAATACTATAAATTATGCATTAGATTAGCATTTTTGGTGATTTATTTTCTCACTTATTAATTTAATGAATACAGTTTTTCAAAGTGAGGTTTAATATTGTGAGTAATACAGTGGTAGTAGGGATGAGGCAGACCTATCCTCGTGGGTTCAGTGAGAATACCTTCATTTTCATAACTTACAGCATTATCCCTTATATAGAGAGATTGAACCAAATGTCACGCTTCCTGCATTTGCCTGTATTAGGATGGTTTGTTAAAGAGGAAACATTTTGTGTTTGGCTGAAAGTAGCAATTTAGAAAAAAATCTTAGGGAAATTTTAAGAACTGAATTATTGTCAATAGTTCTAAGAACTTATAAATGAACTGTGACAATGGAAAAAATGGCATTTGAGACATTTCTCAATATGAAAGAATATGAACTAGTGTCATCAAGAACTTAGAAACCAGGTTTTTAAAAAAGATTTTATTTATTTATTTGACAGAGAGAGAGAGAGCACAAGCAGGGGGAGCAGCAGAGAGAGAGGGAGAAGTAGGCTCCCCATAGAGCAGGGAGCCTGACATGGGACTTGATCCCAGGATCCTTGGGTCATCACCTGAGCTGAAGGCAGACGCTTAACCGGCTGAGCCACATAGGTGCCCCTAGAAACCAGATTTGATTATATTTATGGTATGTGTGAAATAATAAAACTATGTTCTTTCATTTTAATATCTATGAGTATAAAGCCAACTGAGTATCTAAAGTCTGGAACATACTTAGCTCACTCACAGTGAAGGTGTGATCACTGGCATTGATGCAAAATAAAATTCACCAATAAGCTTTAAAAGAAAGAAAACATGGGCGCCTGGGTGGCTCAGATGGTTAAGCGTCTGCCTTCGGCTCAGGTCATGATCCCAGAGTCCTGGGATCGAGTCCCGCATCGGGCTCCCTGCTAGGCGGGGAGCCTGCTTCTCCCTCTGCCTCTGCCTCTCTCTCTCTCTCTCTGACTTTCATGAATAAATAAATAAAACATTTAAAAAAAATTTAAAAAAAAATAAAAGAAAGAAAACATGATCAACAATGGTTACTGTCATATAATAATATTACTCTATGCACATGTTGGAAATGCAGTTGTTTACTGAAGTTCCATCTTAAAAACAAATTATACAGAATTCGTTTCTGGGGATATTAAATATAATTTGAGTAGGTTTCCCCTCAGTCAATCAATCATATGTGGATACTTCCAGGCGAAATGACTTTGTTGAAAATTTTGGAAAATTAGGTGACGAGGTGGCCGAGGGGTTAAGGCGATGGACTGCTAATCCATTGTGCTCTGCACGCGTGGGTTCGAATCCCATCCTCGTCGGCGGCTCCCCCGCTGCGCCGGTGGAGAGAGGTTTTAGCTCTTGGTGAGCGAGAGGCTTCGCTAGCTTCTTGCCGAAAGTGTTTGTAGGAAAAACCCAGAAACAGGCTAGAAAATTTTGGAAAATTAGTTGGTTTGTTCTAGTTCTTGGTAGTCATAGCTCTGTCGGGTTGCTGTTCACTGCTACCAGATCTTATTTTAAAAAATGATTTGATATGTGCATATGTTGAGAAATGATTATCATGGTAACTTTGGTTCATATCAATCACTTCACATAGTAAAAAATTTTTTCTGGTAATGAAAACTTTCGGTATTTACTCTCTTAGCAACTTTCAAATATGAAGTACAGTGTTGTTAACTATACTTACCATGTTGTATGTTACTGCCCCAGAACTTTTTATCTTATAACTAGACAACCTTCATTGATTTTGCCCATCCCTCACCCCTTGCCTTTGGCAATCACCAATCTGTTCTCTGTGTCTTTCCTTTCCTTTTCCTTTTCCAAGTTTCCACATATAAGTGAGATCATATGGTATTTGTCTTTCTCTCTCTGACTTATTTCACTTAGGATAGTGCCTTCAAGATCCATCCATGTTGTTGCAAATAGCAGGATTTCCTTCTTTTTACAGCTGAGTAATATTCCATTTTCTTTATTCATTCATCAATTGATGGACACTTAGGTTTCTTCCATGTCTTGACTATTGTGAATAATTCTACAATGAACAAGGGAGTGCAGATATCTGTTCAAGATAGTGATTTTATTCCTTTGGATATATATCCAGAAGTGGAATTGCTGGATCATATAGTAGTTCTATTTTTAATTTTTTGAGGTACCTCCATATTGTTTTCCACAGTGGCTACACCAACTTACATACATTCCCACCAACAGTGCACAAGTGTTCCCTTTTCTCCACATCCTTGCCAACACTTGTTTCTTGTGTTTTTGATAATAGCCATTCAACAGATATGAGGTGATATCTTATTCTTGTTTTGATTTGCATTTCCTTGATGATTAGTGATGTTGAAAGCTTTTCATATACCTGTTGGATGTCTTTTCAGATCTTCTCATTTTTAACTTTTTTTTTTAAGAAAGGGAGAGTGAGTGGGGAGGGGCAGAAGGAGAGGGAGAGAATCTTAAGTAGGCTCCATGCTCAGCATAGAGACCGATGCAAGGCTTGATCTCACCACCCTGAGATCATGATGACTGGAGCCAAAACCAAGAGTCAGACACTTAACTGACTGAGCCACTCAGATACCCCAGATCTCGTTTTTAAAAGAAGCAGGAAGCTGAGCTTTGTTTTGTATGAGATCTTCTAATTTTTAAATGTTGGCTCAATTTTTGTGAAGGTGCCTTTTGGCCGAAAGGAAACCTGTGTGTGTTCCATTGGGGAGAGAGATCTGTGTGGGGAATTGATATTGATGTGAAACAGAAAGAAGATAGGTTCACGACCACTATGCTCCTCCCTTTCCTGGTGCCTTAGGGAAACCTCTCCATCTTCTGAACTTTAGCTTCCATTTATTCAAGAGGGGATTGGCACATTCCTGGTTCTGGGATGGGCACAAGGAACAAAACATTTTTTTCCTTTTGTATCTATATGACATGATGAATGTTAACTGAATTTATTGTGACAATCATTTCTTTTTTTTTTTAACATTTATTTATTTGAGGGAGAGAGAAAGAGAGCATGCGTGTGTGTGAGTGGAGGGAGGGGCAGAGGGAGAGGGAGAGAACCTCAAGCAGACTCCCTGCTAGTGTGGAGCCCGCCCCGAATCAGGGCTCCATCTCATGACCCTGAGATCATACCTGAGCCAAAACCAAGAATCAGATGCTTAACCAACTGAGCCGCCCAGGCGCCCCAGCAATCATTTCATAGTATATGCAAGTCACTATGCTGTACACCTTAAACTTATATAGTGCTGTGTGCCAGTTATATCTCAATAAAACTGGGGGAAAAGAGGGGATCAAGTGATATGTTCTCTAAAGCTTCCTCCTCTGAAACTCTTTGACTTGCTTTTTCTATTTTGTACTGGCAACATGCTGTGTTTCTTGAAGAATCCTCTATTTAATACATGAAATTCATACATTACTTGATTTCTCATGTGTTTTTCATATGCTCATTATGTTTCACATAGATGTTCTCAGAGCAGTAGCACACTCTGGAGCAGTTGTAACTTATTATTCTTTTGTTTTGACATTGTAGGCTTTTCAAGGATTATTTTCTTAATTTATAGTCCAAGTAATAAAGTCCATCTTCTAGATATAAAGAGAATTAGCATCATAATTATTTTCTCTTTCCTTCCTTCTTTTCATTTTGTGTGGAATTATCTCTTGGACCATGGATAGGTAGCAGAGAATGAAACTAAACTTAACAGACATTTAGTGAATTTCAGCTTTTCAGGCCGTCAGTCTGGTTAATCCAGTTCCAGTTTTTACTTCGCTTTTAACAGTGTAGAAATTCTGAAAATTCTAACACTAGCTGTAGGAATTCCTGTTTTGCAGGTTAGGCTGCAGAATTTGGTTGTTTATTAAGATTGGTTTCTTAGATTCCCGGAATTATTTTTTAGCAATCTGGGCTTGTTATGCCATCTAAAAGTGTCATACCATTTTTAAAAAAACAACACTCAAGTGTAAGAAAAACAATAAGAAACAGGCAGCCTCATTGTAAAATTCTATTCAGAGTCCCTAACCATTTGTCAAGGTCTCTCTACATATTTGTTGTGAAAAGGTATCCTTAGCAACCAAGATCATTGACTTTTTATATAAAAGAGACCCCAGCCCATTCTTCTAACATCTAAAGGTTCCACTGCTTGACACTGGTTTGCTTTTCCTTCCCACGATAACAAGCACAGATGGCCAGATGTGACAGCAAAGCACGGGGGCCACTCCACTTGAATGAAAAGTGGGATGTGCTGTAGGCCAGGCACATGGTGGTTTTCCTCCTCAGCACTCTCTTTTTTATCTTTCATCGAGACGCTCATAGCAAGGCTGCCCCACAAAAAGAAATCTGGCATTTCATTATGGCACTAGGGAAAATGAAGGGGAAATAAAAATCCCTCTGGAGCATTTTAAAAATGTAGAATGAAAGAGAGCTATATGAAATTCCACCTGGAAGCAAAATGTATATTCTTACAAATTGTCCTTATTGAGAAAAGAATGATAATGAGAAAAGAATGATTAGCCCCTAGGATGGTTGTATGACAATCGTATGAGGGCATACCTGAGAAAAACATGGACGCTGTTTCCTAATTTTTATCCTAAATTGGTGATTTCTTTAATCAAAGGGAGTTCCTCTGCTTCTAAAGTGGCTCCTTTTTTCATAAACTAGGTTGGGGAAATTTTCAGAAAGAAGCTTTCATTTTCAAAATTTTTTTTGGAGATACTAAATACCCTTTTCCCTTTCTTCTGCAGGAAATTCCAGCAAATGTCTCAATTGGCGACCGTGAAAGAAGCACCGGCTTCCTGAGTACAGGCAGCGTTCACACAAGTTAATTTCCAACCAGTCAGAGCTATCTGCTAAAGTGGGAGGGGGACAGCAATGATAAAAACCAAACCCTTCCTTTTTTTTGGCGCTCATATTTTGGGTAGTTACCTCCTGCTTCTAACTTGGTTCTCTTTGCTTCTGTTTAACTGCAGAAATGTTTCCTAGAATTGGTGGTTCACACTTAGAAGCCTCTGCACTTGACAACTTAAAGATTTCTTTTTACCTCTCCGTGGCTGACTATTATGTGACATTTACAATTCAGGCAATGCTTTGTGTTTCTGACCTGCCACTTTCTATGTGGAATAAGGACAAGCAGCTTGGGGAACCTCACTCTGAACAAGGCTCCCTGAGCTCACAGCGAACACTGTGTTTCCTCATGAGATGTAGGAATAAAGAATTAGCTCAGGAGGTGCAAGGGACCTTCTCAGACCTTCTCCTCTTATAGAATTCAGATCTGGTTTCATAGTCTTCCAGTTTCTGAAAACCCAAGGTGACTTTGGACATGAGGCATCTGGGCATAATGACATAATTGTGGACAGTTGTGTGAAGGAGTCACAAACACAGGGAAAGTGGGAGACCCTTCCATTGTAGTGTAGCTTGTACCTACGGTTTCTGTTTTTTTTTTTTTTTAGATTTATTTTATTTTTATTAACATATAATGTATTATTTGTTTCAGGGGTACAGGTCTGTGATTCATCAGTCTTATACAATTCACAGCACTCACCAAAGCACATACAGGACTTGCCGGGTTTCTTTCTTATTAATGAGCTCCCCTTAAGGTACTAACTCAAGCAGTTCTATTATTTTTTGGTCGGAAATGACCAAATTCGCTCTTACATTAATCAAGGAAAAGGTTGTTCCAAGTTACCTTATGGTCTTTCTCAGGGAGAAATCACCCCTTAAGAGAATGGGAAACTTCTTTTATGCGGAATAAAATGTGTGTACTACCCAGCAGATAAAGCATGTAAAGCAAAGAGGTTAGGCTGTGGATGTGGGATCTACTATCCAACAAAGGCTCTTTCAGGCTTGATTCCTCAACCGTCAGTCCTTAAGGGAGAGGACATTTGCTTTTTTAAAATGTTATTTTGCCTTACATCAAAAGACCATCAGCCTGAGTAAATAAACAGAATAAGAACAAGTGCTCTCAAGTCCAAGGTCGGCATGCCATTAACAGCCAAGTAAACCTGGAAAAAAAAATCTGATTTTTTTTCTCCTTCTCGACTATATCCAGAAATAATCAAGCGCTTCCTTGGCTCAAGATACTAACTTTGGTAAATACGTAGATGTAGTATGTTTCCATTTCATTTTTGTGTTCTCTTTTCTGTTGTATTGAAGGTTTCTGTGAAATGGTACACTTCAAATTGCTTCTGTCAATTCCAGTTTTGCTTCCTTTCAGTTAGGCAGCAGCTGGGGAAAAAAAGTGCAATTTAAATAATTGAGTTATTTAAAGTGAAAGATATGAAGGCTGAAGTTCTTGCTCACTAATATAAATTGTTTCTGGTCTCAACTGGCTTTATGATAGATGGTTCCTATTTGCTGGGTGGATTGTACTCTGTGAGTCAGAGGATTTCCTATACTAAGGTAGAAGTAGTTTCAGGACTATATCTTGGTCCAGATGGTCTTAAAAAAAGATCGCTAACCTACAAAGGCCAAGTGCGGCAATTTTGGCGGTGAGAAAGAGTCCTTCAAATGGGCCACTAGGTGGTGGTGCTGCACCATAGGAGCTGAATGCTGTCTGCCCTCTTATTTCAGGGCTGGGAATACTTGTGCGGAGGTAACTGATCACTGATGTCTGTGCTCAGAAGCAATACCGTTGGCCCATGCAAAGGTGGTCTTTATGTTATATATCTGGTAACTGGATATTCTGTTAACCTTTTGTCAAGGCTGTGATTTGTTGAGTGAACAAACTATTGTTTGTCTAAAGACCATGATGGTTTTTGTTTTTGTTTTTGTTTTTAATTGGAAAGGAACTGTAAGGGCAAAATTCAAAATTTGTTGAGATTTATATGTAAAAATTTTTTACATTAATTTATTCTTTCCAATGGTTGGTTAAAATTTCCCTGACACTGGGACGCCTGAGTGGCTCAGTCAGTTAAGTGTCTGCCTTCAGCTTGGGGTCATGATCTCAGGATCATGATCTCAGGGTCCTGGGATTGAGCCCCGCATTGGGCTCCCTGCTCAGTGGGGAGCCTGCTTCTCCCTCTGCCTGCCACTCCCCCTTCTTGTTCTCTCTCTCTGTCAAATAAATAAATACTATCTTAAAAAAAATAAAATTTCCCTGAGACTGAGGACTTTGATGGCTGAATGGAAAAGAACGGCTGGCCAGAGTTGGCCTCATGAGGTGGCAGGAGCTCTGCGCTGGGTCCTGAAAAAGGAGCTGGAAGGTTGCTGGGTGAGGCACCTACTTGCTGGGCCTGTTCTCAGCTGCAATATGAGAGATTTGGATTGGACACCACTAAGGTCCCTTCTAATTCTAACAGTCTATGATTATCTGATTTTAAGCAGTTGCCAAGTGTAGAAGCTCCTGAAGGCCATTTAATTTTATTCCGATTTACCAGAAAGGCATATGAATGTTATGAATGTTTATAGTATGGTATAATACTCTTGTTTAATGTGAATAATGCTCTTGTTGAATAATGCTTTTGAATGATGCTCTTGTTTAATGTCAGAAGTTATGTTCATTCCTGGAAATCCAAGATATGGAATGAAAACTTTGAAGTTTTAGTTAAAGAAATGATGAAACTGTTTATTATAATATTATCTTAGGCTTCATTTTTGCTGCCAATGTATTAGAAACCACTGGCCTTCCATTTGCTACATTTAAAATTACATCAGAAGTTCAGACAAAGACAAATACCGTATGTATATTCTCATCTGTATGTAGAATCTAAAAAAGCTAAACTAAAAGAGTAGAATGGTGGTTGCCAGGGGTGAGGGGGTAGAGAAAACGGGGAGATGGTCCTCAAAGAGTACAGAGCTCTCTTATAAGATGAATAAATGGGGATCTAGTGTACAGCATGGTGGCTATAATTTAAAATACAATATTTAAAATATTGTATTATATACTTGAAAATTGTTAAGGGAGTATCACCACACACACACACACACACACATACACACGACACAAACAGGTAATTATGTGAGGGGATGGAGGTGTTAACTAACCTCATTGTGGTAATCATTTTGCAATGTATACATATATCAAATTATCACATTGTCCCCCTTAAACTTACATCTACTCTATGTCATTTTTTAAAGGGTTTTATTTATTTATTTGAAAGAGAGAGAGAGAGCATAAGCAGGGGGAGGGAGAAGGAGAGGGAGAACTAGGGAGCCTGAGATGGGGTTCGATCCCAGACCCCTGGATCATGACCTGAGGCAAAGGCAGATGCTTAACCAACTGAGCCACCCAGGTGCCCCATGTACTGTATATCAATAAAATCTCAATAAAGCTGAAAAAATTAAATTCACATTAGAATTTTGGGATCATAAGTGTGACTATAAAGAATTATATAATGTTCTTGTAAGGATATGATGTATTTTACAGAGTTGTCTACATATTCCCTTTGAATTAATTTATTGGTTAATTTTCTTTTAAGTGATGTATTCATACATTCAGAGAACCAGTAATGTGCTCTGCCTTCAAGGAGATTACATTTTTCTAGTCAGATAATTAGACAAGCAATTACAAGAATATGTGGGTATGTGATCTAAGTGGAGAAATACAAGATTCTCTGAGAGAATATAGCAATAGAGAAGAAAATTACTAATACTGTAGCAACTTCACAAGGAAAAACTACAAGTAGATTCAATTTCACAGGGATGTTTAACAGAAAAAAACGGTCCTTTAACAGGGGAAACAGGAAAAAGCATTGTGTGTCTGTATTAAATGGTTTTTTCCTTTATGAAATCTGGAAACATGTAAAAATTTTTCAACATTTTGATTATAGATGCTATAGAAAAGCTACAGAAATAAATACGAAGGGAATATTTTTCTTTTAAAGTTACATAAACAGTTGGAGCTGGAGAAAAACTTTAAATATCAGTAGGCTTCCTCCCTGCCCTTGTTACTCATATCCTTCCTTGAGGAAAATTATGAACTCCTAATTAGAACTTCAAAGTTGCCCCAAATGTGAGAATAAGAAGCAACAGTTTGCGTTTGCAATATAGAGCGTTTCAGATTAATGACAACTTTTGCTTATGCAAGAAATAAATACACTGAAATCTGTCATTCATACTGTGAACAAAACAAGGGAGAAAATATTCCTAGAACCAGTGATTCATAGTTATTTTTGTTGGGGTGAAAAACCATCTCTTGAGAAGGACAATGGTTCAGTGAACAAATGCCACAGTGCATGGGCTGACACAAGCCATACTTGTAGCTGAATGGAGGAGGAAAAAGGTTTTTTTTTTACAAGGCCAGTTTTGATGCAATTGAAATATTACATTTTTAAAACTCTACTCATTGTTGATGAGTAATCTGATTTTAATGATCGTCCTTTGTTTGAGATACATATATTCTGACAACTAATTCCCCTTTCTACCCCCAAATAGAATGTTTGAAGTTTGATATTATCCGTTATTAATGTTTTCTGTATTATTTCCACACCTTGGGCTCCTTCTAAGTGCCACATCCAGTTGTAGCCACCAGAATGTATTGTGAGCCCATCTCCCGGGGACAATTTCTGGGGCATTTATATTGAATTAGAGAATGTTAGGGGCGGACATGGCTTTAAAGAGCGCCTAATCCCTTATTTTACAGATGGAAGATTCAGTCGCATTTAGTTACATATCTGGTAGGTCATGGAGCTCCAACTATAACTTGGAGAAGAAGAGAAAGTACGAGAGAATTTGATTTTATGAAGAATTTACTGGGATAGCCATGGAACACACCTTATTTAATTTTAGTCCTCACAATAATCCTTTGTCATGGGCAAATCTTTATTTTTAGATGAAGAGATTAAGGCTCGAAACGTAAAGGAGAGCAGTCTAGATCTAGTTTGCTGGCTTTTCACTCACTCATTCCTATCTGTTGAGAGGCCATCTGTGTCACGCACTGTGCTAGGGATTCAGAGGTGTGCAAACATAAATGGATTCCAGGCTCAGCTTGCTTACCATTTAGCTGCAGAGACAGACATCATCTAAATAATCACACCAAAAGATGTAAAATTACCCCATGAAGGCTCTGAAGGATAGGACAGGTCTTTTGTTCTACATTGTGATACAAAACCAAGTGGAACCATTTCCCATGAGTGTGGTCTTTGCAACAGCTTGGCTAACCAAGTGCTAACCTCTTGGAGAGCCAGTTTGGGGAAGAAGCTGGACCAGTTGGTAGGATGACAACAGATGGACAGGGTGCCACCCTTTGAGTAACTTCTCTGGAGTCTCATGGTCTTGTTTTCCTACAGCTTCCTGTAGTGATTTTTCTGGCATAGTTTTAACAATAGCTGTGTCAACTTTTTTTTCAATTGTAGGAAAGACTTGCTTTGTGAAATTCTGCTCAGGAAGGTATAGCTCGCATTGCTCTCTCCCAACCACACTTTCTGATCTTGATAAAACTCCATGGAAATTGATTGTGATAGTGATGATGACTTCTCCTTATTATGAACTGTGATCTTAAAAATTAAGTTGCCATTTCTTTGAAAAAAGTGGATGGTATTTTGATGGGGATTGCATTGAATGTGTAGATTGCTCTAGGTAGCATTGACATCTTCACAATGTTGATTCTCCCAATCCATGAGCATGGAACGTTTTTCCATTTCTTTGTGTCTTCTTCAATTTCTTTCATGAGTATTTTATAGTTTTCTGAGTACAGATTCTTTGCCTCTTTGGTTAGATTTATTCCTAGGTATCTAATGGTTTTGGGTGCAATTGTAAATGGGATAGACTCCTTGATTTGTCTCTCTTCTGTCTTGTTGATAATCTTAAAATTTGTATGGAACCAGAAGAGACCCAGAATAGCCAGAGGAATACTGAAAAAGAAAAGCAAAGCTGGCGGCATCACAATTCCGGACTTCCAGCTCTATTACAAAGCTGTCATCATCAAGACAGTTTGGTACTGGCACAAAAACAGACACATAGATCAATGGAACAGAATCAAGAGCCCAGAAATGGACCCTCAACTCTATGGTCAACTTATTTTTGACAAAGCAGGAAAGAATGTCCAATGGCAAAAAGACAGTCTCTTCAACAAATGATGTTGGGAAAATTGCACAGCCACATGCAGAAGAATGAAACTGGACCATTTCCTTACACCACACACAAAAATAGACTCCAAATGGTTGAAAGACCTAAACGTGAGACAGGAGTCCATCAAAATCCTAAAGGAGAACACAGGTAGCGACCTTTTCGACCTTAGCCGCAGCAACTTCTTCCTAGAAACATCGCCAAAGGCACGGGAAGCCCGGGCAAAAATGAACTATTGGGATTTCATCAAGATAAAAAGCTTTTGCTGTGCAAAAGCTTT
>NW_027397073.1:50220353-50415622 GCF_003265705.2 Callorhinus ursinus
AACGACAGATGTTGGTGGGGATGTGGAGAAAGGGGAACCCTTCTACACTGTTGGTGGGAATGCAAGCTGGTGCAACCACTCTGGAAAACAGTATGGAGGTTCCTCAAACAGTTGAAATTAGAGCTACCGTTCGATCCAGCAATTGCACTCCTGGGTATTTACCCCAAAGATACAAATGTAGGGACCCGAAGGGGTACATGTACCCCAATGTTTATAGCAGCAATGTCCACAATAGCCAAACTGTGGAAAGATCCAAGATGCCCATCGACAGATGAATGGATAAGGAAGAAGTGGTATATATACACAATGGAATATTATGCAGCCATCAAAAGGAATGAGATCTTGCCATTTGCAACGACGTGGATGGAACTGGAGGGTGTTATGGTGAGTGAAATAAGTCAATCAGAGAAAGACATGTATCACATGACCTCAAAGATATGAGGAATTCTTAATCTCAGGAAACAAACTGGGTTGCTGGAGTGGTGGGGGGTGGGAGGGATGGGGTGGCTGGGTGATAGACATTGGGGAGGGTATGTGCTATGGTGAGCGCTGTGAATTGTGCAAGACTGTTGAATCACAGATCTGTACTTCTGAAACAAATAACGCAACATATTTTAAGAAAAAAGAAAAAGAAGAAGATAACAGGAGAGGAAGAAAAGGGGAGTATGTCAGAGGGGGAGACGAACCATGAGAGATGATGGACTCTGAAAAACAAACTGAGGGTTCTAGAGGGGAGGGGGGAGGGGGATGGGTTATCCTGGTGATGGGTATTGAGGAGGGCACGTTCTGCATGGAGCACTGGGTGTTATGAACAAACAATGAATCATGGAACACTGCACCAAAAACTAATGATGTAATATATGGTGATTAACATAACAATAAAAAAATTAAAAAAAAAATTAAGTTGCCAGTGTGCCTGGGTGGCTCAGTTGGTTAAGTGTCCGACCCTTGATCTCAGGGTCCTGGGATCAAAGCCCTATGTTGGGCTCTGCACTCGGTGTGGAGTATGCTTGAGATTCTCTCTCTCTCCCTCTACCCCTCCCCTGGCTTGTGCTCACTCTCTAAAATAAATAAATAAATCTTTTAAAAAAAGTAAGTGCCTTGCCGATTTATGAGTGACTATCTGTCCATCTATCTGTCCATCCATCCATCCATCCATCTATTCTCTTAGTGGTTTTTCCTTGTGTCTGACAAAGTAGAATTCTAAGGAAGGTTTTGTCAGTGGTTATGATGACTCTGTCAAATTTTGTTTGCATATAAGACAGAAATCAAAGGGAGTATGGAAATATGGAAAACAAAATGATTTTGTTTTGACAAAAATGGAAACTTAGATGAGTGTTGTCTTTTTTATATCCATTGTCATTATAAAGTTTGTATAATACACTTTTATTTTTCTCTTTTGATGTCTTTCTAGATATCTTTTCTTGCAAATATATGGATATATGTATACTTACTCATTTTATGAAGATGAAAGCATACTCTGTAAACATTTTTGTGGCCCCTTGTCTTCTTAGCAATTTATCACAAACATTTTAAGTTTGATTCATACACTTCATATAGTTTTAATGGCTGCATGGCATCCCATTGTAAGAATGTGCCATAATTTAATTAATTCAATTAATCTCTTTTTGTTGGGTACACTTGAGAATTTCTCCATTCTTATAAACTTTGCTGCAATGAACATTCTTGCATGTTTACTTTGTGCACTTGATCATTAATTTCCTTACAATAGGTATCTAGAAGTGGAATTGCTGTATGAAAGACTTTTGATATTGTCTGCCAAACGGTTCTTTTTCAAAGGTTGAATTGATTTATGCTCCCATCAGTAGAGCATGAGGGTATCTGTCTCTCCACTGATTTTCTGTCATAATTCACTAAGCAATGCCAGTGAACATTTTTTAACTATTGAAAACTTTTCCATATATCATTGACCTGTTCCTTTTCTTGTTTTGGAAATTGCTTGTCTATATCCTTTGGCCAATTTTCTACTGAAGTGTCTGCTTTATTTTTTTTGTAAAGTCTCTTTACATAGAAAGGACATTTTCCCAGTTTATGATTTACATTTTGACTATGATAATGATGTTTTTTGAGTTACAAAATTGCAGTATTTTGATATAGTCAACTTTATTTACTTCTTCCTTTGTGGTTACTCCACCTACTGTTATAGTAAGGAAAAATCTCCATGCTCCAAGTTCATATAATTATTCTACATATTTGTTCTAGTGCTTTATTTTAAAAGATTTGTATCTGCCTGGAACCTATTTTGGAATATGGTGTGTATTAGAAATATAGTCTTTGTTCCAAAATAATTCAAAGAAATACTTAGATTTGTTTCTTGGGCTTTTCATATTGGTCATTGGTCTGTCTGCAGGAAAGTCACCAATATTACATTATTCAGATTAATTTCTTTTGTTATTTTTAATTGTTATTTTATGTTATGCAAAATGTATATAACATAAAATTTACCATTTTAATCATTTTAAGTGTGTAATTCAGTGGTGTTAACTACATTAACAATGAACTATATCATTATCCATTTCCAGAACTTTTCCAACATCTCAAATAGAAGCTCTGTACTCATTAAACAATAATTCCTTGTTCCCCTCACTCCAGGCCCTGGTAACCTCTATTCTACTTTCCATCTCTATGCATTTGCCTATTTTAGGTACCTCGTATAATTGGAATCATACAATATTTGTCCTTCTGTGTCTGGCTTATTTCACTTAGCAGAATGTTTTCATGGTTCATCTATATTGTAGCATGTATCAAAATTTCATGCCTTTTACAACTGAATAATATTGTTATGTGTATATACTGCATTTTTAAATCCATCCATCTGCTGATGTATATTTGGGTTGCTTTCTCCTTTAGGCTATTGTGAATAATGCTTCTGTGAACACTCGGGTATAAGTATCTTTTTGAAATATAGTTTTATAATACCCTTAAATATATCATAATGTATATTTTTCTTCATTATTGTTCATCCTAATTTTTTCCCTGGGCTTTTGGATAGTGGCCCAGACTAAGGAAGTGGTTGGGGGTATGGACTCTGGGTTGGTTGGTTTGTATTTGAAAAGCAGACCAAGAGGAGGACTCCTCTTTAGGAGGCAGGGGTGATGAACCAGTCAAGAGGCCAAGTCAAGGTGACTCAAATACATTACTAGGTGGTCCAGAATAAGGCATGTCCAACAAATGCATGGAGGGTAGATCTTAAAGCATCAAGTTTAAAGAAACAAAAGTATGGTTATTCATGATCCTTCTCAGTTTTTCTAAACCTTCAGTAAAGTTCTGTTTTATGATAATGATACTTTGGGGAATTAAGGAAACAGTTATTTTCCATGTTATAGATGTTGCTATAAGAATTGAATAGAGTAGGGGTGCCTGGTTGGCTCAGTCGGTTAAGCATCTGCCTTCAGCTGGGGTCATGGTACCAGGGTCCTGGGATTGAGCCCTGCATTGGGCTCTCTGCTCAGCCGGGAACCTGCTTCTCCCTCTCCCTGTGCCTGTTGCTCTGCTCTTCTATGTAGATAGAAGACCTGCTCCAGGAAGGGAGCTGTCACCATAGATAAGTACCTTATAATATGAACTAGGTGTGGCAGACAGGGAGGAACTTAGTGAAGTCTATTTATTAAAATTCTTCTCTATGTCCCATTGTTTTTTGTATGGCCTAGCACACACTTATTTATCAAACATCTACTCTTTATTATTTTCCTTCCCTTTGAAGTTCCAAACTCTTACCCACTTCTCCTTAGCTCAGAATGGCATACAAATCTCAATTTCCTGACTGCCTATGGACCTCATATTCTTATGGAGTCCCCATATATGTGTAATTAAATTTAATTTTCTTCTGTTAGTCTGTATCATGTCAATTTAATTCTTAAATGAGTCAAAAGAAATTTGAAGGGTAGAGGAAAATTTTTCCTCCCTAACACATACAAAAGTGATTCTTATGTCATTGTCATGGATTTTGGCATTCTGATAAAAATAATGCATAAAAAACCTACGTCATTTTACATATCTCTTCAGGAGCCCTTGAGCCCATCTGTAGATGCTGGTCCATGAACATTGAGTGAAACATCTCCCAGTATTAAATATATAAGTCACAGTAAAGGAAATGAATACTATGTGTTCTCCTTAAGTTGGCCATAGCACACCTGGTCCAATTACGCATCTTTGATGCTACCACATGTTCATTGACAGAACTACTTTTTCTTTAACCAACTCTCCTGGTTGGGTTCTTACCTATAATGTAGTGTAAAATCAGGTTCACTTAGAATGTTAGAAGTAGTTCTTTCATCATAAAGGCCAGGGCATTTTTCTAGTATTTATTATTAAAACTTATGATCTTTTTCTATAACCAGTGAAGTTAAGGACTCATTTTTATACCTTTGCTTCTACCTAAGAGTGTGGAAAATCTGGTTCTTTTCTGTTCTGAGTGGAGGTGAGGAAATATGATGACCGAAAAGGAGATTTTATCTTCAAGTTATTGAAAAGTTTTCTGAATAGTTCAGAGGAGAAATAAAAATCACATAATGGAAAAATGAAAGCTTGCTTGACATTTTTCTTAAAATTTTAATAAGAGGTAATTTGATAACTTACTGCTGGCTAACATCTGCCCTGGGACCATGAGTTAGAAGTAATTTCACTGGTAAAATGATACCTACAGGGAATAAAACAAAGCTGTCAATAAGGGTTTCATAAGACACATTTCAAGAGCCTCCATTTATCTGCTTATGTATCTTAAGTTGTAGTAAAAAGTGTCATAAAGAATTTGTCTGGTCTTTGTTCAGGTTTCTGGGATGGAGATCTTAAACCCCTGGATTTTCCCCAGGGACAGAAGTCTCTGTTATTCATGGTGGGCCCCTCAGACCCTTAGACCATGCCTGAGTTTATGCTAATGAGATGATTCAAGGTAGGCCTCTAGATAGTTTCATGGTGGGGCTGGCATGCTGGGAAGACTAACCATCTGAGTGGAGGGTTGCAGCTTTTTTTTTTTTTTTTTTAATTTTAAAGAGGGTTTTAGCCAGGTGATATTAGCATAACCTCTGCGGAGGGGAGAGGAGCTGGAGATTGAATTCAATCACATGTCCAATGACTTGATAAATCATGTCTAATTAATGAAACCCCAATAAAAACTCTAGACACGAAGGTCAAATGAACTTCTTAGATGGTGACATGTGACATGAAGGTGATGTGTTCTGATTCTTTAGGGAGAGGTCATGGAGCTTCTGTGTTTGGAAACTTCCCAGACCTCACCCTACAGGTTTCTTCCTTCATCTAGTCTTGATTTTCACCCTTTGTAAAAAAAAAACCAATACTCATAAATATAGTGCTTTCATGAGTCCTGTGAATCTTTCTATCAAATTATTAAACCTGAGGCAGTAGTGGGAACCTCCAAATTTTTAGTCAGTTGGACAGAAATGGAAAAACAGATCAAGTCAGAAGTTTGGATGGTCTGGGAACTCTGGACCTTATAGCTGGTGTCTGAAGTGAAGATGCTCTTGAGGAGGATTGTGATCTCAACCTGTGAAGTCTGTACTAACTGCAGGTTGTTGGGTTGTTAGCATCACAATTGCATTGCAGAAGGAGTTTAGGTGGATGTAAGAAGAACATCCCTTGCCTGGTAAGGTAATAGACACTGGAATTTGCTACACACTGAATAGGCAATCATCTGTCTTATTCAAAGTTTTGTCTTGACTAGATCTAAGAGATATGGGCTAAATATAGTTTATTACGAATTTTTACCCAGTTACATGGTTCTGATAACTTATAGCCAGCTTTTTCTGGAGGGGGGCTAACACAGTTAAAAATTTACCATTTTGGGGAGGTGCCTGGGTGGCTCAGTAGGTTAAGCATCTGCCTTTGGCTCAGGTCATGATCTCTGGGTCCTGGGATTGAGGGCACTGGGCTCCCTGTTAGGCAAGGAGTCTGCTTCTCCCTCTCTGTCTGTCCGTCCCCCTGCTCATGCTTTCTCTCTCTTTCAAATAAATAAAATCTTTAAAAAATTTACCATTTTTTGTTGTTAATTAAGGATTTTAATAAAAATTCAGTATCTAAGATTGGTAATACATTTATGAAATTATGTTGAATGTTCAGAATGAACATCTGAAGATCTCTACAGTAGAAAGAGGTCTCTACAATGATTTTGAAAGGATCAGAAAGGTTGATGAAGCACTTATTAGCACTCTGTGTAAAGTAGAAATCTGGTTCCTGATCTTAAATATGACAAAGTTGCCATAGAGCTACTATTTACATACAATTTCCCTGATATTTGTCAGTAGTTCTTATAATGGAAAATGTTGCCCTTTAAACATACAGACCTTGTAACAAAAAAATTTAAAGAAATCTCATGATTTGAGTATTTGGACATTTAGATAAGAAAACAAATAATTCAGTTATTTTAGACTGAAAATAAAGTACTAAGAGCAGCTTATTAAATTCACTGGTAGCTAATATTTTCTCCACATAACAAGTATGGATAAGGAAATTACCACAGATGTTTTCCAGTTCCTGAACCCCTAATGTTGGGCTACAAATCACCACAAATCTCCAACATGGAGTATTTGTTTGGTATGCTTAAGTAATGGGTAAATACAAAGCACTAAAGAACCACAGGAACCATTGAAAACACAGAATCTCTAGAGATTGCCATGAGTGCTAAACCAGATCTAGACAAATACATGAAGTAAGTGAAGTTTGTCTTCAGTGCCATTTAAGCATCCTCTCTTCTCTCAATGCATCTCCCACCTCTTTTTGGTTTCCAAATGCTATTATGCTAGGTAGACCATATTTCCATCTCCAGAACACTCTCTGTCCCTTTCCCCATCAAGAATAGTTCTCATTTACCACATTGGGAAGTTCTGATAAATTTATTCTGCCTCAGTTGTTACTGATAAGTGTAAAACATTATTCCTCTGTAAGGGTGTTCCCTCAGCCTCATATGGTGTGAGTTGAGCTGTGGCAGGAAAATTTTCCTTCTTCACCACATGGTATGTTTCCTCAATCACACCATTAACCCGGTTCTTAGAGTCTTAAAGTTTTTTGGTCTTTAATAGATCTCTAATAAGGGGCGCCTGGGTGGCTCAGTTGGTTAAACAACTGCCTTCAGCTCAGGTCATGATCCTGGAATCCCGGGATCGAGTCCCACATCGGGCTTCCTGCTCAGCAGGGAGTCTGCTTCTCCCTCTGACCCTCTTCCCTCCCATGCTTTCTATCTCTCATTCTCTCTCTCTCAAATAAATAAAAAAAAAATCTTTAATAGATCTCTAATAAAATATACTTTAAAATGTGACCAGCCAAAGTCAGCTAGTTGAAGAGGTGGAGACAGAGTGAGCGGTAAGCCTGAAGGTTGGGGTTTGGGGAGGTTATAAGAAAGTGAGTTTCTGTTTAGCTGTAGGGTCTTGGAAGAGCTCTGGAAGAAGAGACAGAGGCTGCTTGGGGTGGGATTAATTTATAAAACTTTAATTTTAGGATTTAGATATGGCTATGTGAAAGGACATCTAGAGAAAAATATACACATAAGTATGTGACTGCCTCATCCACCTTGAAGAAGGTAGTCTTGGTCAAAATCCTAGAAATGGAAAAACAGATCAAGTCAATGTGTGATTCAGGAGGCAATGAGACACAAGAGGAAAAAGCACAGACTGGTTCTAATCTCACCTTTGCCATGGGGCAGCTTTTTAAACTTGGTCCAGTCATTAACATTCCTGGGTCAGTATCTTTCAGGGTGACATAAGGGGGTCAGACTAAATGATTGATTTCTAAGGCATATTCTGGCTCACATTTTCATCTAGAAACCCACTTGTTGATAATTTTGAATATTAAATGTGATTCACATCTTCTTTGTAAGAAGAAAGAACAACACAACACAATAAGTTTTGAGCCCCTACTCTACTGAAATCTCCCATTTCTTCTTTTTTTTATGTTATGTTAATCAACATACATTACATTATTAGTTTTTGATATAGTGTTCCATGATTCATTGTTTCCATGTAACACCCAGTGCTCCATTCAATACATGCTCTCTTTAATACCCATCACCAGGCTAACCCATCCCCCCACCCCCTCCCCTATAGAACCCTCAGTCTGTTTCTCAGAGTCCATAGTCTCTCATGGTTCGTCTCCCCCTCTGATTCCCCCCCTTCATTTTTCCCTTCCTACTACTTTTTTTTTAAACATATAATGTATTATTTGTTTCAGAGGTACAGGTCTGTGATTCAACAGTCTTACACAATTCACAGCGCTCACCATAGCACATACCCTCCCCAATGTCTATCACCCAGCCACCCCATCCCTCCCCGCCAACTCCAGCAACCCTCAGTTTGTTTCCTGAGATTAAGAATTCCTCATATCAGTGAGGTCATATGATACATGTCTTTCTCTGATTGACTTATTTCGCTCAGCATAATACCCTCTGGTTCCATCCACGTCGTTGCAAGTGGCAAGATTTCATTCCTTTTGATGGCTGCATAATATTCCATGGTATATATATACCACTTGTTCTTTTTCCATTCATCTGTCTATGGACATCTTGGCTCTTTCCAGAGTTTGGCTATTGTGGACATTGCTGCTATAAACATTGGGGTGCACATATCCCTTCGGATCACTACATTTGTATCTTTGGGTTAAATACCCAGGAGTGCAATTGCTGGGTCATATGGTAACTCTACTTTCAACTTTTTGAGGAACCTCCATACTGTTTTCCAGAGTGGTTGCACCAGCTTGCATTCCCAAAAACAGTGTAGGAGGGTTCCCCTTTCTCCACATTGCCGCCAACATCTGTCATTTCCAGATTTTGAGGGTGGAATTAATTTATAAAACTTTAATAAACCAGCCATTCTCACTGGTGTGAGGTGGTATCTCATTGAGGTTTTGATTTGGATTTCCCTGATGCCGAGCAATGTTGAGCACTTTTTCATGTTGTTGTTTTTGTGTCTGTTGGCCATTTGGATGTCTTCTTTGGAAAAATGTCTGTTCATGTCTTCTGCCCATTTCTTGATTGGATCATTTGCTCTTTGGGTGTTGAGTTTGATAAGTTCTTTATAGATTTTGGATACTAGCCCTTTATCTGATGTCATTTGCAAATATCTTCTCCCATTCTGTCGGTTGTCTTTTGGTTTTGTTGACTGTTTCTTTTGCTGTGCAAAAACTTTTTATCTTGATGAAGTCCCAGCAGTTCCCATTTTGCCCTTGCTTCCCTTGCCTTTGGCGATGTTTCTAGGAAGAAGTTTCTGCGGCTGAGGTCAAAGAGGTAGCTGCCTTTGTTCTCCTTTAGGATTTTGATGGACTCCTGTCTCACATTTAGGTCTTTCAAGCATTTTTGAGTCTTTTTTTGTGTGTGGTATAAGGAAATGGTCCAGTTTCATTCTTCTGCATGTGGCTGTGCAATTTTCCCAACATCATTTGTTGAAGAGACTGTCTTTTTTCCACTGGACATTCTTTCCTGTTTTGTTGAAGATGAGTTGACCATAGAGTTGAGGGTCCATTTCTGGGCTCTCTATTCTGTTCCACTGATCTATATGTCTGTTTTTGTGCCAGTACCATACTGTCTTGATGATGACAGCTTTGTAATAGAGCTTGAAGTCCAGAATTGTGATGCCACCAGCTTTGCTTTTCTTTTTCAACATTCCTCTGGCTATTCGGGGTCTTTTCTGGTTCTGTACAAATTTTAGGATTATTTGTTCCATTTCTTTGAAAAAAAGTGGATGGTATTTTGATAGGGATTGCATGAATGTGTAGATTGCTCTAGGTAGCATTGACATCTTCATAATATTTGTTCTTCCAATCCATGAACATGGAATGTTTTTCCATTACGTTGTGTCTTCTACAATTTCTTTAATGAGTATTTTATAGTTCTCTGAGTACAGATTCTTTGCCTCTTTGGTTAGATTTATTCCTAGGTATCTTATGGTTTTGAGTGCAATTGTAAATGGGATCAACTCTTTAATTTCTCTTTCTTCTGTCTTGTTGTTGGTGCATAGGAATGCCACTGATTTCTGTGCATTGATTTTATATCCTGCCACTTGCCTGAATTCCTGTATGAGTTCTAGCAGTTTTGGGGGGGAGGCTTTTGGGTTTTCCACATAAAGTATCATATCATCTGCAAAGAGTGAGAGTTTGACTTCGTCTTTGCCAATTTGGATGCCTTTGATTTCTTTTTGTTGTCTGATTGCTGTGGTTAGGACTTCTAGTAATATGTTGAATAGCAGTGGTGATAGTGGACATCCCTGCCATGTTCCTTACCTTAGGGGGAAAGCTTTGTTTTTCCCCACTGAGAATGATATTCGCTGTGGGTTTTTCATAGATGGCTTTTATGATATTGAGGTATGTACCCTCTATCCCTATACTCTGAAGAGTTTTGATCAAGAAGGGATGCTGTACTTTGTCAAATACTTTTTCTGCATCTATTGAGAGGATCATATGGTTCTTATTCTTTCTTTTATTAATGTATCACATTGATCGATTTGTGGATGTTGAACCAAACTTGCAGCCCAGGAATAAATCCCACTTGGTTGTGGTGAATAATCCTTTTAATGTACTGTTGGATCCTATTGGCTAGTATTTCGGTGAGAATTTTTGCATCCATGTTCATCAAGGATATTGGTCTGTAATTCTCCTTTTTGATGGAGTCTTTGTCTGGTTTTGGGATCAAGGTAATGGTGGCCTCATAAAATGAGTTTGGAAGTTTTCCTTCCATTTCTATTTTTTGAAACAGTTTCAGAAGAATGGGTATTAATTCTTCTTTAAATGTTTGGTAGAATTCCCCTGGGAAGCCATCTGGCCCTGGGCTCTTGTTTGTTGGGAGATTTTTGATGACTGCTTCAATTTCCTTTGTGGTTATGGGTTGTTCAGGTTTTCTATTTCTTCCTGGTTCAGTTTTGGTAGTTGATACATCTCTAGGAATGCATCCATTTCTTCCAGATTATCTAATTTGCTGGCATAGAGTTGCTCATAATATGTTCTTATAATTGTTTGTATTTCTTTGGTGTTGGTTGTGATCTCTCCTCTTTCATTCATGATTTTGTTAATTTGGGTCCTTTCTCTTTTCTTTTTGATTAAGTCTGGCCAGGGGTTTATCAATCTTGTTAATTCTTTCAAAGAACCAGCTCCTAGTTTTGTTGATCTGTTCTACTGTTCTTTTGGTTTCTAGTTCATTGATTTCTGCTCTGATCCTTATTATTTCTCTTCTCCTGCTGGGTTTAGGCTTCATTTTCTCTTCTTTCTCCAGTTCCTTTAGGTGTAGGGTTAGGTTGTGTATTTGAGACCTTTCTTGTTTCTTGAGAAAGGCTTGTATTGCTATATACTTTCCTCTTAGGACCGCCTTTGCTGCATGCCAAAGATTTTGAACAGTTGTGTTTTCATTTTCATTTGTTTCCAAGAAATTTTTAATTCTTCTTTAATTTCCTGGTTGACCCATTCATTCTTTAGTAGGATGCTCTTTAGCCTCCATGTATTTGAGTTCTTTCTGACTTCCCTCTTGTGATTGAGTTCTAGTTTCAAAGCATTGTGGTCCGAAAATATACAGGGAATGATCCCAATCTTTTGGTACTGGTTGAGACCTGATTTGTGACCTAGTATGTGATCTATTCTGGAGAATCTTCCATGGGCACTAGAGAAGAATGTGTGTTCTGTTGCTTTGGGATGGAATGTTCTGAATATATCTGTGAAGTCCATTTGGTCCAATGTGTCATTTAAAGTCTTTATTTCCTTGTTGATCTTATGCTTAGATGATCTATCCATTCAGTAAGAGGGGTGTTAAAGTCGTCTACTATTACTGTATTGCTGTTGATGTGTTTCTTTGCTTTTGTTATTAATTGGCTTATAATTGGCTGCTCCCATGTTAGGGGCATAGATATTTAAAATTGTTAGATCTTCTTGTTGGATAGACCCTTTAAGTATGACATAGTGTCCTTCCTCATCTCTTATTATAGTCTTTGGTTTGTAATCTAATTTGTCTGATATAAGGGTTGCCACCCCAGTGTTCTTTTGGTGTCCGTTAGCATGGTAAATTGTTTTCCATCCCCTCACTTTCAATCTGAAGGTGTTTTGGGGTCTAAAATGAGTCTCCTGCAGACAGCATATTGATGGGTCTTGTTTTTTTATACAATCTGATACCCTGTGTCTTTTGATTGGGGCATTTAACCCATTTACATTCAGGGTAACTATTGAAAGGTATGAATCTAGTGCCATTGTATTGCCTGTAAGGTGACTATTACTGTATATTGTCTCTGTCCTTTCTGGTCTATGTTACTTTTAGGCTCTCTCTTTGCTTAGAGGACCCTTTTCAATATTTCTTGGAGGGCTGGTTTTGTGTTTCCAAATTCCTTTAGTTTTTGTTTGTCCTGGAAGCTTTCTATCTCTCCTTCTATTTTCAATGACAGCCTAGCTGGATATAATATTCTTGGCTGCATATTTTTCTCGTTTAGTGCTCTGAAGATATCATGCCAGTCCTTTCTGGTCTGCCAGGTCTCTGTGGATAGGTCTGTTGCCAATCTAATGTTTCTACCATTGTAGGTTGCAGATCTCTTCTCCTGAGCTGCTTTCAGGATTTTCTCTTTGTCTCTGAGACTCATAATTTTTACTATTAAATGTCAGGGTATTGACCTATTTTTATTGATTTTGAGGGAGGTTCTCTGTGCCTCTTGGATTTTGATGCCTGTTTCCTTCCCCAAATTAGGGAAGTTCTCTGCTATAATTTGCTCCAATATACCTTCTGCTCCTCTCTCTTTCTTCTTCTTCTGGGATCCCAATTATTATAATATTGTTTTGTCTTATGGTATCATTTATCTCTCGAATTCTGTCCTCATGACCCAGTAGCTGTTTATCTCTCTTTTTCTCAGCTTCTTTATTTTCCATCATTTGGTCTTCGATATCACTAATTTTCTCTTCTGCCTCATTTATCCTAGCAGTTAGAGCTTCCATTGTTTATTACACCTCATTAACAGCCTTTCTGATTTTGACTCGGTTAGATTTTAGTTCTTTTATTTCTCCAGAAAGGGTTTCTCTAATACCTCCCATGCTTTTTTCAAGCCCAGTTAGTATCTTTAAAATCATTCTGAGCTCTAGTTCTGACATCTTACTAATATCCGTATTTTATTTAACAATAAAAATTGTTAAAAACTAACCATACAGGAATATTTATTAATATACTTAAAAAGTTTGTTCCCTGTGTTGAAGGAAAATACTTTAGCAACATCTTCCAGACACCATCTTTATAAAAGTGAAACTTCTAGATGCTGAAATGTACTATAGTAGATTCTATAGTTTACACTTTTAATCACAGGATTGAAAATCATTCTCCCTACTCCCCGTCCCCCCGAATGTGGCAGTTCTTAGACTTAATTAATGACATTCAATCATCTTATGTACTACCACAGATCCTTAAATAGAGTACACACTGCATGGTTACTAACGGAGCAAGTCTTCTCTATTTGTTGTCAAGAGGCAGTCGGTACTGCCTCTTGTTCTTTTTTTTGAGGTGTTTTTTTCCATCTTGTCATTTTGTCCAGAGTTGAATAGATGAATGAGAGAACAAAATGCTAACAGGGTAACAACATCCCCAGAAAATATACACCAAACAAATCAGAAGAGACCTGAAACCAGGGGAAAAGAAAGGGAAAGAAAGAAAAAAGAAAAAGAAAAAAATAAAAGCAAACAAACAAACAAACAAAAAAACAGAATGTGATCAAATATGATCAATGTGGTGCATAGATCAGTGCCGGTGTATTTTGGTCTGTTAGAAGAAAGTGCCTCCCAAAATTTTAAAGAAAGAAAAGCTTATATATGTACAAAAATAAGGGTTAATATGATTAAGGGTTGGAATATGATTGTAAAGATGAAAATTATAAAAGATTTTATAAAAGGAATTGATAAGATAAGAAGTTGGTTGAAAAAAGAAAGAAGAGAAATTAAAAAACAAAAACAAAAAAAAATGGAGAGAATGTGATCAAGCAGGAGACTAGAACAAAGCCATACACTAGAGATTTAGGGTATATTTTGGTCTGTTAGAAGAAACTGTATCCAAAAATTTCAGAGAGAACAAATTACATATATACCAAAAATAAGGTTAACTACTATGAAGGGATAGACTATGACTCTAAAAATGAAAAATAAAAAAAGATTTTTAAAAAAGGGATTCATAAGATGTTGGTTGCAAAAGGGAAAAGGAACATTCAAAAAAAGAAAAAGAGAAAAGAAAATTAAAAAAATTAACTTTGAAAGACTAAAGAATCATGGGAAAAAAACATGAATTCTATGTGCAGTATTCCCCTAGCACTGGAGTTCTGCCGTTCTCATTGATTGGTAAACTTGGTCTTGGTGTGCTGTTCTTGCTGATCTTCTGGGGGAGGGGCCTGTTGCCATGGTTCCCAAATGTCTTTGCTGGAGGTGGAATTGCCCCACCCTTGTCGGTCAGGGCTAAGTAATCTGCTCAGATTTGCTTTTAGGAACTTTTGTTCCCTTCAAGGTTTCCCTTCAGCTTTGGAGGACGAGAGTGAAAATGGTGGCCTCCCAATCTCTGCCTGGGAGGAGCGGAGAACTCTGGGCCCCACTCCTTAGTGCGCCCCCAGAAAAAAGCAGTCAATCACTTCCGTCTACCCGGTCTCCAGCCGCACTCCATGCTTACCAGGCCTGTGACGGAGTGTTTTTATCTCTGGCACACGACCCTGTGTGGAGTCTCCAAACCCAGCAGATCCCTGCGGCGCGCTCCCTCAGGGCTCCTCCCAGGGGAGGAAGGGGAGTCTCCCTGGATCTGCCGCTTGTTGGGTCCCTGCTGGAAGAGCAATGGCCTGACTGTGCTGCGGATCACAGTTTATGGCAACCCTGAGCTGAGAGCCCACTCCTTGGCTTGTTTCTGCAGCCGGCTTCCCCACTTTGATACCTGGGAGCTCTGCCGCACTCAGGCACCCCTGGTCTTTCTGTGACCCTGAGGGTCCTGAGACCACACTGTCCCAGCGATGGTTCCACCCCCCACCTAGCCCTGGAGCGACGTGCCTCAGTGGAGCTGACTTCTAAAAGTTCTGATTTTGGGGCGCCTGAGTGGCTCAGTTGGTTAAGCAACTGCCTTTGGCCCAGGTCATGATCCTGGAGTCCTGGGATCGAGTCCCGCATCGGGCTCCCTGCTCAGCAGGGAGTCTGCTTCTCCCTCGGACCCTCCCCCATCTCATGCTCTCTCTCTATCTCATTCTCTCTCTAAAATAAATAAATAAAATCTTACAAAAAAATTTTTAAAGTTCTGATTTTGTGCTTTGCTGCTCTATCACTTGCCAGTAGTGCTGACGGAGGCCCCCTTACCCCCCCCATCTGTCTTCCCATATATCACCTTGGATTCACTTCTCCACTTGTCCTACCTTCCAGAAAGTTGTTGCTTTTCTCTGAAATCTCTCATTTCTTAAAAAAAAAAAAACCTATCTCTGCCTTGTTATTAGTTAACATCCTCTTCAAGGGTCACCATACTTAGCACATACCATCTTTCTCTTCTATCTCAGTGATAAATTTCTTCTTAAACCTTTCAAATTCCACTTGTTATTTTGGTTTTAAATTCAGGAGTACAGCTTCCATAGGACTTTGGTCTGAGGCCATCTCCCCAGATAGGGAGATTGTGGGCAACCGTGGATCCTGGCAACAAGGTCAGAAGCAAGACTGAAATACAAAGGTGAGTCCTGGATTTAGTTTGAGAATAGATCAAGTGATAATCTTGTCTTAGAAGTCAAGAGCAAATACCAACTCAGGAGCAAGCACAGAGTCAGAAGAGCAGAAGCAGAAACAATATCTGTAGATCAAGAAACCTCTAAACCACAGAAAACTTCTTATATAATCCCAGATGCAATAGGACCCAGAGTTTTCCCTTTCCAGGGCATGGCCAAGACAATGTTTAAAGGTTGCTGTTATGTAGAAACTCATCACTATCACTAGATTTTGCGTCACTGAACTTGAAGTAGAATTTGTTTGTGTGAGAAGGGACAATGAGTGGTGAGTGTTGGCATAGAGGTCAACCAGTGCTGAATACTTAGATATTAAAATATCTTCATAATCATCTTGGATAGGTGATTATTTTATCATGACTATCTTACACTATTTAATCTTCAAAGAAACTTAGCTTTTATATAACAGTTTATGTTAAGATTGTGTCACCTGAGACTTTTAAATTTTGCATGATTTGATTAGGGAACCAACATTATCAGTTGTTATTAACTCTCACAATAATCCCATGAGATAGATATGGGGAATGAGGAAAATGAGTTTCAAAGAGGTTAACTAACTTGTCTAAGACCAATTATAGAGAACATAATGGGCCTGGAATTCAAATATAAACCTGTTAGATATTATAAAACCCCAGGAAGCCTCACAACTGCGTGTACCAGAGTCAACATGGAATAATAGTGGTTTATCTGTTAGAATATTCTCGCTATAGTGGCATGAAAGCCAGAGCCAAATTTCCTTCCACCTTCACTTTTTTTTGCCAAAACTCTCAATTCATTATATTGGTGAAACTTTGTTACTTTTGGGCAAAGGGTGATACAGCCAAAATAAAAATAATCTTTATAAAAATATCCTTACAGTTGTCCTTATAGAGACAGTAGATTAGCAAGAAAAGTCTCTGAATACTGAGGCAAGGGTCTGTGCATGTACTATTCCCACATCCAAGTGGATGAGCTAGTGGAAAAAAATAAATTTTCCAGTGATAGCTAAGAATAGAATTAATTACTGGTGAAAAGGCTCCCAGTGTCCTGTCTCCTTTCCCTGGGTTGTGTGTGTGTGTGTGTGCATATACATGTAATGACATTATACTCCAGGTAGGCTAGGAGTATGTGAGTGCATCCCTTCTCAAGTTAGGCCTGGGGAGAAATCTAAGCTTGATAAAGAAGCACCTCCCAACATATGGTTTAGCAGTGGCACATGCCTGGGGGGAACGTCTGGGCAGAGAGTGCTTGAGGCTGCCTCCAGAGTCACCTGAGGACCCAGAGGAGTGCAGAAGAGCCTTAGAAAGTTTCCCATGCTCTCCAGAGAGGGTTATGATTAGCTGAGAAAAGCCTGATGGATCAGAAGTGGTCTCAAGACATGAATGAAGGCACAACATGATGAAAGAAAGCAGTCGGCAGTTGCAGCATGGACCATTTGGATGAGAAGCCATAGCCGGAACAGATGCTCACCACTGAAGACCCAACAAGATAAGTTATATCTCTGCGGATACCCATGGAAGACAGAGAACCATTAAGAACCAGATACTTTGATTCAAAGTCCCAAAAGTTCATTTTCGCCTTTGTTTCCCTTGCCTTCGGGGACATGTCTTGAAAGAAGTTGCTGTGGCCAATGTTGAAGAGGTTACTGCCTATGTTCTCCTCTAGGATTTTGATGGATTCTTGTCTCACATTGAGGTCTTTCATCCATTTTAAGTTTATCTTTGTGTGTGGTGTAAGAGAATGGTCAAGTTTCATTCTACTGTATATAGCTGTCCAATTTTCCCAGCACTATTTATTGAAGAGACTGTTTTTACCATTGGATATTTTTTCCTGCTTTGTTGAAGATTAGTTGACCATAGAGTTGAAGGTCCGTATCTGGGCTCTCTATTCTGTTCCATTGGTCTCTGTGTCTGTTTTTGTGCCAGTACCGTGCTGTCTTGGTGATCACGGCTTTGTAATATAGCTTGAAATCAGGCAATGTGATGCTCCCAGCTTTTTCTTTTTCAACATTTCCTTGGTGGTTCAGGGTCTTTTCTGGTTCCATACAAACTTTAGGATTGTTTGTTCCAGTACTTTGAAAAATGTCATTGGTATTTTGATCAGAATGGCTTTGAAAGTATAGATTGCTCTGGGCAGCATAGATATTTTAACAATGTTTATTCTTTCGATCATGAACATGGAATGTTTTCCGTTCTTTTTGTGTCTTCTTCGATTTCTTTCATTAGTGTTCTGTAGTTCCTAGAGTATAGATCATAGGCAGTAACCTCTTTGACATCAGCCACAGCAACTTCTTTCAAGACATGTCTCCAAAGGCAAGGGAAACAAAAGTGAAAATGAACTTTTGGGACTTCATCAAGATAAAAAGCTTCTGCACAGCAAAGCAAACAGTCAACAAGGCAAAGAGGCAGCCCACGGAATGGGAGAAGATATTTGCAAATGACACTACAGACAAAGGGTTGATATCCAAGCTCTATAAAGAACCTCTCAAACTCAACACCCCAAAAAACCCAAATAATCAAGTCAAAAAAGGGGTGGAAGACATGAACAGACACGTCTTCAAAGAAGACATATTAATGGCTAACAGACACATGAAAAAATGTTCATCACCATTGGCCATCAGGGAAATACAAATCAAAACCACATTGAGATATCACCTTACACCAGTTAGAATGGCAAAAATTGACGAGGCAAGAAACAAATGTTGGAGAGGTTGTGGAGAAAGGGGAACCCTCTTACACTGTTGGTGGGAATGCAAGTTGGTACAGCCACTTTGGAAAACAGTGTGGAGGTTCCTCAAAAATTTAAAAATAGAGCTACCCTATGACCCAGCAATTGCACTCCTGGGTATTTACCCCAAAGACACAGATGTAGTGAAAAGAAGGGCCATATGCACCCCAATGTTCATAGCAGCAATGTCCGCAATAGCCAAACTGTGGAAAGAGCCGAGAGGCCCTTCAACAGATGAATGGATAAAGAAGATGTGGTCCATATATACAATGGAATATCACTCAGCCATCAGAAAGGATGAATACCCAACTTTTACATCGACATGGATGGGACTGGAGGAGAGTATGCTAGGTGAAATAAGTCAAGCAGAGAAAGTCAATTATCATATGGTTTCACTTATTTGTGGAACATAAGGAATAGCATGGAGGACATTAGGAGAAGGAAGGGAAAAATGAAGGGGGGGAATCAGAGGGGGAGACGAACCATGAAACTTTGGACTCAGAGAAACAAACTGAGGGTTTTAGGGGGGATGGGGGATGGAATAGCACGATGATGGGTATCAAGGAGGGCACGTATTGCATGGAGCACTGGGTGTTATATGCAAACAATGAATCATGGAACACTACACCAAAAACTAATGATGTACTGTATGGTGACTAACATAGTAAAATAAAATAAAAAATAGATAAAAAGAAAAGAAAAGAAAAAGAACCAGATACCTTACCTGCTGAAGCACAGGTACTTCCGTAAGTTCTCTGGCACTTAAGCCCTTGGGAAATGTCATTGGATTTTACTGGAAAAAAAAAATCCTGAATTGACTGACTGAAAACATAGAATGATTGAGTAATCATTCACTTGACTGAGTTTACCTAGAAATTATTCTATTTAACTTTCTGCTCTTAGGTAATATGGAAGCCCTGAGCTTTCATACTGCCTAGTAGCAGTAAATGAAGTAAATGAAATTTACTTCATTATAGGAAATTAACTATCAAAACCACATTGAGATATCACCTTACACCAGTTAGAATGGCAAAAATTGACAAGGCAAGAAACAAATGTTGGAGAGGTTGTGGAGAAAGTTATAGTTATATATATTTATATATGTATTTAAGTTCCTATAACTTCAGTTATAGGAAATTAAAATATAGTTTTGCATATTTGGGTTTATGATTAAAAATCCATTCCCTTCGATGGAATCAGAGTATTTTCTACCTGCCTCTATGTTTTTCATTGATTTCTCTTTTATTTCCTCCCACACAATCTGAATTGCCAGGCTATCCCCGTCAGCTTTCTTGGATTTAGGGGCCAGGAGCTCCAGGGAACTTGAAAGATGTCAGGTTGTTAGTTATTATTGTAATAACTGCTCAGTTAAATAAGAGCTCCATGAATTTGTGTGTTGAAAAATTTCAGACAGTTTCTACTTATTTTAGCTTTGTTCCTTTTGCAATAAAATCTTTCTATTTAATTATTAATTTGGCTGTTATTTCTGGCAATTCTTAGTTATAAATAAATGTCTTCAGAACATTATCTGCAAACCACTAATGGTTTTTTCCTGGTGGTAGAGCTGTTATATATGAAATTGGTGACTCTGTAAGTAGTGTTTAATCATGAATAAATACTATAATGTAAATTAAATGTAAGTGATAATTTCTTCATGATTTTGGAAGAACTGGAAGCAAAACATAGTTTAGACAAAATTTGCAATGTCTTAATTGTGATTGGATGACCAAAGGGATTGTGTAATTTGCTAATTATAATGAGAATAGAAGATGCTATTACAGATTGTGATAGTTTTATGGGTCTAGGCTATGGTTCCCAGTTATTCAATCAAACATTTAAGTCTTTGCTGTGAAGGTATTTTGTAAATGTGGTTAACATCTACAATTAGTTCACTTTAAGTAAGGGAGATTATCTTTAGTAATGTGGGTGGGCCTCATTCAATCAGGTAAAGGCCTTAAGAACAAGACTGCAGTTTCTCTGAGAAAAAAGTAATTCTGCTTTAAGACTGAAGCATCAGGGGCACATGAGTGGCTTAGTAGATTAAGCATCTGACTCTTGATTTTGGTTCAGGTCACTATCTCAGAGTCTTAAGATTGAGCCCTGTGTCAGGCTCTGTGCTCAGCAGGGAGTTGGCTTAAGTTTTTTTTTCTCTCTCTCTGCCCCTCACCCACTTACGTGCACTCTCTCTCAAAATAAATAAATAAATCTTAAAAAAAAAAAAAAAAAGACTGCAGCCTCAGCTCTTGCCTGAGAGTTTTCAGCCTACCCTATGGATTTCAGACTTGCCAGTCTCCACAGTCCCACAAGCCCATTCCTTGGAATCTCTGTCTCTCTATTTCTTTTATAATATATAATATATGTATCTACTATACATACATATATATGTACATATATATAAAAGATTGTTTCTGTTTTCCTTGACTGATACAGATTTCATACCCAGAGTAATTAGAGGAACAGAGTCTCAAGGATGAGTTTTCTGAATTTGTTTTGGGTTTTCTAGAATTAGTTCTGTAATATAATTGGATTTAAAGGCATGAATGACTCTATTTCCAGTGGCAAAGAGGCTACTGATAGTCCATGGCATGATGCAGCAATAAAGATATGCAAACTATTACCACTGGATACTCTTAATCAAATAGTTATAAGAAGTAAGATTCTGGGTGACCATATACTTGAAACCTTAGAATGTTGTCAAACTAACAAGCATAATGAGATTGGCTGGTTACTCCTAATTGCACTGGAGAAAGTGGGTAAAGAAAAAGGTGAGTTTGGGGTTTCAAGTTTCCAGCTCAAACTCTGCATAAATGACCTGAAAATTTCTGTGTCTGCTCTGTAACTGATGAATCACTAAAGTCTACCTCTGAAACTAATAACACACTATATGTTAATTTATTTTAAATAAATAAATAAAAAACTAAGCTGCCGCTGAATTCTGTATTCAGGCTATAAGGGAGGAAAATTTCTTCTTCCTTTCTAGGTTCTTTGGCTCATCTAATAATTCATCTGCCATAAAACAGATTAACAGAAAAACAAGTTTAATTTCATATGAACAGGAGCTCATAGAAATATGAGACTGAAAGTAGTGACCAAAGCAAACAGTTTTTACATTTTTTAGACAAAGAAACAATACATTTTTGAAGAATTGACAAGACGAAGTTTGGGCTTGGGGTAGTAAATTAGTGAAGAAGTGACAAGGTGTGTTTATACAGGCTTCTCAACCCTAAAGTCCCTACCTCTGGTGATAAGGATGCTTCTCTTTCTCCTGGTCTGTACCAGGAAGTACCTTCCACGTGGGAGATTCCTCCCTCATTTTCAGGGGGACGAAGGAGGTCAGTGTGTCCTTCTTGCACCAATTGTTTTTTAAAAATAAGTTTAATTCAGAATAATCAATATGCCAAAGTGGCATATTGTTGGGCAGCCTACCCTGAACCCCATCAAGGCCTCGAACAGGACTGAGAAACTGTAATCAGTTTTCAGCAGCTGCAGCATGACTGTCTGTGGGTCTCAGATTCCCAGGGCTAGACTCTAGAGATGAAAAAATTCTGGCATTCAACAGCAGTGGCCTTGGTCTACCTGTGTTCATTGTGTTATGTAACTGAAAAGAGTTAACTTTTAGTAAACAATTTTTTTTTTACCCTGTTGGTCCTTCAAATTCAACTACTGCCAACAAATAATTAGCTTTGGTTTTATGGATAATCCATATTCATGGCCATGTGGTGTATATTTAACAATTATATACATGCTTCAAGGAATTTCATGACTTTAAAAATGCAATAACTTTATTAGTTCTTGTTAATTTATTCATCTATAAATTATTATTTTATAACAACATATTACTGATTTTGATATTTGATATTTGATAAATTTGATATTACTAATTTTGAACATGATATGAATACACCTAACAGGTAGAAACAAAACAGATTATTGGGATGTCACTTGTAAAGTGCACAGATCTTAAATTCACAGCTTGTTAATTTTTACTGAAGTATAGATCCACGTAACTATCACCCAGATTAAGGGATAGTACATTTCCAGAAGGCTCCCCCCTGCCCCCACCTGGTCAATATCTTCCTCTAAAAGTAACCCCTGCATCTCTGTCATAATGGGGTGCTAACAGGTACAATTTTTGTGACCTTTAAGTATATAGATTTCTCTGTATCTTGCCACTTGTATGTTTTTATGTCAGAGTGATGTGGCGTTCATAAAAAACCATTGAAAACAAAGAAGTAGTCATAAAAATTTTCTTTAATATATGTGCTCATGTCCTATAAGACCTTGGAGCAAATCTAAAAGAAATCAAGTTGTAAGTATGATGACATTTAATTTCTGCCTCTTCTTTTTATTCTAATTTAATTGTTCATCTACTGGGCAGAATCTGCTATGTGCTATGAGAGCAATGTAAATGAGGAGGGTGTGTGTATGTGTGTGTATTGTATGATGTTTGTAACAGATATATCTGTTTTGTTGTCTCTATTGTGGGATAGGAAGAGAGAATGGTCTAGGTAAATCTGTCTTAGGACAGTATAAATTTTGTAGGTCAAGTAGTCTTTGTAAATATACCTTTTTTTTATACAATGCCATTTAATTAGAGTAGCTTGAAAGTGCAAAAATCATTCTTGAACAGTAACAGATAATTTTAACATTTTAAAAGAACATTTTAACACTCTAAAACTTCTTTTGTTCAGACACTGGGGACACTCCCTTTGGTTGGCTGTGGTGAATATGACCTGAATAAGAATCCCATGGATTAAAATTTTCAGACTCGGGGTGCTGTGAACTAAACCCCTGTAACTCCTTCACATCCATTCAGACATGCCCATTTTCTAGAACTTCAAAACCAACAGCTAAAAACAACTCTTTATTCAAATGAGTTTGGAGTGAGCTTACACATATTATGACTTAAAATAAAATAGAGTTTAAATTCTCCTTATAGACTTCCTACACTTTGCCAGGTCTAACTGATTTGAAACCAATGCACTAGTGACCAATGGTTCTCAACATTCTCTTCCCATTTTTAAATTTTTAGTTAATTTTTTTTGTTAGAACAGGTAAACATAGTGATTTTTAATAACGATTTGCAAAGTTGCTGTACCTTACATTCATGCCTACACAGCAGTTAATCTTGTGAGTGGCAATGCCTTACCTGCTAAGCCCATCTCCTTTAACTGAGATATTTGCTGGAGATTTCGAACAAATCGTATTTGTAGCAGTTGTGTGCTTCTGTAGATATTTTCTGACAGAGAGCAGTAGTGGAGAAGTAGAGAGCATCAAATTTCAGGAGCTGTCTTAGTTCAGGCTGCTCTATAACAGAACACTGTAAACTATGTAGCTTAAAAAACAGACATTTATTTCTCACAATTCTGAAGACTGGGGAGTCCAAGATTAAGGCACTGGCAGATTCAGTGTCTGGTGAGGGTTTTCTTCTTGGCGGGTTTGCAGATGGCTCCCTTCTCGCTGTGTCCTCACATGGCAGAGTGAGAGATCATCTCTCTTGTGTCTCTTCTTATAAGGGCACTAATTCCATTCATGAGGGCTCCACTTTCATGACCTAATTACCTCCTAAATGTTTCACCTCCAAATATCAGCACATTGGGGATTTGGGCTTCAACATATGAATTTTGGGGGGACACATTCTGTCCATGCCAGCAACTCAATAGACAACTTACAAAAATGCATTTTGATTCCAGTTATTTTGATTGTAAACTTCTCAGTGGCAGAGAGTTTACATGTCTTCGGCTTCTCTAGCCCTTTCCGTACATGACATTAATTGACGAATACTTGGTAATTTAAAAAAATTATTAAGTGGAGTCAGTGTGGAGACCAACGAGGGGCTTGAAGTCACGACCCTGAGATTAAGACCTGAGCTGAGATCAAGATCAGATGCTTAATGGACTGAACCATCCAGGTGCCCAGATTGGCGGTGTTTTTATTTTGATTTGGTTTTAGTAGATATGGTAGAGGTCTACTGACCATGACTGCACATACTGGGCTAAACTGTGGCCATCAAACTCCTGTTGCTTTATCTGCAGCTCTATGTAGTACTACATATTTAGAGTTTTATATAATTCTGAATTCCTTTAGCTCAAGAGTTGGGATATTTGCATCATATTTTAGGAGGGCTTGCTTCTAAATAAAAAAGTTCACTCAACATTAGGCTACAGTAAAAGAGAACACATAAAAATCTTTCCCACTCTAAAATATGTGTTTATCCCTATAGTAGAGGCATTTGGAGAGGGAAGATGAATGCCTTCAGAGTGAAGCTGACTTTATAGAGGAGTGCCTTTCACTGAATTGAGAACCCGTGTGTTTCAGGGTCTCCGGTGCTCTGTTTGAAAGGTCCTGTGGCCTCCTTCTTTTGTCCTCTGCCTATTACTCTGAGTTATGCAGTTTTTCTAAAGAGATTTTATTTATATAGTAAAACACTTGTCTTCCTGGCACAGTCTTACTTCTGAAGTGTCTGTTGTATGGATCTTTAGGGAGTGACCATCACGCCCTGTTGCCCTAGTGTGTGTAAACCACACAGACAGCTCTACACAGATTACCCTATCTGCATATCATGGATTAAGGTGGCACAGTAACTTGTTGTTTTAACACACTAAGGGAAGTATCATAAAATTGCAAGCCATTTATAAAGCATTAGATGGAGTTAACAATTGGCTTAATCTCTTAGGCCCTGTAGCCACTTCTGTTCAGCAAGTTTATTATGGTTGTCACTTTACCTGGTTCTGTTGTATCTATGTACTTCCTTTCTTCTCAAAGTGCTCTTAAGTACGCTTTAATATATTAATTCTGTGCAGTAATCCTGTGAGGGAGACCAGAATTTCATCCCAATTTAAAGATGGAAAATGATTGCAAAATGGAAGTTGAAGGTGAGGGTATACACATAAAACAGGCAGAGGTTTTTGCCTGCATACGCAGGAAGGACCAGATCCTCCATTCTTTGTGATTAGCTTTACCCGCTGTTCATTAAAGGGCTCTTCCATATTTTCCAGTGTCCTCTGGGAATTACTGCATTTTTTTTCTTTTTGGGAAAGGGAATTATACCTCCTGTATTAGTTTCCTAGGGCTGCAGTAACAAAGTACCATAAACTGGGTGGCTCAGAACAACAGAAATTTATTGTCTCACTGTTCCATAAGTTAGAAGTCCAAGTCAAGGTGTTGGCAGGGCTATCTTCCTGCTGAAACCTTCAGCAGAAGGAGCCTTCCTTGACTTTTCCAGCTTCTGGTAATCCTAGACATTCCTTGGTTTGTGATGGTATCACTCCAGTCTTCACATGGCATTCTCCTCATGTCTCTTCACATAATCTTCTCTTTGTGCAAATGTGTGTCCATATCCAAATCTCTCCATATTATAAGGATATCAATTCTGTTAAATTAGAGACCACCATAATGACCCCATCTTAACTTGACAACATCTGCAAACACCCTATTTTCAAATAAGATTACATTCTGGGGTACTGGGAGGTTAGAACTTCAACAGGTATTTTTTGGAGGACATAATTCAATCCATAACACCACCTCTTGAAAATTCTGACTAATGGTGCCCCAAACATGGCACCTGACCAATCCTGCTTGCTAGATGTTGTTCAGCCCTGATAATAACCAGAAACCTGGCATGGAAAGGGTATACTTTATAAAAAGGGGGAAGGTCAGAAGACACTTAATAAAATGTCTGAGCCTCCTTGGTCTCACAAAATATGACGATAGACTTGGAGCATAAAGGAGCCAAATTCTGAGTAACACACAAACTAGATGATCCACCTCTGAATAATGTAGGATAAACTATACTTCCAAGATACAGTTCACCCCCATTGTGCACAAATTTGATTTAAAACATTCAATTAATCTTATCAGTAATGACTTAACATGAGAAAATTTGATACGTATATAGGACATGGCCACTGTTGACGACTGCATTGCTTGGCTTTCCCCTCTGCTATGTTTCTTCTCCCACCTGCCTTTGTGCCACTTACTTCTTTAATGTGTTGTCTTGGTTCTATGCTTCCTTCTGCCCTGATTTGCTTTAACTTTCTAGTGGAGGTCATAGATCAGACCTCCATGATGAGAAGCATCAAATGGATGCTTAGCTCTGTATAAGACAAAAGAAATTTTAACAAAGAGGAAATGCACATGTATTGGAAATGTAATAAAGAAAAGCCAAGCATTATATTTAAAAATAAATCTCATACTTATTTTTCTTATTTTATATATATGTAAGACATGTATATATTACATATATATATATTCATTTAAAATGCTTTTAAGAAAAAAATGGATAAGCACAAAAAGAAAATAAAAAGAATCCATGATCCCCTTCATAATTCTAACCCTGGTGATGAACATTGTTAATGCTTTAGTATATGTCCTTCCAGATGCACACGTATAAGTGTTTTTTACAAAATTGGTATTGTATTATACAGGTGGATTTATAATCTGCTCTTGCTCTCTTTTTAACAACATATTGTGAGCATCTTTTCATGCGATTGAAGATTTTTCTACAGCATCACTGCATTTCATCATTTACAACAGAAATGATGTTCCATTGTAGGGATGTACTAAAGGAAATTTAATCAGTCCCTTATTACGGGACATTTTATGGTTGTTTTAAAATGCTCCTTATCATAGTCAATGGTGCTGTAAATAGGGTTGCAGTTAATCTTTGGCTAGATCCATGCTTATTTTCTCAGAATAAATTCATAGAAGTAAAATCAGTGGGTCAAATTTATGCATAATTGATAAACTACTCTCTGGAAAAGTTGGATCAATTTATACTCCTGCCAGTACTGCTTGAGAGCACATATTTCCTGGCATATTTGACAATACAGCATAGTAGAATATAAAAAAATCATTCCAATTTGGGTAAATTAAAAAATGACATTTTAATTTGTGTTTGTAGGACCATTTGTGTTACATAGAATAGGTTGAAGGAATAAACATAAAGTACATAAATGTAAGGAAATAAACAGTATTAAGTAATTTTCAATGGAAAGTATAGGATACTGGGACAACTATCCATTTGCAAAAAGAAAAATTTTGTGCAAATTTGTTGGCCATTCATATTTCTAACTTTGCAAAATTGCCTTTTTTATATCCCTTACCAACTTTGCATGTAGATGTGATTGTCTTTTCTTTATGGATTTGTAAGTTCTTTAAATAGATATATTTTTTATGTTCCAATAAAACTTTATTATGGACACTGAAATTTATTTTCATATAATTTTCACATGTCACAAAAAATTCTTCTATTGATTTTTTTCCTCAATCATTTAAAAATATAAAAACTATTCTTAGTGCCCAGGCCATACAAAAACAGTCAGTGGGTTTGATTTGGCACAGGGACTCTAGTTTGCTGATCCATGAATTATTAGAAGGGATAAAGAAACCAGAAATAATAATTATGTATAAAAATAAATGACTATACATATTTCCTTTTCTTTTCTTTTTTTTTTTAAAGATTTTATTTATTCATTTGAGAGAGAGAGAATGAGAGATAGAGAGCACGAGAGGGAAGAGGGTCAGAGGGAGAAGCAGACTCCCCGCCGAGCAGGGAGCCCAATGCGGGACTCGATCCTGGGACTCCAGGATCACGACCTGAGCCGAAGGCAGTCTCTTAACCAACTGAGCCACCCAGGCGCCCTCCTTTTCTTTTCTTAATTTCTTTTCAAAAGATACATGACTATTTAAAGTAAAAATTATGACATTATTTTGATGGTTTAAAATGTGTCCACAAATTCTTTGATACTCCTACCTTCAAAAGACATATGCTGTACTTAATGACTCATTTCTTTTTTTTTATATGTGATTTTTTTTTAGTGTAAGTGTAACTTTATTATTATTTTTTTACAGTGTTATATTAGTTTCAGGTGTATAAACTCAACACCCAAAACCAAATAATCCAATTAAAAAATGGGCAGAAGACATGAACAGACATTTCTCCAAAGAAGACATACAGATAACCAACAGACACATGAAAAGATGTTCATCTTTACTTACCATCAGGGAATTGCAAATCAAAACCACAATGAGATATCACCTCACACCTGTGAGAATGGCTAAAATCAATAACACAAGAAAAGACAGGTGTTGGGAAGGATGTGGAGAAAAAGGAACCCTTTGCACTGTTAGTGGGAATGTAAATTGGGGCAGCCACTCTGGAAATCAATACGGAGGTATCTCAAAAAGTTAAAAATAGAACTACCCCATGATCCAGCAATTGCACAGCTGGGTATTTACCCAAAGAATACAAAAACACTACTTCAAAGGGATACATGCACCCCTATGTTTATAGCAGCATTATTTACAATAGCCAAGATATGGAAGCAGCCCAAGTCTCCATCAACAGCTGAATGCATAAAGAAGTGTTATATATATAGAATGGAATGTTATTCAGCCATAAAAAAGAATGAGAGCTTGCCATTTGCAATGATGTGGATGGAGCTAGAGAGTATTATGCTAAGCGAAATAAGTCAGAGAAAAACAAATACCATATGACTTCACTCATATGTGGAATTTAAGAAACAAAACAAGGAAAAAAAGAGAGAGAGGCAAACCAAGAAACAGACTCTTAACTACAGAGAACAAATTGATGGTTACAGGGGGACTGAGGTGGGATGGATTAAATAGGTGATCAGGATTAAGGGGTATACTTGTCCAGATGAGCACTGGGTGATGTAAATTCTTTATATTTTGAAAAATTGAATTCCTTATTTTTCATAAACAATGGCAACATTTCCCCCAAGTTTTCATGTGCCATTTAATTTTATTTGTACTTTTTCTTTAATACAGAGAAATTTAAACAATATTTTAGTCAATTTCTCAATCTCTTCCTTTTTGGTTTCTTCCAAATTGTCAGTCTTTCCAATCCTAAAATTATTTATATATTTTTCTACTATTTTTGTGATTTATATTAAAAAATTTAGTCCATATCAAATATGTTTGAGATTGTTGTAGGATAGGAAATAGCAATCTAATTTTTCTTTTTTGTGCAAGTGGATAGTCAGTTGTCCCAGTATTCTTTCTACTAGGAATTACATAATAGTGTTTATTTCTTCATACAATTGATACTTATTCTTTTGATCTACTATTTCACCAGCACCACACTGTTTTGTTTGTTTTTTTTTTTTAGCACCACACTGTTTTAATTGCTGCAACTTTATCACATTTTTAATACCTGTGGTACAACCTTATTCATTATTTAATCCTTTAAAATGTTCTTTAAAATGATACACATAACCTCTTCACTTATTTGAAAATTTCAAGAAAAATCAAGAAAAATTGTTCAAACTACTGCCTTAAAGCTCATGTTTTGGGGGTTCCCTGGGTGGCTCAGTTGTTTAGTGTCTGCCTTTGGCTCAGGTCATGGTCCCAGGGTCCTGGGATCGAGCCCCACATTGGGCTCCCTGCTCAGCGGGAAGCCTGCTTCTCCCTCTCCCACTCCCCCTGCTTGTGTTCCCTCTCTCGCTGTGTCTCTTTCTGTCAAATAAATAAATAAAATCTTAAAAAAAAAGCTCATGTTTTGTTAAATAATCATATGCTTTTATGAAAGCTGATGCTTCTTTTCCCTTTAATAATAATGGTAATTATACAGTAATAACAAGGGGGCCAAATGGTAGAAAGCACAGTAACTTTGGAAACAGCTAGCCCTGGGCTAGAAAGCCTACTTTGTCCTTTGTTAGCTGTGTGCCTTGGCAAGTTAATTCACTTTTAACGGTCTTGGTTTACCCATTAGTAAAAATAGGAATAATAGTCCCTTATCTACTTCCCAGGGCAATAAAAGGATTAAATGGGACACTGTTTGCTAACAGAACCTGTCACTGCTATCAAAGAAGGAGGATCTATTGTTTGTAAAACATTTTTATATATATCATCGCATTTGACTAACAAAACACTTGACTCACTGGCAATCATAAAGTTTCTGTGGTATTGAATTATGTGATGATTTAATAAGATATGATGATGATGTTATAGCTACTAAATGGTGATCTTACAAAGTAATACTCTTTTTTTTTTTTACTTAAACAAATCACTGAAACTTTTGCTACATTCTTAGCTATGAAATCATTTTTAAATAATGATTTAGGATGGCAATATTTTTTACCTTTTCTTTCTTTCTTTCTTTTTTTTAAAGATTTTATTTATTTGACAGAGAGAGACACAGTGAGAGAGGGAACACAAGCAGGGGGAGTGGGAGAGGGAGAAACAGCCTTCCCGCGGAGCAGGGAGCCTGATGTGGGGCTCAATTCCAGGACCCTGAGATCATGACCTGAGCCGAAGGCAGACGCTTAATGACTGAGCCACCCAGGCACCCCATTTTTTACCTTTTCAATAATTTGATATGTATAAATGAGGATACATGCACTATTAATGTACATATTTTTAGAAGCCTATCTATTCTGTAAAGCAAAGTTGGTAGTCTAGCTTAACCAGTTTGTATTGTGTTAAAAGCATTTGATTCCTATTATATGAAACATAATTTTTAATTTGAAAATTAATAAGAAATCCATTTTCTTCTTAGTTGAGTCAAGTCACAGATTAAAGCTCATATTAAACAAGTAGTTCGTATTATAACAACTCTAGAGAAAATAAATGTGTAAACCAATATAATTTACTAAATCATTAAGACTGTCTGAGAATTGAATTTGAATCTGCATTACAGAGATTCAAGCTATGTGACTTTGTATGTTACCTAACCACTTGACCCTCAGCTTCTCATCTGTAAAATGGAATAATAATAGTGTCTAGAAAAAAGATTGTTTAAAGGTAAAGGAAGTAACTCTATCAAGTATTTAGCACACAGTATGTGTTCACTAAATAGTTATTATTGTTATTAACTGGTGAGTAGCAAAATCATGCAGCCTCATTGGAAGGAAGAATTTAAAAGTATGTAAAGCAATAATAATTGAAGTTTTAAAATAGTAAACTCATGGCAAATATGATCATATTCCAAACAGATGATAACTTAAAACAAAATCATGCCTGTGTATATTTGGGTAGAGAGAAGGATTAATTAAAAAGTCTTTGCAGAGTTATGATCATTACCACAAAGTGCTTAGTAAGAAGGATAATGAAAAATAAAGGCTCCAAAATTATTACAAAGAAACCTATATTCACAGATAGATAAGGCTGAGTCTAAACCAAGAGGACAGAGGTTTGATGCTATGAACTCATAGAACATTATCCTTTTTTGATTTACACATAAAAACCTTGTTTTATTTTGTACACAGATCTTCCTTCCAACATTTTCAGAAGCTGTCACAAAAAACTAGTTTAGGATATTGGGTTTCCTGGATCCTCTCCAAGCTTTTCTTCCTGCAATTAAGCCTTATGTGATCAGAAGATTTAGACTGAAGTAGAGAAAAGACTTTCTTGTTTTTGTCTTTTAAGAGGACATGTTCTGGAAATCTCAGGAGAATATGGCAGATGCTGCACAGTGAAGTCTGGGGTATATATTTTTGGTACCCCATAAACAAACATTCAGAGAATAAGGTCTTAGAAGAGCCATATATGTGAGAGAGTTGAAATCATCCAAACCTGAAGCAAAGATTAGATCCTAGTTTTTGCTTCTTGAATGTCTGCTTTATCTTAAAGCAACCAACAAAATTTCTTGGCCCTGGGAACCTGCAATTCTGTTCTTGAATTAGAGAGAGATGCTTTTGCTCATGTGGCTTGGAAAGGCTTCTTGGTTGTTTTCAAGTGTGTGAAGAACTGAATTTTGAAGGTCAGAGAAGTCGTGACACATTATTGGTAAGCTCATCAGCTTCTTACTTCATAGTGTGTTCAGAGGGGCATGATGCAGGCAGTCCAGTAAGTGATGGTCATGATGTTCTGCTGCAGAACATTTGGGCTTCCTACAGGTGTAATTGGTATGAAATGAGTCATTAGTCATCACATTTTTCTGGAAGAGTCAGAAGAGAAAAAGTTTAGAGTGAAATTGAATACAGTTTGTAATTTACTTTTGTCACTGATATGAGGGAATGATGTTTTGCATCAAGCTTGTTCACTGAAAAAAGCTTACTATAGGCTGGTTCTTATGCTAAGTAGTGGCTAGAAATGAGTAGAATGAGAATATAAGACTTTTGTAATCAGATTTATTATTATTTATAGTAGGAATTCATGAAGATGCTGTGTGCAAACATGTCCTTTCATATGGTTAAAAAAAATCAGTGAGAGTAGGGAATGGGGATAGAAGAGGTGTAGGGCAATGGGGGAGGGCTACACAGCCATAAAAGGAAAAGTGAACTCATGAAAACTACATGTAGGATGCGTAGCTGGGCCAGAAGGAAAGTGATGGAAATATCCTTACCCTAGGGAATTGAGTCCTGTCTATGCCAGGTATTTGCTAATGTTGTGAAACCATCTGCAAATTCGAACTCTTAGTAAATATACTAGACATATTCTTCCTGTTTGGATACAAAACTCACCTTTTCAAGGGCCAAAGCATTCTTTGAGTGTTGATTGAGGTTTCAAGGCTTGCAACTTCAGCAAGGACAGATGTGTTGAGTGACCAGAAAAAACAATTCAGGCAAGTATTAGTTTGACTTGTAGCTAGGATTCACCATTTCAGACCAAAAGTTATGTTTTCTTATCTTAAGGACAAACAGGACAAAAAGCAGTTAATACATTAGGAGATTGAAATTCAGGGTCTGATCATTTTCAACAAATATTTTCAAATAGCCTGTGCTGGGTAGGTGGAGGCATAGCTCCAGAATGATGCCTTCTGTCCCTCCCGCTCTCAGAGGACATAGGAGAAATCTACCACTGGGAAGATTTCCGTGGTTGCATTAGCTTTTCTAACTAGATGTGATTCCAATCTAGTCTAGTCTACGCCAGTCTTCGCTTCCACAGCCGGGAAAGAAACTTTGCTGCCTAAGAATTCTACTAGGTCTGGTGAACGTTGTGGGGACAGGGTGGGGTTGCCTGAAAGGGTACTTGAAATTCCTTTGTGTTATCTGTTAATTGAAAGGAAGTTCTAACTTTTGGGTCCCTTCATTCCCTCCCTTTTCTCTCCTGTCGTTTTCTGTTATATACAGGATATCTGAAGGTTTCTCTCGCTCTTAACCTCAGTCGCCTTAGGAGGATGTAAACATCTCTTTGGGAGAGAACCAGGGTGAGATCAGGATGAAACTGGAAGGCTCTCCCCCTTGTCGTGCCCTGCTCTGTCCTGCCCCGTTCTCCTTTCACTCTCCCTCCTCTTTCCCCTTCTCCCAGAAAGGATACGTTGGGTGAGGGTCCTTCGGACACTCCTCAAAGGCCCCAGGCCTCGCTTTAAGCCAGATCGTGTCTGCATTTGCAATTAACTAGTCCGTACCAGACGCGGTTTTCTAAGTGGCCTCCGGATACCTCGTCAGTGCTGGTCAGGGTGGCTCCGGGCCTTTCCAGCTCCACATTTTTACTTGAAGCACCCCTCTTCTTCGCCTCTCCCCAGACACAAAGGCTCCCCGAAAGCAGCGGCAGTTAATATTTCGAGTTAGAATGTTCCTCCACATTAACAGCAAATTACTACTCTCAGGGAGGACTTGGGGGTGGTTTTGGTCTTTGAGACATCGGTTGCCCGGTATTTGCGTCCATCCAATAGAAAGCGGGAGGAGCCTACGCTCACGCGGGAGGATTTGGCGAGGTGGGGATGCAACCACAGACTCTTGCAGTTTTGTTGGAGTCCAGTCCTCAGCTTCTAGTTCCTCCCCTTCCGCAGCCTTCCCGGTATCCCCCCGGGCTCAAGGGCCCAGGGCCAGAACTTTTGAGAATAGGAAAGCTTCTTTGCTCTAAGGACGCCAAAGTCGCCTAACCAGAGACCGTCAGTGGCTCGAAAGATCCGTGGGACCGTCCTTCCCTGACTTGATTCCCCCGGGCAGCTGTGGGTCCCGGCTGGGCAGGTATTTAGATCGTGCCCAGCAACGGCTGGGTGTTGGAAGCTTGATTTTCTGGAGGTCAGGGACTAAGAATCTCCAAATGATTTCTTTCTTAGTCTTTCACTTTTGTGAATGGGTTCAGGCCTCAAGGCCCTCAGTTTTGGAGTGATGGGCCCCAAGTTCCGCGCCGAGTTAGGTCCTGAGTGCCTAAGCTGAACAGAGTGGAAGTGGCACAACCTTTGCAAACTAGGGCACAGTTAAGATTCTGGCGGGCCACGAAGCCAGTAGTTCCGTCACCCACCCCACAAAGTTAATGTTGTTTGTGGTTTTCTTTCCGATAGGCCGTGAAGTCAACATTCTCCCCACATGGTGGCTCCCTTTACTAAAGTTGAGTAGTGAATTTGTACAGGGAGTCTTGGAAATTTTCAAATATTTCTACAGATTGAACTCATTTCAGAATTCGCGTGGGAGGGAAGAGTAAGGATTTTTTAATCGGGTTCACCTTTGACGCGAAGCAAGGCGGAAGACAGGAAAGTCACAGTCGGTAATAGCTTTGGGCGCTTTAGTAAGAAAGAAGTCTCTGCTTGATTATCCGGTTGGTCGTGTTCACCGCAGGCTCTTTGTGTGCTAATTTACTCCAGAGGCAGAGCTGAACACGGAACACATGCATGTAAATACTTCAACAAAAAATGTGCAAACATATGCACTGGAGACAAAGAGATACATCCCCACATAGATGTGGTTCATAGTTTTATTGCAGGCAGGCAATCTGGAGCATCCCCAGGAATAAACTAAGAAGCAGCGAGTAGCTTCTGGTCATTAATGGCCAGGAATGAGCAAAACTTTGTCTTCTTGAAAGAAATATTAGACCTTAAAAAAGAAAGTAGGAAAGGCATTCTGAATGAGAAACATTATAATTTTGTCTTGGAAAAAGCATGCAGAACTAACATAGCTTATTTAAATGTTAGCTCCAAATTATAATAGGAAATATTCCCACTAAATTGCCATTTCCTCTAAGTTTTGTTTAAGGTCCAAATAATTAAAATGCACACTAATGGTTATTGATGGTTCTATTTCCTTTGAGCAATAAAAAGAAATAGACTTGATTTTCTCTTCTGGAGTAGAAATTTAGGAATCTTCTTAAATTGCCCAGGGGCTTGAAAGCCTCCGGGTGGCTGTAGTCTTCTCTTACTGCTTTCCCACGTCATTTTCAGCTAAAAAAAATTTTTTAAGGGTTCCCAATGGAGGGATTCCCGTTAGAAACCCTCAGCAAGTGAACTTGTACTGGGAATCCTCACTCTTTCCCAGTCTGTCTGTATTTCCCCAAACAGAACTCAAGTTGTAAATAAAGGGAAATAATGTATTTTTCACTACCAATTCTTAAAATTTCAAGTTTTGTGGAAAATACAATTTCACAGTTTCAATCTTTGAAATCAGTAAGAGCCACAGAAAGTGTGAAGGTGTTCAAATAGGCCATCTAGAGATCTAAAAACCAGAACAGGAAACAGAATGCTCTTTACTCAAATGTAGGCAGGGTCTGGCTCTTCTCAGCATTAAGGGTATTCATGGACACTGCAAAGGGGGAATGTATCTGAACAGCGGGGAGACTTGGACAATGAATTGCCACATTAATAGTATCAGTGCCAATTCTTCAGATTTAGAGGCTCTGGTGAAAATTTAAACCAACGGCAATTTTCAATGTTTGTAGCATCTGCGACCAGAATTCAGCACTCAGAGCTTGGACAGCTCCACAGGCCGCGATCGGGCCGCAGCTTTAACTCTAATCAATCTACTCATAGCCAGACTGTCAACGACAGCCAGACTCATTAGCGATTTACTGAAAATCCTCCAAGACTTCCCTTTAAAAACAAAACGACTTCCACATTTAATTGTCTATCTAAAAGAACATACGCAAGAAATTAGGAGATCTAAATTAAATTTATTAATAGGAGAGCTTGATGGTGCTTAATTCCAGAGACCAGAGCTCTGATTGCTGGGGCTTGATGAAAAGTAAAGAGAAATCGTAGGGACATAATTAAAAACATGACTTTTACCATCCTTGAAATTCTATGAATTCTTTACCCATCTTGAGAAATGGGTAAAATTGAAAACCATCAAAATAATTGCACTTTTTAAAAATTGGATTGTATGAGTGAAAGGTGTTTATGAGAAGTCGATGACTCCGGATCTTATCATCCAAGAGGACAGCACAGAATAGTTAATATGTTCCTTGAGGGACTAGGATGCTGACGTCTTTTTCTGATACCCGATCATTACGTGACTGAAAAAAAAAAAAAGGAAGTCATTCCATGAATAAAAATCGGAGCGCAACAGTGCAACAAAATATTCTGTACTTAAAGGCCATAGGCAGACTGATGTTGACAAGGAAGGCTCTTCTAAAACCACATTCAGATAGATTTCTGCTAACTGCACATATAAATAGGAGCAGAGGGCCGGTCACCTCTGTAACCACCGGCAGCAGCAGCAGCAGAAGCCGCAGCTTCAGACGCAGCCAGAGGGACCTCAGAGCAGAGAAGGCGCTGCCGACTTGCACAACCGCCTGAGCAGGAGGGTCCAGCAGACCCCGGCTGCGCCCCGGCCCTCCCTCTTCCTTCTTCTACTTCTTTGACTTTCCCTCTTTTCCTTAATCACTTACTCCTTTCTCCTGGTGGACTTAGGCCACTTTGTCTCCCACCCCCACTTGAGCTCCTCGCCTCCTCTTTCTTCCTTCTCCATCTCTCTCCTCGCCCCCTTCTCTCGGTGTCACGCTTCCTCCTAGTTCTGTGCGTCTGCAAACTTTTGAACAGAATACTGGCCTCAGCAAACAAGTCCTCCAGCTCCTCCTGCTGCTCCTGCTCATTCCTGCGGCTTCTCAGACACTAACGCCAGACGGTGATGCCTCTTGGGTTGTGACTCCAGCGCAGAAACTTGGAGGAGCCCTTTGCCCGCCGTCCTACTTGGCAACAAACCTCTCCTAGCAGCGGTAAGAGTTGAATGGTAAGGGGAAAAATATCTCATCAAACCAAACGACTCCTTTGTTGATTCTTTCACCCCTCAGCATCAGGGTACGAGTTAGCGTTCCTTCGCACCAGGTTTGGCGAGTTATCGGGCACTAGGTATATACATACATATTTTTTTCTAACTATAGCGAGAAGGAAGTGGCAGGGTGCGCACAGGCTGTCATTAAGCGGTATTCAACACTGGGAGCCGGAGCTTTGCTCTGTCCCTCCCCCAGCTCGGGGAGTTTCCTTGGGTTGGCGGGTGAAAGGCCAGGGGCGTTCTGACAGCTGTGTGCCCTCTTTTCCCTTCTGCGCAGAATGACCATGTGTAGCGGAGCGAGGCTGGCCCTCCTGGTCTACGGGATAATAATGCACAGCAGCGTCTACTGCTCACCTGCCGCCGCAGGACTCCGGTTTCCTGGAATCAGGTAGGTGCTGGCCGCCCTGGCTGAGCTGAGGCTTGGTTTCCCCTAACACTTCCTCCTGGTCGTCCTCCTGCAGTTGCGCGGTCCCGGCTATGACCATCTCCCCACCGGCTCCCAGTACGCCGCTGTCAGCCTGGGTCCGGCCTCGGGTCCCTGACCCGGGACCCGGCTCAGCACAAGGTCCGGGGCAGGCTCCACTGCAGCTCAGCGCCCCTCCCCCAGCTCAGCCCGCCGCAGCAAAGGGGTCGGGGTAAAGCAAGGGAGCTTCAGCGGGCTAGATAAACCTCCCCTCCCCCAGCCCCGCCCGCGGTAGGGGGCAGGGCCGGGCCCCGAGCTTGACTTCTTTTCCCTATTCTTAGCTTGAGTTAGGAGAACTTCTAATCTGGTGCCGCAGCGAGGTTGGAGGGTTGAGCGTGAAGCTCCCGTGGACTTTGCTTTGTTACAGCTTGTTCTGGACTATCGGGGCGGGGTCTCCCTCTCTCTCCTCTGATCTCCCTTTCACTTCATTCGAATTCTTTCCCCTAGAAGAGCTTTCTCTCAAGTGACACATTTTCCAACTGCAATTTGAATCTCAGACTGTCTTGGGGAAGGGGAGTGTTGGCCGGGTATGGTTGAGGAAAAGCGATTTGAGAGAAGGAAGAACAAGAATGAGTCTGAAAGGAAGGGGGAGCTTGTTTGGAGGTCTTGAAAGGAAGGGGGAGGAACGGATGAAACGGATGCAAGGCAGGAGGAAGAGAAAGCAGGCAGGCAGGCAGGACCAGGACGACCCTGCCCGCCTGAAGCTGGAGTAATCCTGGCTTTTTTCTTAACCCCTGGTTTCTAATCGGTTGGCACTGCCAGGTTCCTTACGCAGCCCCAAAGTCCCGGGGCGGTCAGCCTGAGAGTGGAAGCTCCCTTTGCAACGCAGCTTCCGCGCTCCGCCGGGCTCCCGGCCCTGCAGCTAGGAGCGCGCCTTCTGCCGGCAAAGCTGCTTCTCGGAGCCGCGCCCAAGAAAGGTCGCCTTTAAGGGCCGCTGATCATTGATTTGGCCGGAGAGATGGGTTCTGACTTCAATATTAGGATTCCAGCATCTGGGCACCGGGCAGGGATGAAAGTGTCCAGAAAGACCCGGGGACTCTGGGAAGCTGGGTTATAGAGGAGGCGCGTCGCCGAGGAAGGGCTGGGTGTGGGGCGGACGGAGGCATGTGCCTGCCTTGTCCTTACCTCTCCACGGATGAAGGAAAGGCGAGCAGAATAACGAAGTACGACTCTAAACCCTACTAGAGAGCGCTACTTGCCCTGGCGGCGTTCCGAGTCTCTCCAGCGGCCCAAAGCGAGGGGGTTTTGCGTTTTAGCCCATCACAACCCGTCCTTATAGCAAGGATAGAGGCGCTAGGCAAGGGCGACTTCGAGACCGCGGCGCTCCTGTTGGCTCTCCGTCCCTTGTTGACCCTTTCCCTTTCCGCCGCCCCAACATCCCTAACAGATTAGCGCGAACTATTTATTTAGCGGACTTAGAAGTCCTATTTCACTCCTAGCAATTTTCAAAGTCCCGAGTGCCTGGCACTTTCCTCAGGCGAGGAGCACCAGAGTGCGCGGACATGCCACAGAATGAGCCACGGCCAAACAGGCTAAGTTTAGGGGCATCTATTATTCATGTTCCTGCCAGATCCTCTCCCGCCCAAAATAGAAGTCGGAGGTTCTCCGTGACCTACATCTGCGCGGGGAAGGGCTCCCCTGGGCTCAGAGGCTGGTGGGGGTGGCTGGCGGAGTCGGCCGCCGCACACCCCACCCATCTACCCTCCCTCTGTTTCTCTCTGGGCCTCCCTATCAGGTCTTCGCCTTGGCCAGCGTCTTGTCTCTCAGGACCTTTCCCGTCCCCGCCCGTGGCTGCTTGTTTGAGGTGGCTCAGGCGCCAGGCCCGTAGGGAGGTAGATACTTTTCGATGGCCAGGTGTACCGGGTCGGCACAGACGTCTCGGCTTCCCAGGGCCCTGCAAGGGCGACCCTTTATCCGCGAGAGGACAGGTCGGAGAGCCACTTGGAGGGATGGGGAATTTCTCTTGGGTGTACTTTCTTTCGCCTTCCCTCTACCCCCTCCTCCGTCCCGGAAGAAGTGGCAATTCTCCGTTGGGGGGACCTTCAGAAAGAAGGAAATCAGTCGCGAGCCCGCTTCTCTGGGTCCTTGCAGAGCCGGGGAGGGACTTGTACTGACCACTCCTTCTGCCTCCCCGGCTACCCCCGCAGGCCGGAGGACGAGGCGTACTACGAGGACGGAAACCCGCTGCAGTACTTCTACGACTCTGACCCTCCCGGCGTGGGGAGCCCCGCCTCCGCGCTGCGCGACGCCTACGCGCTCTACTACCCAGCAGAGAAGAGGTACCACCCGCGCGGCCTCCGCTACGGCCCGGGACTGAGGTGGAGGGAGGGGCAGGGTGGTGGCCCACCGAATAGGTTATTTTTCATAAAACCCCTCAAGCCTCTCTTCTCTCTGGCTGGTACCCATGAGAGCGACAGAAAGTTAGTAGCGGGCCGGTCTGTGTGGCCATAAGGGTCGCGTAGGACCAAAAGGTCTGTGGCCCAAGGAATGGTCGGGAGTGCGCGCCCCAACCAGACTCCATGCCTGCCATCCCTGGAGGGCAGCAGGAACTCCCGTTCCTAGCAGTCAGTCGCGGGAACATCTCGAAAGAGTAATTCGCTAGTTCTGTGCCTCCGGAGGGGTTTCCCCTTAGCCTCCCGGAGCGCCGAGGCGCGTGAGTGCCCAGCTGGGGGCCTGGGGCGACTTCTTGGGGACAGAGTCAGTGACCTTGGGCACTCACTTTGCCTCCCCGTTAGAGATGTCACCCAAGGGATCCTTAACAAGGCCTACCGCAAAGTACTGGACCAGCTGTCCGCCAGGAAATACCTGCAGACACTCGTGGCCAAGGGCCTAGGGTAAGAGTTTGCGAAAGAGTTAAGCGGCGCAGCTCGGCGCGCGCGCTCCGGGGTGGGTGTCCGTGCGAGCGCGCGCGGGGTGGGCGGTGCCGCTTCTGCGTTCGTGCGTGCGCGTGGGCCCGAGGGTGCGTCTGCGACGCAGGGCCTTCGGGGCCAGCCGGCGGTCACAGGCGAAGGTTTTGATGCCGCGCTTTAAGTTTGGCGAGACAGTTCTGAGAGGCAAGAGGCAAGGAGAGGGCAAAGAAACCGGGGAGTTTGATCATTTTGAATTAAAAAAACAAAGAAAAACCAAATAGCCTCCTTCCCTCCCCTCTCACCTCCCAGTCATTGAAAACCTTCGAGCTTCGCGGGACGATTTGCTATAATTTCTTCTAAGCATGATTGTTTATTTTTTTTAAACATTCTTTTACTGTAAATTCAAATCGAAACCCAACAAATCCTCAAATTTGGGCAGTTAGGGAAACAAACAGTTCTTGCGCGTGCCAGACAAACCCAGAGCACAGGGCTTGCGTGGAGCATCTCTCAGCAGAAGGCAACATTTTAATAAAGCCCATGGGGAAACAGATTACATTTTTCGCAATGAATAATTCATGTGATGAAAAATATTGCCTACAGCCTGTCGACTTATATTATTATCATCACGTTTTTCAACTTAGCGTGCGGAAGGAGAGGAGTGCTCATGTCTGACTAGGAATTGCAGAGTCGATGTAAAACTCTCAGGAAGCAGCCAACGTGGCACTTGGGGCTCTTTGGTTATTTTTTTCTGTACCGGGGAAGGGGGGGCGGTGGTGTTGGGAAGGGTGAGAGGAACAGTCAAGTTAGCGCAAAAGCGCGATGGTCAAATCTCAAAGGGCAGCATTTGGAGGCAGGTTGGGCGTGACTCGCGCGTGCCCCTGGCCCGGACCTTATTTCGGGTCCTTTCCGTAAGGATTTAGTGCCAGGAAAGCCTCGGTGGGGAGGGAGGAATGAGGGGTTTCCATCACAGTCCTCCCCTCCAGCTGCTTATTGGCCGAGGAAGGCGGCGCGGTGGGCAATGAGAGCCGTGCCTTCCCTTGAAGGCTCCCGCGTGGGGTGGGGCCCACCTGCTCCCCGCAGCTATTGAATCTGTGTCTCCCGCCCCGCCACCTCTTCCCGACCCCTTTCCTTGCAGTGGGAACCTAGGCGGCGGCGCGGAGGACGACTCGGAGCCTCTCTCCAAGCGCCACTCAGACGGAATCTTCACCGACAGCTACAGTCGCTACCGGAAACAAATGGCTGTCAAGAAATACTTGGCCGCCGTCCTAGGGAAAAGGTATAAACAAAGGGTTAAAAACAAAGGACGCCGAATAGCGTATTTGTAGCGATGAGTTACCAGCTACCTTGTGTATACAATCCTGACACAATGACAAGTCACTTTCCCAACTGACTGAACAGTCATCGCTCATGTGTTCTATCCAAACATGTATTTATGTATGAAGTAAAGCCATTAAATGAATATTTTGATAATAATATTGTTTTTTCTTTTTACAAAGCACTAGAGAATGCACAGATATACTTTGTGGACCAATTATTGATATATATATATTACAAATATATATATTAAGAATATATATAGGTATAATAGACAGCAGTTCATACAGAGTGTGCACAAGGATTGAAAATTCGCCTGAGCTGTTTATGTTTTTATATAAAATAAATAGAAAAATAGACAATCATTGTTTTGAATATTACTCCTATTTTTGTAAAATGGAATTAAAAGGATAGTATTTTTATCCACGACAGGCCTGAAGATATTAATACTGACCATTTGCTACTGTACATAACAATGCCCTGCTCCAGGGAGATTTGGAGGTAATCATTTGGGAGAATTGCTGAAGGGCATTCTTTCCTAGCGAGTCTCTGGGGCAGGCTGCTACAGTCCCAGCTGAACTCAACTAGGACTGTCCCCTTTTGTCCCCCTCGCTGGGTGGCAATTCCAGTACTTCTGCTTTCTTTGATTCTACTTTTATGTGTACTTGTCTCTCTTCAGACTCTCAGCCCAGAGGAAATTCTCCTGATAAAAACAACAGCTCAATCCAAATTTTGCTTCTCCCCAGAATTCACACCACTCCCTGGGGGAAGTGTTGTTGGGTTGTACAGAGAAGGGAGACTTGGTAGAAAAATCTCCCTTTTTTGTACTTCCAGGAAACTCAATATCCCAAGGTTAGGGCAATTGGAACAGAGTGAAGGAAATGTAGGTATATTGGAAGAGGCAGAGCATAAAGCAGTCAGAGGAGGACCCTGGAGAGGGACTGGTTTGGAGCTGCCCCAGGTCTGGGACTCTGAGGGTAAGCTGAGTCCCACCATAGGTCCCCTGCCTGACTGACTTTGGGCGCTGGATATTGGAAATGGATGCAAAGTACAATGTGTTTTTCTCCAGTGCTGTCAATGCTTCTCATCTTGTGAAATGACCAGGATGCTCCCCTTTGGACCCGGCTCTGTAGGAGCCACACTTTTGTGATTTTCTGAAGACTCTTTCCCACCCTCTTGCACTGTTGAAGTACCGTTTACCATTTTTCATTCATTTCTCTTAAACTTGTGAATGCTTCTTACTTTTTTTGTTGTCTGATGCAAGCACTTATTGTAAAGTTTAGGAACCCCTGTATAGTTACCACTAAGTAATTATGCACTAAATATGAACCTTTTGTTTCTTGTTTATTGAGTTTGTAGGTAAAATGTATTTTTCTACATTATGGCTTATTGCTTAGTAAAATTTATTTCATAAAACCAACCTTTGTCATATTAGAATGTGTAGTGTTCACATGTTGCTCAGTTTTTCTAACTGATAAATCATTTAAACCTCATCTTCATATGTATGAGTACTATATTATATTTGTGGTCAAAAGTGAGTTAAACAAGCTCCAACAGACCTTGAGAACCTCCCCCTTGTATCCTTTCTTGGCTACAGAAATCATGTCTGTCTGTTTCCTATCAATTCCTTGAACATGTGAGTAATCTCTATAAACAAAAGAACCTTCACCCAGCAACCAGATCAAGCTACAACAGGCAAACCAGCCAAACTCCCAAAATTCAGGCACAGATTCTTTTGTGGAAAAAAAAAAAAAAGAGAGAAAGAGAACAAGAAAAGATTAAACACTAGCTTGTAAAGTTTAAAGGACCTTTCCTTTTCCTTTACGGATTTGATTCAGTATGAAGTCATAAATCAAAGAAAACAGAATTGGATTTGCATTCCCAGGCGGGATGGATGCTGCCAGGAGATCACATTGCAAACAGAGAAAGCACAGAGGCATTCGATCTATGCCTGAGTCCTGTGTATGGGATCAATCTTTCTTTAATTCTGCAGTCTCCTCAGGCAATGTGACACGGGATGCAGTTTGCAGCTTTAGTGCCTTTCTTCGCCTTTTAAATCGCCACGAATCACAGATGGCTATTTAGTGGCCCTACAATGCTGCAACACATCAGCTTGCGTTTTAGTCTTAATTATTTGTTTCTTGGATAATGGGCAGAGTTTTCTGTATTTGTGTCAGCTGTTAGTGGTGAAATAGGGCTCTAGTTAACCTTTTATTTATGAAGTCTAATTTAGTGTTCCCGTGGCTAGTTGCAAGCATTTACAGTGATCACCCAGTTTAATCTTTTGTATACTTTTTAGAAATGCCAAGAGCCTTACTAAGCTGGAGCAGATTTATGATATAGTGATAATTTAGGTAGATGTTAGTCTTGGAGCTCTTATTTTGTGTGCAACTGATTATAAAAACATCTTAACCAAGTATTATTACACACATGATATCTATAACTAGGACTTTGATAACTGTTATATAAAGTGTGTAAAATTTGTATGAATAAATTTTTGTAAACAATGCAACTTCGTCTAATGTTTGGAGAAAAAAAGACATTTAGGAAATAACTAAAATCTCTTAAAGAATTATATTTTCTTTAGCAATCATAAGATCTTTCATGTCTGGAATATATAAGCATCCATGTATTTTCATAAACTGTACTTTAATATATGCTTGATGTGTTAACTGAATTCAACTAAAAATTTAAAGTAGCTACTCAGATGGAGATGCCTAAGAAGTTACTAAGTTCATAAATAGGCATGGATGTTGGAACACTTCTCGGATACACCATTTAGATAAATTTCCATCCCCTAGTGTATATATACATTGCTCAATATTCAGAAAGTTACTATCCATTGGTGGGAGTTAGTACCTGGATATTAGTTATGCTTCTAAAATAACAATCTAACATGTTCTTTTACAAGTAACTCTTCAGACTAAATTGGTCTTGATGAAATTCTGCATAAAAATGACTTAAATAATTAATTTTGGAGGTTTTAAAATGTTCAGAGATCTACAAACTATTTTTGATTAATGTGCTTTGGGTGGAAGGAAAAAGAACATGAACAAGCAAAGAGTTAATTGAATACCTTTAAAAATGTATTTTGAAAGGACAAAATGTGAACAGTCATTTGTGGATTCTTTGTTTTATTAATTGATATTAACGAACTTTAAAGCAAAACCTTCATATGAAATTCCCATGAATAGGGAATTCAGTTGTGTTTCTTTTGGAGCCCTTGACGATTTCTGGGCTTAAAAAAATATATTGAAAGTGATTTATAATAAGTCAAATACCATTTAATTTAAATTGCCAGAATTTCATCTTAAAAATTAATGCATTCAATTAATAAATCAATAACTATGTCACAGTAATATTAAAGAATGAGCAAAAATCAGCAAGGATTCAAAAACTATCTTCAGAACTTGGCTCAGTATTTAAGGCCCAGAATCATTTAGGGAGGAGCTTATGATCTAGAGATCTCATTTGTAGTAAATTACAAAAAAAAAAAAAATACAGTACAATTCATATTTATATTGAATTTTATTTAATAAGTTTTTACTTCTCCATCTTTAACTGCCTACCCCATTGAGCTGCTGGTGTAGTAAATGGAAGAATGAAGAAAAATAATTTATTTGGTTGGGGGCTAATGACTTGTCAAGAAAGTAGAGATAAACCCCAGATTGGCTGACTTCAAGTGAAGTTCATGTATATAGCACCTTGCTATATTCTCTTATGTGGGATCAATCAAATGATAGTTTACCCTTGGAAGGCTTGATACATTTAGGTAGCCAAGAAGTGTGCCTTGTTGCTATTAGGTCTGGGAATACATTAATACAATACAGTAAATATTTATTGAACATCTAAAACCAGGCACACTGGTTGAGAGAGCTTAACTAACACCTGGGAGTTAAGGTAGTATTTTTCCAAAGAATATTCTTCTGCTACAAGATCCTTATTAATGTAGATTGCAGGTCTCCACCAGGACACGTGAATCTGTGTTTTAAGTGAAAACCTTAGATTAATGGGCCCTAAATTTGAGACCACCTAGATTTAGAATTTGGTGACATACATATGCATATATGCATGCTGAGACTGGGTGTTTTTTTTTTTCATGTTAAATAAGCAAGTCATGCTACCTATACACAGTAATAAATATATCAATAAGCTGTATTCTCCCAGGATGGACATTAGGTTCTTTGAAAAATTGCAGTATTTCCTGTAGGTTATTAAAGCTATAGTTAGCATTATTTTACTTATATATTCTGGTTGGACATCTCTGTCAAAAGGGCTTCTGGAAGGAGAGTGATCCTATAAGTAGAGTCCAAAAAATCCAATCACATGACCAAGAGATGAATGAAATTACTGAGAGAAACCGTGCAGCCATCTGGCAGTAAGTCTGCAGATCCAGAAGTCAACTTCGGATTGCATCATACCCAAATTTGGCTTGAATGTATCCCCACTACTGTTTACAAGAGGATTTCCGTTGGATGCCCCGCTATGACCTCAGACTCAACCCTACTGTTCACATGGTTACAAGATTGGGAACTAAGATCAAGTCCGAACTCTTCTCTTACATTGCAACCTTTTTTGATGAAGGGAGGTGCCTTCTCCTCTTGCTGCTGCCCATTGGTTTGTAACTGGGCAGCCCAGTGTAGTCATTCCCACTGTCCCCCAACTCAGTCCTTCCTCTTTGGGAGGATGGATTCATATCAGTCTTTGAAATGCTAATGCTCCTTTTAATCTCCGGACCATCCCTCTATGCCCCATTGTCTTTTCTCTGTCTACCCCATCTAAATATTCTGTAAGGTCCAGCTCAAGTCCTCTTTTTCTAGGGCTCTTCCTCAGCCTCTCAGAGTGACCATAGCTTCATTCCTCCCATGTCCACCCATGCACTGTTCTCCTGTGACCCTCACTCTCTGTAGTACTACTTTTTTTTTTTTAAAGATTTTATTTATTTATTTATTTGATAGAGAGAGCACAAGCAGTGGGAGTGGCTGGCCGAGGGAGAAGCAGGCTCCCGGCAGAGCAGGGGGAGCCTGATGTGGGACTCAATCCCAGGACCCTGGGATCATGATCTGAGCCGAAGGCAGTTGCTTAACCAACTGAGCCACCCAGGCACCCTGTAGTACTACTTCTGATCTCTAATTTCACACTGCTCTGCTTTGTTTCTTAACTGTTTTATAAGCTCATGGCTGTCTTCCCAGCTAGATGAACTCCTGGAGGCCATGGCCAGTGCATTGCACTTTAATGCCAACATATTTCTGGGAACATAGTAAATATCTCTTTGAGTGACTGAAACAACCAGAGGACTTAAGAATTCACCATGGCGGGCGCCTGGGTGGCTCAGTTGGTTAAGCGACTGCCTTCGGCTCAGGTCATGATCCTGGAGTCCCGGGATCGAGTCCCACATCGGGCTCCCTGCTCAGCGGGGAGTCTGCTTCTCCCTCTGACCCTCTTCCCTCTCGTGCTCTCTATCTCTCATTCTCTCTCTCTCAAATAAATAAAATCTTAAAAAAAAAAAAAAGAATTCACCATGGCATCTCCCCCTTACTCTAATAGGACAGCTACAAAGCATATATAGGAAGTGAAATTAACTTACTAATTAAGTGTTCATCGTAAATGAAACTAGATCTCCCTCCAGGAAGAGCTATATAGAAAAGAATGCCAAAGTAATTAGATGTGTTCCTGCCATAAGATAAAATGAACTTTAAATTCACATATAGGCAAAAGACTGCAAAAGACTCAAGCTCTAGGCATTTATTTTTTCATTCTGATAAAGAAAAGAAGGATTGTATTTTCATACCAAAAAGAATTTACCTTATGCCTCAAGACAGTAATACCTTTTCCTAGAATAAAAGAAAAGGGGATTTCTTGAGACACAGACTGGGAACTGGACTGCTCTTAAAAATGATAATTTACAGAGTAGTTTTCTGCAGCTGCCAAGGAAACTTCTCCCATCAACAGAGATGTGATTTGAACATGAGTTCATAGACAGGAAAGAGGATATAATGAAAAATATTTTTAACAACAATGGATGGTATTATCTGGTCTAAATTTATTTTCTTCTTGGCTATATCTTTGCTATACATTACAGAATCCTAATTCAGGGAGGAATATTACCTATAAACCTAAAAGAAAATAGACAATATGAAATGTGTCTGTGCACATTTCTCCTTCTCTTATTAACTACTCTGATTTTTGCTCTATTGATCACATGTCCCTCTTGGCTTTTATGGGACACTAACTCTAGATATAACTTCTAGATATAACTAATCAGGATAATTGTACTCCTGACCACAATTCAGGACTTGCCATGTGATCTATTTTAGGATAGTGAGATTAGAGAAGAATTTCTTTTTCCTGAAATTTTTGCTGGAAGTTTTTCTTCTGGGAAAGAAGTTTTACTTTCCTTCTGGGTGGTGTAGTATATAATGTAACACACCATATAAGAAGCCAGCCCTACAGTGGAGATGATACCAGGAAAGACAGAGAAGAGTGACGGAAGAAACATGTCCTTGACAACATCATTGAGCCCTTGAATCAAACCAACACTTAAGCCTGAACTACTACTGGACTGTTCTTGTGATATAAGCCAATAAATCCCCTTCTTGCTTAAGCCAGTTTTTGTTGTTGTTTGTTTGTTTTATTTTTTGTAATCTCAGTTAGGACCATGTTCCAAGTAATGGAAAATCCAACTCAAGCTGGTTCATTATCTTTTCTTCAGAGCTCAGAAGAGGGTATTAAAACTGGTCTGCAGAGGTTCCAGCCAACAGGAAGTGTTACAAATTCCGGTGCCTCAAGACTTCACATTCTCTGCTAAAATTCTACTCTAATGTTCTAATATTTAAAAATTATAAAATGCCTGGAAGTGAACCCTAATAACTTTTTTTTGACTACAGTAAGAACTATGCTTTGAGGAGACCTCCCCATCCTATGCTACCAACTATGCTACTTCTTTGAACCACTAGTGCCTTAGAAGTGCTCTACTCTGAAATTTTTAAAAAGCTCTGCTTTCTGAGTACAAACTACTATCCTATCATTCCTGCAATTGCCTACACCCATGAACCTTACAATAAAACACAGCAGAGAGCCACTTTGGAAGACAGTTTGGTTGTTTCTTACAAACTAAACATACTCTTACTGTAAGATCCAACAGTCAGGCTGGATTTAGATCTACACAGAAAGCTGTCCATGGATGTTTAGAGCAGCTTTGTTCATAATTGCCAAAATTTGGAAGAACCAAGATGTCCTTCAGTAGGTGAATGGATAAATAAACTATAGTACATCCATGCAATGGAATATTCAGTATTAAAAATAAATGAACTATCAAGCCATGAAGAGATATGGGCAAAATGTAAATGCATATTACTATGTGGAAGAAGCCAATCTGAGAAGGCTTCAAACTGCATGATTCCAACTATATGACATTTTAGAAAAGGCAAAACTTTGGAGACAGTAAAATGATCAGTAGTTGCCAGGGATGGCAGGTGGGGTTGCGAATGGGGTGGAATAGGGACAGGAGAGTTGAATAGGCAGAGCACAGGGGATTTTCAGGGTAGTGAAAAAACTCTGTATATTATAATATGGATAATAATGGGTATACCATTTTATTTTTGTCTAAACCCATAGAATGTACAACACCAAGAGTTGTCTTAAGGTAAACTATGGGCTTTGGGTGAGTCAAAGTAGATCCATTCTTGGTAAAAATTGTACCATTCTGGTGAGTAATGTTGATAATGGGAGAGGCTATGTGTGTATAGGAAATCTCTGTACCTTCCTCTCAGTTTTGTTGTAAATCTAAAACTGCTCTAAAAAACAAAGTCTTAAAAAAAAAAAGACAAAACTCAATAGAGACTCACTCCAGTTTTCTGACATTCTATCCTTCGTTTTCATAAGCTACCTGCCTCTTTCTCCCTTCACTATTTCCTCACCCACCTTGGATCAGTTTAACGACCCTCCCTGAGACCCTAAATGCTTTCATTCTCTGACCATTTCTTCTACACTCACCTTAACACTTCTCAAACTTGGATCAACTCAACCATGTGCTTTCTCCTGGTTGCTGAGGGCTGTTGGAAAAATCTTACGTCTGTTTTGATCCAGCCCTGCTTATAAATTTATGATTACCTATGTCTGTTGGATCTATAATGCATTCATTTCTAATCAGTTCTTTTTTCCATTTCCTGTACTTGTTCTTTTTATTCTTCAAGATCTTCAATTCATCTTGCCCTCTAACTTCATTGTTAACTTTGCCTCCCACTTTGTAGAAACAAAGAAAAACAAAACTACCTCAGTTTCTTTCCCTTTACCACTAAATGTTTTTTCACTTCAAGTTCCTATCTCAATTTCTTGCCATCTGTGTGTCCACCAAAATTTTACTGAAATTTCTTTGTATCAAATTGTCCCATATTTTCTGAAATACCTCTGCAGTCCCCATGTTATCTATCACCTCCTTCATTCATTAAAATTTCTTTTCACTTGGTTTCAAGGACTTGTATCTACTGGTTTTCCCTCCTGCTCCCATACCTTTCTGCTTCTTTTCCCAGTCTTTTTATGTTGCCTCTTCTTCCTTCTTAAATGTGGATGGCCTCAAGTTCTGTTCTTCCTCCTTTTTCCTATATTTTATACTTTTCACCTATACTATAGTATAGGTAAAATATACTTTTACCTTGCATGAGCTTATCTGTGATGGTTTGATGGCTCTCAATTGCACAGCTCTTGTGAGTGAACTCAGATGTCCAACTGACATATTCATTCGATGTCCAATGGGTACCTCAAGTTCAGTATATTCCCAATGAAATCATTATCCACATTTATTCCTCTTCTCTGTTTCTGGCATCGTTATCCACCATGCTACCCAGTCTAAATACCTCAGAGTATTCTTCTTCCCTTTCTTCCTCTTTACTCATTCATTTAATTGGCCTCTAAGTCTTAATGAATTTTCCAATCCTATTTTCTGCAAAGGTCCATATTCACACAATCTTTTGCTGTTTTTGCAATAGCCTCCTAACACTTTGGCTCTAATTACTCTTCCTAGTCATTCTTCTCTGCCTCCAAAATGATCTATCTAAAACAAGACTCTGGTCGTGTTACTTCCTTATGCTGGCTTAAAAAAATTTTTATGACTTCCTGTAACCTATTGGTTGGAGTCCAGAGACTTTGAAATGTCTTTAATAATTTCCTCCCCAATCTACCTTTCTCTTCTCATCTATCACCTTCTATTTATGGCTCCTTCTCCTTGGAATGCTCTTCTATTCTTTTTTTTTTTTCATGGTGAAATGCTACTGATCTTTCAAGGAAGGACCAGCTCCTTTCTCTGTTTTCTTGCTGCATTTTGTCATACTACTAGTTTAGTATTTAATTGCACATATGTCTTTTGCTGATAGGCTGAGAACCCAAGGACCATAATTATTCAACTTCCAATCCTTAGGGCTTGTAGTTTCTGGCATATAATGTAGTTTCAATCACTATTTGTTGACTTGGAATTAATCCTGTGGAAGTTGGTGAACAATTATTTTCCATATAGAAAACAGGAAAAAATAAGTTATAACATGAAGGATTTTTGTCAGATATTACGAAGGATTTGGGTAGCAACAAATGTCTTTTGAACGAAGAGTCAAAGCTTACTCCTTTGAATTCCCAAAGTGTCTCTGTCCTGAGGTTGTCTGAGTTCTGTAGGACTGTTTTCCCCTGTTTTTCTTGTCTTCTGATCCAAGTATGTGATAAATCTTATGCTCTCAGGCGACAGATGGGAACAGTAACACAGAACTTGCACATAGTAGGTGGTCACTAAAAGTTGTAGATTGGTTAAATGAATATGAACTTGTTTTCTAGGAAAACATAGGTCTCCAATTTAGAGTCCAGTTCTTTGTAGTTGCTCAAAGGCCCCAAGTATATTTGACCTTGTGCATTGACTTGTGTGTCTCCAAAATGTAAGCTTTGATGAGAAATGGGGGGAAAAAAAAGCATTCAAACAATAGACATGAGACTTTCTTAAGTGGTTGGGAATTTTCCATCTGGCCTGTAGATGCAGAAATTCTTGGATGATCCCCTGCTAAGATCTCTTCTGGCTATTTCACTTTGAGTGTAAAAAGGGATCATCAGAGGAAGGCAGTCTGACTTCTTTACTGTCATATCCTTTCTTGCCTGTGGAAACGAGATGCTTGGTCCTACAGTGAGCTGGGGAAATAAAGGATGCTTTTAGTATTAATTAGATGGAAGCTATCTTGGGATTGTGATTTTGCAAGGGGCACATCTTGCTCATATAACTTTCATAATTATGGAAGGAGCTGATGATCCCATTTGCAGATTCTATGTTCTGATCATGAGATTATTTATTGCACTTCAATTAGAGAGAGGGAAGGAGAAGAAACAAAAATGTGAACCAGTTCAATTTGCTGATTGCTAGACATCTTAGTAGAAAGGCTGTTGAAAAGGATATTGAAACTGCCAAAGCAAGGCTTCTAGATTCCCATAAATCTAATCAGTACATGTTTTTCTCTATTATTACTGGTAATGGGGAGAGGTCCTGCTTTTCTTACAAGGATCTTTGAGATGTAGTAAGGGAGAGTGCCTTTTTTAAAAAACAGTTTAAAGTTAACAAATCCATTTTAATGAGTCCATGACGTTACTGTGACAGGCATCCTACCATAGAAGGGAAAAAATAAACAAATTTATGAAGTAAGGGTTTGTCTGATTATACCCTGAGATAACTAATTTGTAGTCATTCTAAACAAATTATCTCTGTGTAGACTAGAGTCATTTAGACTTTAGGCTTACTTTTGCTTTTCATTCAAGTGATCTAAAAACTGTAGGCAACTTGATCACCCAATTGTTGCAAGAATATTCAAATCAAGTCTCTAAAAATATCTATTCTTTCTGGTTCCTTTAGATGACCCTGAAGAAATCCTTCAGAGAACTGGGCTGGAAACTTGGTGAAAATGAGCACTTGGACACCTACCATATTCTGTCATTACTGTGATAAGCAGAAAGGATCTCTTTTTAGCAAAGGATATCAGAAAATATCAGGCTGGAGGAGATTTGATGAGCATGATTCCCCAGGCCTTCCAGTTCCTTGGGAATGTGCTTGGGAGGGTAGCCTTGGTCAGTTGCCTGCTCAGGGGTAGGTCTTGTTAGGCAGAGGGAAGACCAAAGTCGTAGATTTCCAAATCTCTTTGACTCCCAACTAAAATACTCCATACCCCAGCTTAATTACTTATATGGTTACAGAAATTACCTTTAGCAAGCAAGCTACCTGTGTCTAATATCCTAATGTATTTTCTTATTTTATAACCCTTTGACCCTTGTGCATAATGACCGGACAACACCAGTTTCCAGGCACATGGAATGAAGTATGTGAGGATGGCCAGTCTGAACAGATACAATCAGTTCGGAGCAGGACCAGCTACATATTATGTGGGACCTAGACAAAATGAAAATGTGGAGCCCTTTCTAAAGAAAATCATTAAGAATTTCTAGGCAACAACAGCAGAGTATTAAACCAAGTGCAGGTCTGTTATGAGCTCAGGGTCCAATGTGACTGTATTGTTGTAAGGTCATAAACGTGGCCCTGGTTCTAGATCTAGGCAGGCTGAGTACGGTAGGCATCACTAGAGCCTACCCCAGAACCCTGTCTTTATTTGTTCTTAAATGCTCTATTCTTATTGTGTGTATGTGTGTTATTTTGATATGCATTTAATTTTATTGTCAATTCAGTTTGTCATTTACAGTGAAGTAGAGGGGAATAGATTTTTTTTTATTGTGGTAAAAAAGTATTGGATCTTCCCTCTTAATTTTATTTTTTTAATATGGACTGCACAAATTTGCGTGTCATCCTTGAGCAGGGGCCATGCTAATCTTCTCTGTATTGTTCCAATTTTAGTATATGTGCTGCCGAAGTGAGCACTACCCTCTTAAATTTTTAATTGCTTACTATAAACACAAAATTGTACAGCAGATCTCTAGAACCTTTTCACTTTGCATGTCTGAAACTCTATACCCATTGAACAGTGATTCCCCATTCGCCCCTTGCACCAGCCCCAGGGTAACCACCATTCTACTCTTTGATTTGGTGAGTTTGACTACTTTAGATACCTCATATAAGTGGAATCATGCAGTATTTATCCTTCCTTGACTGGCTTATTCGCTTAGTATAATGTCCTCAAGGTTCATACAGGTAGCATATGATAGGATTTCCTTCTTTTTTATGACTGAATAATAGTCCAGTGTGTATGTATGTACCCCATTTTCTTTATTTGTTTATCCATCAGTGGACATTTAGGTTGTTTCCATTTCTAGGCTATTTTGAATAATGTTGCATTGAACAGAGGAGTGCAAACACCCCTTATCTTCATTGTTTTAATTGGTCTGAATATCACTAATAAATAACACTGCATTTTTTTGGAAATAGAGTTCACCTATTAAAATGAATAGCATAGAATAATTTTACTGGTTTTACAGTCTACTCTCTATTGAAATGACCACCTTACCTTACCCAGCTGGCAATGCAGGCATCAATGCAGGCATTCCCGAGAACTGGACTCATTCTGGGAGAATGTGAAATGGTCCAGGCCCCATGCTGTATGCTCTGTGAGAGTAAGGGGCACATTGGTGCTGCCTCAGTCAGCCTCTATAGGGTTGCATGCCATCAATAGAGTAGAAAGATACCACTCTGAAAAGGATGCTGTGAGACTGAATAAATATTTGCCATAGGGCCTCAGCTCCTCCAGGCAGAGAGGCCTGGGGCATTCAGCTATGAGGACATCTCTGTTAAAAGTTAAAGCTTGAATTACATGTGCTAGCAATGTCTCTAGCAACATCAGTAGGCTCTTTGCTGACTCTGGAATCTGTTTTCTTGTTTGCCTGAATCTTAGTTGTTGATGAGATTCCTGATTAGAATGTTTCTGGGTCTTTTACTTACACAATCTTTGTTTTGCTTCAGGGAGAAAAATGGGAAAGTTCAGGTTGCAGCAGTTCCCCTTTGTGAGGAACAAATAGCTTGGTTAAATATGAAAGTGGAAAGGGAAAACAAGAGAGAAAACTGGCTAAGTGAATGCTAGTCCAACTGTGATAGATCTTCTAACAAGCTCTGGTTACTTCTGGCTTTCTCAATTTCGGTCACTTTGCTGATCAAACCTGTGAGCTGGTGAATGAGGATAATGCTTCCTTTTATATAGACAGACCTAAGTGTATAAATCACCTACAAATGCTGTTAGGCTATTTGTACCTGTAGAGGCTTCACTGAGCGCCTACATATACGATGAATTCTTTCTTTCTTGTGTGGTGGTGAACATTCCTTTTGTTCTAAAATTCTGTGACTTTCCAGTCATCTGTGATAATGAGGAGTGGCTGCTATTATCATATTTTAAACTTGTGAGCTGCTGTGGCTCTCTCCTCTCTAGCGGTGCTGCTCAGGAAGGGTCAGGATAGAGTAATGTGCAGGAGTACTCAACATGGACCACTGGGATACAGCTGAGGAGGGAGGGCATGGTCCCAGGGGAGTAGCAGCAAGTGGAATGCATGTTCAATGAATCAGCAAGGCAGTTCTGTTATTTATGTGATATTTGGGCATGAACATTACACTGGCTCTTATTTTGTGATCTTTCAGGAGCTAGGAAACCAGCCTTTTATTGGTCTATTCCTTAGAGTATTGCCTGCAAGGTACTGTGTTTTGGTCTTCACATCTTAAGGTGTGTGTGGTAAAATTGGAAAGGGACCACAGATGAGCAATGGAATTGATTAAAGGCATGAAAAATAGGACTTATGCTTTACAAAGAGCTATTAAAGGAGTTGTGGCTGTTTTACTGGAGAGGAAATACTGAAGGGATTCTTAGTAAGTTTTGAAGTATTAAATATATACTTAAATGGCACTGATAATCTCTTCTTGAACAGACCTAAGAAAGCTAGTGGAAAACATTTAAATTAGATACAAAAGAATGCTTTTTTAAAAGGAAAGATGACTGAACAAGGGAATGAGTCTCCTAAGAAAATTGAAGAATGCTTCTTTTTTCCTGTTCATGGACAGGCTAGATGATCACATGGGTTAGATAGTGGAGGCTTCTCCCAGAATCTGTATTCCCTGGTCTCAGATCTTCCTTTGACCCCACAAGATGATGTTAGCAACATTCACTCTTGGATTAGGGGGGTTGGGATACCTTCCTTACCTCGCTTAATATTTGCCTCCCTTTTAAGTTTCTTCTTTAGCCATTTGCCTTATGTTTGCAGGGACACTGGCTTCCCCGATATATTAGAGAAGCCTGTTGACTATTGCTAGGGAGCTCGGGCCAGTTCTGACCATAGTAAGTGGAAACCAAGTAATGCAGTATAACCACATCTGTGCATGTTGGAAGGGACAGAATCCCCCAGTGCTTGGCCTGACACAGGTAGGCAGAAAGATGTAACAAGACTGGCTGGATTTTAAAGACCATGGTTTGCAGCCTGGTTCTGCCATTTCCTAGTTGAGTGACTATGGGTGAGTGACTCAGTTACTAAATCTCACGTTCTTCCTCTATAAAACGAGGATGAACATAACAATACCTACTTCACTGGGATTTTATGAGATTCACATGACATGAGAAAGTTCTCTCTAAATTACAGCTTCTCATGCAGCAGTCAGTCTTGGCCACTAGTCAGGGTTAGCTTTTTGTTGATACTCACCTGATTTCTGGTGTCCCTGTTCCTCTTCTCTGCTCCCTGCTCCTTCATGCTGGACCCTCATGTAGCTGCTGGACTATTCAGGTTTCTGTCTTCCCCCTCCCAAGTAATATTTGGGGCTTCTCAAGTCTCCGTATGCAGCTTTCCTTTTCCTCATTCTTTCAGAATCCTAATCTCGAAGAGATGGCAACAGTGGGTGGTAGTGGGTTGGTCAGATAAACTAACTTCTCCAGTCACTCAGATTTTAAATGTGCATCCTTTATGAGATAACACATTGTCCTAATCCATGAAAACACCTTCATCTTTAAGAAGGCCCATTAAAGAATAAAGGTCATGCTGGTGATAACTGGAACCTCAGCCTTCTGACAAGCTTGTAGGGGTGTATTTCTGGTAGAGGGACCCCAGGAATCCCCAAGTTACACTATGAATGGCATTATCTGAGGAGCCAGGGACAGGGTCTCCCTCCCTAACATGCATACTTACACACTCACATAGCCTCTCTGAGAATACTCAATTCAGAGGTTAGGCTGGGGGCAAATCAGAGAACTAAATTCTGAACACTTGTCAGTGAAATAATGCTGCCTTTTAAAATAGCTCAAGGATGTTTCTGTGCAAGGTGCTTTCTGTGGATATTTGCATGTATATTGTATTAATATTATATATATAAATATAAAATCTATGTCTATGCATAAGGTGTATCTTTAGCTACAGCATGTATAAAAACATATATTTAAGCACATGCCCAAATATAAGTCATGAAACAAAAATGATTGAACTCACATAAGTTATAATATTTATGTCCTAAGGGTGGCTAAACTTAGCTACAACATCTAATTTGCAGTGACGTCTTTCTTTAACAAGTTTTATAAGAGGCATGATTTAAGTCAAGGAAGAACAGTGACTCATTCACATGGTGGGCCAGTGGCTGAGCTAAGTTTAGAATAGAAGGAATGCTAGGATCTTCTGGGGCTTAGAGTTTTACTGTGAAGTCATTTTGCTCTTCCACACTTTCTTTTATCATTCATTTAGGTAAAACTAGGAACTTGTAATGCAATAGCAAGATTCTCATTTTCCTTATTTAATTAGTTCACTTAATATAGCTCTCTGTTTTAGGTTCTATTTTGGGACGTCGTTTTAAACCGTTTGGGCTTGGTTTCGTTGTTTTGCAATTCATGGTAGATACTACTGAGTTGATTTTTACCTTTAAATTATGACAAAGGTAAAGGCTTCCAGCAATTAGATGTGGAAATGGGGAGACAATTGGGAAGTGTAAGAAATTTTTTTGCCTCCAAAGGGAGGAGTCAACGATTTGAATAATACATTACCTACATTCATTCAAAAACCTCTCATTTACTCTATGGACTAGGTACTAGGGCCAGAGGGAGAGAAATTACCCTCAAGGAGCTCATATTATTCTGGGAGGAAGATGGGAATGCAAATAATTGTCATGCAGGGAGATAAATATAATAAGAGAGGTATAGATAAAAACCTTACTGTGGAAACAGGAAGGAGGGATGAAGCTAGAGGGGTAGGGGTGGCTATTCCAGGCAGTCACTGACAGGTGCCGAGGCTTGGGGATGTGGTGTGTGTAGAGCAGTGTGTAGAACATGGTGTGTGTGCAGCAAGGCCTAAGTGAGTCTCTTTGGATTTTATAACTGGAGCCATTTAAATGCTGAAAGGTTGCCAACTGAAATTGCTCCATGGGATGCTGAATGGATGTTGCAAAGGGAGGGAATCTGGAGTCCATGACATTTTAAGATTCTTAAAGTTCTCTCTAAATGCTTCTTAAGATTTTCCAAAAGAGGATTCTGATACTCTTGTTTCTGGCAAGGTGAAGTATAGGTCAAGACTTGTGACCTGCATACCTTTTCACAATAAGTCTCATGCTGAAGGGGAGCAGAAGATGCCACCCTAAAATAGGCCACTTTGGCAAACTAATTATTTTGAATTAAATTTACTTAAGAAACAGCTACTACAAGAAAGATACTCTGATCTCCTTTGTCCCCCTGGAAGAAGGAAATAAATCTTCCATGTGAAAGATACCCTCCCTGTGCCAGAAGGGTAGAAGGCATTCTTATCACCAGAGATGGGGAATTCAGGGCTAAGAAGGCTGTATAAACAAACCTTGTTATTTCTTCACTAATCTGCTACCCTAAGCCCCAACTCCTTTGTCTTGTCAATTCTTCACCAATTTACTGTTTGTCTAAAAGGTATAAAAGCTGCCTGCTTTGGTCACTTCTTGGACTGTCATATTTTTATGGGCAAATTAAATTTGTTTTTCTCTTGTTACTCTGTCTTATGTCAATTTAATTATTAGACCAGCCAAAGAACTTAGAAGGGAAGAAGAGAAAAGTTTTCCTACCCTACAATATACCGTGGTGTAGGCCCCACCCATCTGTGTTTTAACAAGCTCTCCAGGTGAGCATGCTGGAGAATCACTCGTCTGAGGAGGGGGGTTGTTCCAGGAACTTCAATTCCTTAATTGACTCAGCAACTACATGCTTCACAGATTTTCTACCTGCAACTGACTGTTGCTACCTCACTTGACCACAAAAAGCTGCTCCTTTTCTTGGCTCCTTGGTCTGAACAGGAGTCAACGATTTCTCACTTGTTCAAGCCTGGTAAGATTGGAATTTTCAAAAGGACCTTTACTGAGGGAAAGCAAAAAGGGAACAAATAATATTCAGAAGCATAAAAGCCATTGATTAGTATAGGGATAACTAAAAGTTCAGTAAAGTCTATTCACTTATTTAACATCTGCATTGAATATCAGAGACACAAAGATAAATTAGAAATGGCTCTAACGTTAAGGGGAAAAGACAACTATGCAAATAAACGTGTATAATGAAGCATGAGAGATGCTGTCATAGAAATCTGGCCTTTTCATGGGACTCATCAACAGAAGTGGGGCCAGGTTTTGTGACCCAAAGAATACAAAATTACGAAAAAAAAATTAGGTGCAGGCCTTGAAATTCAGTCTGAAACTGCAGCTTCATTGGCTTGCAGGTAAACATGTCTCTCCTTATCACGGTTTAGGTGATAGCCCCTTCCGGCCAGGACCTGTCTGAATTTTTCTCAGTGACATATCTTTTAGATAGCACAGTGCCTGGCACTTAATACGGACTCAGTAACTATTTGTTGAAAGAAAGAATGAATCTATGAAATAAACTAGTTCTGTCTTTACCCAGCCTAAGAGACCCCCAACTGCAATGACTTTGGTTTGACCTTGGTCCTGTGGAAGGCCTGGAGCTAGCTCTGTCACACATAGCTTACCCTTTTCTCTAAGGGTTTCTGTGAAACCTGGACTGTCTCTATGGATGTTATTACCTGGTTCTCTCATTTCCCCCTAAAGCCTGGACATGTGTGTGAGAAAGGTCCATGCCATCCTAGCTTCAAGGAGCACTAGGTTTGGTTTGTTGGAATGTTACTGTTACATTACCTAGGCTTCTTTGCTCTGGCTTCTGAAACTATTCTACTTGTTCTTGGTCTGTATCTCATGCTCATGCTTAATTTAGCTGTGCTTAGTCATAAACCAGATGGTAATTGCTGGTTACACCAATTGGTTAAGCTTGGCTCTCTCATTAGGCTTTGGCTATAATCTGATTTGATGTTAATGTTCACTCTATGATTCAAAATGGTGAACTCCATCTTTTCTCAGCATAGAGGATTTATTTCCATATTTTCCATCCTCAGTGAGACTGTCACCCCTATCTGCTTCTCCCCTCTGTGATTACCTACTCACTTTCAGCATTTGGTTTAGATTGTATGTCAACTTAGACCTCATTTACAGAACCTTCAGGCAAGGCCTGACATGACCCAAGCAGAACTTTTACTCAGAGCCTTGGCTGTTGTGATTCTCCCGAGTATTCTTCATAAACACCACTTAGCACAATTTCCCATTGCCTTGGCCACACCACCATAATACAGCTCTTGCAAGTTTGTGACAGTGTCTACAGGGATCTTCATATTTACTGCTTTGTCTTGTTGCCTTTGGGATTTCTAGATGGCTTTGCTTAAATTGCTTAACATTTGCCTTGTTCATCCCATCTTAAGTTTTTCTCTATTGTTGGACATTAATTTATTTCTACTTTAAAATAATTCTATGTTCTGGGGTGGTGGTAATAGTCTGCTTCTTTTTTGGGTGATGGTTTCATCGGTAGGTTCAGTTTGTGAAATTTATTGAATTGTATTGTCCTCTATAAATATGTTAAGTTTAATAGAAGATAGACAACCTACTAAATGTTATCAAAAAAGTGCATATTTGTGTACAAAGCTTTTTATTTATTTCAGTTTTATATGCATAAATCTAGTGGATTACAAACTTTAACGGCTCCTGCTAAACTGTTTCAAAGGACTATATGAGTTTATATCCCCACCTTCAGCAATAACTCTTATTACTGAAAAAATACTTTGATAATATATAAGCAAAACTGTTACATTATTCTAATTTAAACTTCTTTAAGTGTCCATACATTTGAAATTGGTCCAGTTTAAAAAACTTCAACTTATAAAAGTAATCTTTCTCTTCATATGTTTGCACATACATATGTATATATTTATATATACACACAAAGCACATAAGGATATGCATATCCATATATACATATATGTAAAAATATCTTATATATATCCATATACCCATTGTGGAAAAACTGGAAATGTAGAACACTAGAAAGAAAAATAAGTCTAGATGAACTCTAAACTCTGAATGCTATGACCATAATATAAAAAATTTCAGATCTAAGACCATACAGCAAAAGTCATGACAAAGGATGCTAGTCCTCAAAATAATTTCCAATTAGAGCTGAATTTTTTTCTTAAATGAAAGCTTAGGTACATTTTAATCTAATGAAAAGCACCCTGAAATAGTGGACACCATTGTTGCATGACTACAAGTTACATATTTAGACAATTAAGCTCTAGGGATAAAGAGATTCTTTTAGATAGGATTCCATTAAACATTCAAATAGTGAGTATTTTACTCCTGCTAGTTGTATTTCACTTAAAAAGTTGCAATCTCTGTAATTTTGAGCATCCTTGCTTGTTCTGGCACATTCTGAATTTTGTTTAGGAAACATTTCATTTGGGAACAAGCAACAATGGAAAATCTGATGACTCTAACTCAGGAGTGATTGCTGCCCAGAAGGTGCATCTTGTTCCAAAATGCACCACTGTGTTTACACTTCTTGACTCTAATAGTCTTCTATCTTTCATACTGAAGGACAAAATGCCCATTGCTACTCTCTCCAGTTCTCAGAGAATACTAAAAGTTGTGTGTCAAGCCTTGCTAAGACTAAAACATTTCTTACTCGAGTGTTTTATTTCTAACTATGCTTTTAAAGTAGGTGCTTAAGCCAATTAACACTAGCCTGTCTTAGGTTGGTTTTTCAGAAGCAGACCTTAAGAAGAGGATATTTGTGAAAGCCATTTACTTAGTAGGATCCCCTGATAGGGGGTTGTGAAGTGTGATTTGAAAGGGGTAGAGTGTGTGTAGTATGAAGCAAAGTTCTACAAAGGAGAGCACTCATTCAAGTTATCTCCATCAGGCTGTAGAGAAGCAGAGTTTTATCCTTTTATCCTCTGCACGTGTCAGTCATGCATGGGATAGGGCTGTCCCCAGGGGGGCATAAATTTGGGTTCAGAGAGCTGGAGGGCAGATCACCAGAAGGAGTGCGCTAGGAGCCAGTGAGCGTGAATGGTGAAGGGATTTGAGGACATGGAAGTGGGTCATTGACAGCATTTGCTGCATCAGCTTATGGAGAACACAGGAGAGAAAGGAGCTGGGTCATTGTGGACAGAGGAAGTAGACATTTTCACCCAGTTGAGCTGATACTCCGTGGCTTTAGTTCCATAATCCCTAGAAGTCACCATTTCCCATTGTCATCACAGGCAACATCTGGGAGGACTTTCAGTTGTGGGTGGGAGGGGAAATAATGCCAATAATAATATAATTGAGAAAACTTGTATTTATGTTATATGCCAGGTTCAGCTACATGCTTTACACATATTTCTACATTTGGTGAGGCCCACAGAATTTTAAGTTGCTTGTCCCAGGTCATACAATTAGGTTGTAGCAGAGCTGGATCTCAAATGGTGGACTGAGAGTGAGTTCATATTCTCAGTCACTGTGCACAGCTGTTCCCTAGCCCATTAGGCTCTGCATTTGCTTTGCAAGGGAGAGGGCTCCAGAGGGCAGAATTTTTCATAAGGATGAGGTCATAATTCTTTCTTAGGGCATCATTTCCTTAACAACGCTTATCACAACTTATAATCATACATATATATTATATACAATCATGTATGTGTAATCATATATATTGTCTATGGTCTGAGTGCCTCAGTGCGCAAGCTACTTGGAGTAAGGACCAAGCTTTTGGTTCACTGATGATTAGTGTGTTGTGAGTCAGTGAGGGGGCTGCTCAGCATTTCCCCCACTTCCTGCACTGCAGCAGAACATAGGACGGGCTCCTCTTTTTACTTATGTGAATGTGAAGGTTAGACTTTCCTTGATGGCTCTGTGAATCTGGACAAGTTTTTTTTTTTTTTTTTAACTTCTTTGAGCATTGGTTTCCCTGGTGAAAAGTGGGGATAATTGCACCTATTTCAAAAAGATGTTGAGGTGGCTAGACCTAATAATTGTACAGAGGGTCGGGTATACAGTAGGATTCAGAAATATTGAATGGTATGAGGTGCAAAGCACAACTGCTGTGAGGGTGGCTGGGAGAGGGGCTTTGTTATTTTCCCTTCGAGTTATAACCAGGGATTCAGACTCTACAAAGGGCTCTTGGCTTTGTTTCCAACAAGCCTTGACTGTGGCCATTCCTAACACAGGCTGCGCACGTGTCTGAGTCCATACAGAATCACAGGCCTGTGTGTCTTGGGTCTGTTGAGAGTTGAAAGAGGGCTTTCTGTGAGCCCCACCTGCTGCCTTCCATCAGGTAGAAGAATTGGATCGAATGGGTTGTTCCTTAGCCACATAGCTTAGATCCTACAGAGAATCAGGTTCCTGAAGGCACTTCTATTAGACACTTAATATGTGAGGGAGAATAGAATATGCTGCCCCCAAATATGCCACTTTGGTATATTGATTATTTTGAATTAAACTTACTTAAGAAACAGCTGGTGCTATAGAATTTTTGAATCACTATAGAATTTTGTACACCTGGGACTAATATAACATTGTATGTCAACTATACTTCAATTAAAAAAAATAGGGAAGGAAACAGCTGGTGCAAGAAGGGCCCTCCTTTGTTTCCCTAAAAGCAGGAAATAAATCTCCCGTGTGAAATATACCCTCCTGATACAGGGAAGGCATCCTTATCACCAGAGATGGGGATGAGAAGGCTGTATAAACAAACCTTGTTACTTCTTCACTAATCTGCTACCCCAAGCTCCTCGTCTTGTCTTGTCAATTCTTCACAAATATTGTTTCCTTGTTTAAATGGTATAAAAGCTGCCTGCTTTGGTCACTTCTTTGAGTCTCATATTTTTATGGGCTCCCATTAGTATGAAATTGGATTTGTTTTTCTCCTATTACTCTGTCTTATGTCTTTACTTACTAGACCCGCCAAAGAACCTAGAAGGGAAGAAGGGAAAAGTTTTCTGTCCCTACATCTGCTTAGGAGCCAGTAACACTGGAAACTCGTGTTATCAACAAGGAAGTATTTCTCAAGGAGGTTGAAACGTATCTGTTTCCCTACCCTTCCCGTCCATTCAGAGCAGATTCCTGTTGTCATGGTAACGGAAACAAGAGCAAGTAAGAGTTTTTGAGTGCCCTAGACGCTTTTGTACCAAAGGGTGAGCTTGAACTGAAATGTGGATATAAAATGAAATATCATTTTCATCTCTCTCTCTCTCTCTCAAGAGGGCAGATGTCATGATTGGGCCTCAATCTAGTCCCCAAAAGTAAGCATATTCAGTCAGTGCATTTGAAGACAGAAAAGGGAGAAAGGGAGATGGAAGGAAAAGATGCTCCTCTCTTGTCCCCTTGCTCCCAAACTATTTCATCTGGTGACATGCCTCTGGGAACATTTTGCCTCTCTGTCTGGGCTCACGGACTGTATCCCAAACACATATCAGTTTTGAGGAAATTTATGGCTCACCCCTACCCCCATCTCTATATTTCAAAAACACATAGGTTAGATTCTGTTTTGTTTTGTTTTTTTTTAAATTGATTTAACTAAACAAACAAGAATGAATTTGGTGTGGAGTTTAATGAAGAAGGGTGAATTTTACTTACTCTTCTGTGTGATCCAAAGTGTGCCCCCTACCCTGGAGACTCTCCCTCAGTTGGGATGCCCTCTTCCTCGGCTGAGCACTGAGGCTCATGTTCGTACACCCTCTCAGTTCTGTGCGGCAGAGACGGCAGACCCTCAGAGCACACCTCAGGCACGAGGGTCTACTGCACGTGCCCCGCACTCCGACTTACCTGACTCCCTTTGGAACCTCCAGGACTCAGTTCCACTTCTGTCATCTCATCCCGGGGCATAGCCGGCCTGATTCATGGTACCCTTGCACTCCAGAGTGTGTGTTGAAGGGCATCAGTCACCCAAAGTAATCTCCATGTTCAATGCAGCGAGCAGTTATAACTAGAAATCTGAGTTGGAGGCCTGAGTTCTGGGTGGGACTGTGCAAAGGCGACCGGGAGAGGCCCAAAGGAAGAGAAGATGCAGAGATAGGGAGGGGATTGTGATGCTGATGCTGGAGGCAGTGGAATAAGGGGCAGAGAGCTGGCTCTCAGCAGGCGGTTTTGCCCAGGGGGCATCCAGGATGTTGTCCTTTCTGGTTGTGGAAACTCAGTCAAGCTGCTGAACTTGTCTATACTTTAGTTTCACCATTTGTAAAATAAAATAACATTAGCACCTACCATAGAGTTTTGAGGATCGAATAAAGTAATATATGCAAATTACTTCTTGCTATACTTTGGGAGGCTCAATGCTTGATAAACTTTATTATTATTTGTAAATACTATTACCGTTAGAGGTGAACTTTGTTGATCTTCATAGGCTGTCTCAAGAGAACTTACTCATTTGAACCAAGCACCTCTGTTGGTAAATTTGAGAACAAGAAACCTCAAAGGTTTAAACAGGCAGGATCTCATTTGTAATACTTCATCAAGCATATTCAGTACATTTGGATATTTGAATGCAAGAAAAGAATTTTAAGAAAGCACTCTTAACATTTGCCAAGCTGGGGGCACCAGTATAAATATCTACAAACCGTATGTCTAAATTCTGAAAAGTTATATATCAACTACCAAATTGTGTCTGTTTTTACTTTCCTTCTTGACACATACACTTCCTTTGTTTTTTGAAGATCTAATTGGCTTTATTAAGTGATTCATGAATCAGGCAGCATCCATCTAGCAAGTAAAGAGACGCTTCGGAAATACACTTTCACGGTGACCTGGAGGGCTGTTTTTGCTTTTCTTTTTTAAATACGGCTTTAAAATAGCATTTATTAGTTACAAAATTAGTATGTGTGTAATAAAAATGGTGGTTAAGCACTTATTCATTGTGCTTCAAGCTTTACAGGCACTATCTCATTTAGTCTTTTTTTTTTAAATTGTTTATTTATTTAACTGTTTTCTATACCCAACGTGGGGCTCAAACTCATGACCCTGAGATCAAGAGTCACATGCTCTCCGGACTGAGCCAGCCAGGTGCCCCTCTCATTTAGTTTTATAACAATTTGATGAGGAATATCCTATTATTTGTCTACTTTACAGCCATAAAAAATGAGGCAAAACAAATATAAAACACGTAGGAAAAAAATCACCTGTAATTCCACACTCAAAGCATGTTTTTCCAATAATTTTGAATTTAGAATTGTTGGCCTCCTTGGTGGTCTGTGACACAGGGAGGGCAAGCTCTGGTCCTTCGCCTGAGGCCAGTCCTCACTCTCTTCATCCTTGCCTCAATCCTGCATGCACTTGTGTGGGCACCCCTCTCTGCTAGGTACACCCCTGAGGCTGAGGGGGAGCACTCTAGGTGTGGTCCAGCCTCTAGAGGAGGGACTCTGGAAAGTGGTGTTTGCACAGGTTCTGGAAGTAGCTTGTGTCGTTTGACCTGGGAACTCTGGGGTCCTAGATACTCTGAGTGTGGTCTAGGAGTGGGGGTGTCGGCTCTGGGTGTGCATGTACCTTTGGCTCTGCAGATGCCCTCATTGGCAGGGGTGGGGGAGGTGCAGCTGGATAAAGGCCAGAGAGGGGATCCACGACAAAGCCCTTCTTGTTGGGTCCGAGGGAGTACTTCCTTACTGCTACTGAGAAATCTGGTAGCTTAAGCATTTAAACATTTCTGCACACCACTCTTCCCTGCAACTTTTCTTGGCACGGAAGGCACTAGAGTGAGCAGTGGGGAAAGAGTGGAGAGACCAGCTACCGAGGACCAAGTGTCAAGCGCCAGCGCGGTGGGGTCCAGGGAAGCCCACAGCCCACCCGAGTCCGCTCTCCTGGGCTGCAGCGCGCGGATGACTTCAACCCCGACGACTCCGCTCAGGAAGGAAAAACCGCCTCCCGACTCTAGCTCCAGTCCCCTGGTCATTGTCCCTGGAGTGGTGACGACTGTTTGGGGGAAGGTTAGGGTTAAAAGGGCGAAGCACATTCTAGGGGACGTAATAACTAAAACTGGAAAATAATTTATCTTGTTAGGAAAAGAACAGTGCTTGCTTACGTCAAAAAAAGATTTCTGCACAGTTTAGGAAGCTAATCAAAGCATATTAATAGTTTGTATTTAACAAATAAGTCTAGTAATGCATTACTATAATTATATTCTGGTAGCAAAATTACCTTTGTAGTATCACTATCTCAGTGCTTGCTTATAGTTTAATAAAAACACATTTAGAATCAATACCATATGTTGCTGAATTAATTAAAAACACCATTTGTATTTTGATGAGTAAAATATGAGTCACTGATTTCAACAGTTCATTCACTCATGCAATAAATATTTATTGAGTGCCTACTCCATAGATACTTGCCAGGTACTGTACTAGGCACACTAGGTACCATTAATAATTAAATAAAGAATGATTGGATTTGCATCTTTTAAACTGTCGATACAAAGAAGTAAACTGGAGATTCAGGCTCAGAGAGGGAAAAGTCTAGGTTTCCAGAGAGCATAGGGTAAGTATCTGGTTAGAAAATATTTCTCCATTCATAATAGCCTCTTTTTTCCAACACCACTACTTGATTTCTACTTGCTTAAAAAAATGTGAATTTTGGAATTTAGAAACATTCCTCTTAAAATTTGCTGTAATTTCCAAATCCTGCTTATTACTTATCTTGTGTCCCTCTGGAGTCATGTTCTAAACATATTGACCTGACTCTCCTATTTGCTTCTTGACGCTACTGTGTGACACTGGGGTCCAAGGGAGGATATTTGATGGCTGGGTCAAAGGCATTTAGACGCTGAATGCCAGTATCTCTCTGCAGGCATGCAAGAACTGAGATATGGCAGTAATTCCAAGAGTGAATTTCAATGCTTGACACCTAGTAGATGCTTAATAAAAATTGGCTGGGTGTTGTTTTTTTTTTTTTAAAGATTTTATTTATTTATTTGAGAGAGAGAGAATGAGATAGAGAGCACAAGAGGGAAGAGGGTCAGAGGGAGAAGCAGACTCCCCGCTGAGCAGGGAGCCCGATGCGGGACTCGATCCCTGGACTCCAGGATCATGACCTGAGCCGAAGGCAGTCGCTTAACCAACTGAGCCACCCAGGCGCCCCAAAATTGGCTGGGTTTTGTAATCCCACACTGTGCCAAAGATTTCATCATCAAGATTTAGACCCCTAGGTGACCAGTGGTACCAGGTCACCCGCATTTTGATGATCATAAATCTAGTTCCTGCTTCATTTTTCTTTGTGTTTATATATGTGTATATAAAACAATGGAAGTGGAAAGCAAGAAGCCGACTTAAAAAGAATGGGTATGTGGAGCTGAGAAGACTGAATAACAGATTCCTTTAGAGATCATGGCCATATATTTTAGCTAGTTAGAATTCTTTCACCGTTTATTTAAACATCAGCTTCCTGACAGCATTTCAGTATGATATTTGAAATATTATCTGCGTAACTATATGCCTGTAAGTTATTTGAATCTTGTCAATCTAGAAATAGGGAAAAATGCATTAGTGATCAGACCACTTAGGGATTAAGGAGTGTGACTAACGGCCATCATCCTTAAATCATCTTCTAAGTGCTGTAGGGAGTGAAACAGTGAAGCTCCTTGCATCATGGACAATAGCTTCCTTCTTCAAGAAGTGATAATAACGTCCCCCTTTTCCCCACAGTACTGGAATTCTTTAATTTCCTTGGGTACACAGGCTGGAATCATATTTCATCTGGTAGGATTTATGTGGATAAATAAGCTTTACTTTAAAAAAGTGACTACCTTGGAAAACTGATCTTAGAATTAATGCTGCTAGTCCTATTGCTTTCCTTCTATCACCTCACTGAAGTGAGCCACCCTGAGAGTTGGTGGGAGGAAGAGAAGAATATTGGTCTTCTTGGTGAAAGGGGAACAGGTTGGGAAGGTCCTGAGTGCAGGCTTCTGGACGGATTTTTCATTTTGTCTCAACCTGAATTATCTAAAAATGTTTAAATCCACTTAATACATTTCCCCCCCTGGTACAGGAAGCATATGAATTAAATAGAAGAATGTTATATATTGTCTGAAGCGATCAGACAACTCTGTGTAACTTTTTCTGACAGTAGGTTGCAGCGGTTTTGTTTTATTTATTTATTTATTTATTCATTCATTCATTCATTCATTCATTCATTTATTTTCTAGCTTTATTGAGATATAACTGACATATAACCTTGTGTACATTTAGGGTGTACAACATGATTACTTGATACCTGTGTATACGTATATACAGGAGTCCCCCGTCCGCTGCAGTTTCGGTTTTGCTTTCCGTGGTTTCAGTTATCCACGGTCCTTCTGACGAATCGTCAGAAGGTGAATAGTAACCTAATTGTACATTGCAGTGCCTACGTCATTCACCTGACTTCGTCTCATCCTGTAGGGTGAGTATGGTACAATAAGATACTTTTGTATATTGTTGTAATTGCTCCATTTTATTATTAGTTATTGTTGTTAATCTCTTACTGTGCTTAATTTACAAATCAAACTTTATCATAGGTATGTATGTGTAGGAAGAAACATAGTATATATGGGGTTTGGTACTATCCGTGGTTTCAGGCATCCCCGGGGAGTCTTGGAACATACCCCAGTGGATATTGGGGGACCCCTGTTTTGTGGAATGATTACCACAATAGGGCTAGTTGACATTTTCATCACCTCACCTAATCACCATTTGTGTGTGTGTGTGTGTGTGTGTGTGTGTGTGTGTGTGTGTGTTGAGAACATTTAAGATCTCTCTTAGCAACTTCAAATATATAATACAGTATTTTAACTATAATTCCCATGCTGTTCATTAGATTCTCAGAACTCTTAAGAACTTACTATCTTATAACTGGACGTTTATACCCTTTGACCACCATCTCCCCATTTTCCCTTGTTTCCAGCCCCAGGTAACCTCTGTTCCTGTGAGTTTGGCTTCTTTATGAGATTATGCAGTATTTGTCTTTCTCTGTGTGGCTTATTTAATGGCTCAGCATAATACCCTCAAGGTCCATCCCTATTGATGCAAATGTAAGGATTTCTTTCTTATGGCTGAATAATATTCCATTGTATTTATATACTACATCTTCTTTATTCATTTGCCAATGGATACTTAGGTTGTTTTTATGTCTTGGCTATTGTGAATAATTCTGCAGTGCACATGGGAATGCAGATATCTTTTCAATACCCTGTTTTCATTTGCTTTCGATATGTATACAGAAGTGAGATTGCTGGATCATATAGTAGCTCTATTTTAAATTTTTGAGGATCCTCCATATTGTTTTTTGTAGTGGCCATACCACTTTACATTTCCACCTACAGTGCACAAGGGTTCCTTTTTCTCCACATCCTCGCCAACAATTGTTATCTTTTGTCTTTTTGATAATAGCCATCCTAACAGGTGTGAGGTGATATCTCATTAGGTTTTGATTTGCATTTCCCTGATGATTAGTGATGTTGAGTATCTTTTCATATGTCTGTTGGCCATCTGTATGTCTTCTATAGAAAAATGTCTATTCAGGTCCTCTGCCCATTTTAAATCAGTTTTTTTGCCCCTGTTGGATTATATGAGTTCCTTATATATTTTGGAAATTAACTCCTTATCAGGAAGATGGTTTGCAAATATTTTCTCCCATTCTTTTTCATTTTGCTGACTGTTTTTTTCTTTGCAATTTAAATGGGTTTCCTGGAATGAATAAGGTCAGGGTTTACGAGTCTTGCATGTGTGTTTAAGGCAGTGGCTAATGTAGTCTCATACAGTTGAAGAGGATCTTTCAGACACTGAGAGCTTTTTTTAAATCTTCTAGAGGGAGTGGTTCATAAGAAAAGATTTTATTTTCAAGCATAGATTGTGTGATGAGCCAAGATTGGCCAAGTGCCTCTATTTACCTCCTTTTAAATGAGTAATTTCCAGGAACTGCTGCAAATATTTAACCTTGGACTGGGTTTTGACTTTTGGGAAAGTATTTTCTAGCTTTCCCAAACTCTTCTTGAGTGTGAAACCTCAGGACTAAAGATTTTTTATAAACCCCAAATTGCTGTGGTTTTCAGCAAGACATAATGGAAAGAGCATTACAGACCTAGGCAGACAGACCTGGGGTCCATTGCTTACTGCTGCATGAGTTTAGGCAAGTTCTGAGCCTCAGCTTCCTAATCTGTAAGTATGGATGGTAATAGATATCTCACAGCCTTGTTATAAGAATAGTGATGAGGTACATGTAGTTGACCGCACATTCATATCCTCCACTAAGTTCATATGTTGATATTCTAACCAATGTGTTGGTATGAGGAGGTGGGGCCTTTGGGAGATAGCTCATTTATAAGGGTGGAGTCCTCTTGAGTGGATTAGTGTCCTAATAAAAGAGCCCCCAGGGAATTTTCATGTCCTCTTCTGCCTTGTGATGTCACAACAAGATGTTGGCAGTCTGTGACCTGGTGGGAGAAGGCTCACAAGAACCCAATCATGCTAGCACCCTGATCTTGGACTTCTACAGTAAAGTAAGTAGCATATGGTAAGTACTCAACAGGTGTTCACTTACTCTTCTTCCTTTTCCCAGGCTGATGCAGCACAAAATAAAAGGGAGAGTTTTCCATTATTTCATGAATTTGAGAACTGCCCCATGGGTTGGAAGCACTATGCATTTTTTTTAAAAAACAACTTTTTAATCGAGCATAGCATATGTACAGAAAAGTGCACAAATCGTAAGTGTACCATTCAGTGAATTGTCACCAAGTATTCACACTCATTTAGACGGTATCAAGGTGGAGAAATTACCAGCACCTCAGAGGACTTTCCCTCACTGTCTTCTTGCAAAGGTAGCACTCCCTGCCTTCTAACAAAATATTCTGTCTGTTTTTAAAAATATAAGTAGAATTATACAAAATGTGCTCATCTGTGTTGTTTCCTTCAAGTGACGTTATAATTTTGTTTAATCTATGATGTTACATGTAAATGGTTTGTTCTGAATCACTGAATTTTCAAGTCAGGATCATGGGGATTCTTTCATCTACCTTACTCATTCATCAGAAAAGTGAAGTGAGGACCAGAGATGTTAAACGATTTGCCCAAATTTACAAAACTAGTTAATAACAGAGATGCAATTAGATCCCAAGTCTCCCAATAAAGTATCTGTAGCAGTAGCCTACACAATCAAATCCACAGCCCGCCCCCCCCCAAAAAAAACAAAGAGGTGCAGGAAAACCAACCTTAGCATGCGTGGATATGTCTGAATCCTAGACTTGGTGATTCTACCATCATCTTTGGATACGATCTGCTGAGAATGTCTAGATTGATCTTTATTTGCCTGGCTATTCTCATGGCATGAAACAAGTGGACATTTTAGAGTATCAGAGCCAGGAATAAACAGTCAGAAATATCTATACCTAAACTTTCCTGTATTGATGAGACATTATCCTAATTTCAGTTGTTTCTAGAGGAGATTCTATAATTTCTAGTACTTTTTATAGTCATGAATTGGATCTGCCCATCTAATTCTGAGTCCTCAGTGTACATTTTAAGGTTAGTTTACTTTTATTTAAGCGTAAAAGTTCATTGGTGTTACTTTATAATGCCATATATTTGCATATTTATAATACTGTACATTACATAGTCCACACATGTCAGTATCATTCGGAATGCTCCTAATTGGATGAATTCCTCTGGAGACTCACTGTTTTTAATGCAGCTCCCCAAACCTGCTACAGTGCCTGCAATTCTATAATTAAGAGTTGTCCCATTAGGTTTAAGTAGCATTTGTTTTTTTTTTTTTAAGATTTTATTTATTTATTTGAGAGAGAGAGGATGAGAGATAGAGAGCACGAGAGGGAAGAGGGTCAGAGGGAGAAGCAGACTCCCTGCTGAGCAGGGAGCCCGATGCGGGACTCGATCCAGGCACTCCAGGATCATGACCTGAGCCAAAGGCAGTTGCTTAACCAACTGAGCCACCCAGGCGCCCCTAAGTGGAATGATTTAAGCAAAGCATTTATCCCAGTTCCAGGCACATCCAGCACATTCTTAATGAATGGATGACATTTTCCTTTATGCATAAAGGAAAATGTCCATTCTGCAGAATTTGAATGTAACCTTATAATTTTCTGCAGAAAATGTCATCATCTGATGACAGTGTTATTGTAATAATTAGTCTTTTCAGTTCCTGGGATTTGGGTAGTCTGTTTGGTAACTTTGTGTTACTTTTAAGTCTATTACTATTACTGCAGAAACCACTCCCTTACCGAGTATTCATTGAGCTTAAACTACAAGCACAGGCTTGCTTCAACAAGGATTTTACTGATGATGTTGCACATATAAATATGTGGATGTCTTTAAAAGTTACACAGTTACATCTGTAGACATATGTAAACATATATTCTAGGTTTGAGGGCAGTTCTAATATTTACATATTCCTCCCCATTGTCTAACCCTGAAGCTTCTCTAATTTTAATCCAAATCCCATTTTATTGGGGTGCCTGGGTGGCTCAGATGGTTAAGCGTCTGCTTTCAGCTCAGGTCATGATCCCAGGGTCCTGGGATCGAGCCCCACGTCGGGCTCCCTGCTGAGCGGGGAACCTGTTTCTCCCTCTCTCTCTGTCTGCTGCTTCCCCTGCTTGTACACTCTCTGTCTCTGTCAAAAAAATAAAAAAAACCCCATTTTATCATATATGAATTGTTGCCTTATCAAATGACACCTATATGCTCCACTCAGGTAATTAACTCAGACTGTGCTGGGTACATCTTGAACTTCTGTAGATTGTGTTGGGAACAAGAGGCTATTGAGATAGCTATCCAGACTGTGGAAATGACCCCCGAAGAAATAGCAAGTAGAATATGTATACACATACACACACACACACCAACACTAAAGAATTATATAACTGTTTAGAGGAAAGAGCACTGGGGATATTCCAGCCCATCTGGAATTCACTTTATGGCTCTGGATAGTTCTAATGGTAGTCCTGGGGTTTAGTTCCCCACCTGTAATTCAGGGACAAGGATAGAATTGTTGACAGGATAAATTGGCAAAATAAGGGGAGTACTTTATGAACCCAGAGGGAAAAATTTGTACAACTCTGAGTCAGTTTAAAAAAATTACTAGAAAAAGTATTGGAGAATTTGGACTTTTAGGGTGCATTTTAGGAATTATCAAATAAACAGTAGGCTTGTTAAAACTAGAAACATTTTGTTACTTTAGACAGTAAGTGGGAAATCACATACTGCCTTGCTCTGCTTCCCAAGTGCCGATGGTTTCAGGAAAATTGTTAACACTGGGCCCAGTTCATGGGCTCCTGCTGTGCCACTGTGCAGTCCCTACGAAGGAAAGAGAGAAAGCCCCTTCAGTTAATAAGGCTAATACGGCGGGGACATCACCTTTAGTCAACCGCTTCCACAAACATGCAGGAGAGTGGTTTTGTCTTCCTTCTGTGATTTTGTCTTCCTTCCATCTATCCACTTTGGTCCTCTGCCTGGCTCCTTTGCTTCCAACAGGGGTAAAAAGGGATATTTTCAGAGCTGGGAACTCAGAGGCCTTTTCTGTTTCCTACATCAGCACCCCTGCATGCTTGTAATCCTGAGCTATAACCCACAGCATCCAGTTTTGTCTGCTTCTTAGATGGGCCCTGTATTAGTTTACTGCTGCTGCGTAACAAATCACTCCAAGCTTAATGGCTTAAAACAACACACATAATCTCAGTTTCTGTGGGTTAGGCATCTAGGCACTGCTTAGCTGGCCCCCTGCTGAGGACTTCATGAGGCTGTAATCAAGCTGTTGTATGGGCTATGTTTTTATCTGGAGGCTCTGAGTCCTCTTCTAGGCTCACTGGTTGTTAGCAGAATTCGGTTTCCTGTGGTTGCAGAGCTGAGGACTCCTAGAGACTGCCATCTTCTCTGCCACATGGTCCTCTCCACAACATGACAGTTTACTTCTTCAAGGCCAATTGGAGGTGTCTGTTGCTGCCTTGATTCTCTCTGATTTTTAGGAAAGGGTAACCTGATTAGGTCAGACCCACCTGAGATAATCTCTTAAATTTAAAGGAAGCTGTTAGGGAATTTAATAACATCTATAAAATCCCTTCATAAAAACACTTAGGAGGTGTATACCAGGGGGCAGGATCCTTGAGGCCACCTTAGAATTCTGTATACTATAGGCCCCTTGTTGAAAACTGCCCTGTCCATAATGACCCCTTTCTCTGAGAACTGTTTTGTCATCAACAGCCATCCTTGGTCTCTGATGATTGGATCCCAGATGGATCATAGTGAGACCTGCCCTTTGAGGCGGTAGGGGAAAGTTACAGGTCTTTACTTTTCCCCGATTGTTCCTGTTTTTCCTTACATGTTTACATATTTTTATTTAAAAGCATTTGACTCTCTGCATGTGAGCACTGATGTAGTTAATTTCATAGTTTGAAAAGATGGAGGAATCCTTTTAGGGTTGTTTTGTACTTAAAAGAAGCAGTTGGGTGCCTGGGTGGCTCAGATGGTTGAGCGTCTGCCTTCAGCTCGGGTCATGATCCCAGGGTCCTGGGATTGAGTCCCACATCGGGCTCCCTGCTCCTTGGAAGACTTCTTCTCCCTCTGCTTCTCTCTCTCTCTCTCTCCCCCTCTGTCTCTCATGAATAAATAAATAAAATCTTTAAAAAAAAAAAAAAGAAGCAGTTTACTACCAAGTGGCGCCCCAGTAACACAGAGCATTAACATCCTCTGTCCAATGGACTGCTTTAATCCTAGAAGTAGGTTATACATCAGGAAAATCTAGTGTACTCTTGAAGCAGCCCAAAGTGCTTTAAAGAAAGAGCTGAAGCATATGTTGTGGCCTCTCTCAATTTTTCTTCAAGGTCCAGGTGACTGGCGCAATTTGTAGTCTAGTGGCTAGGAGTATTGGCTCTGGAGTCAGCTGGCCTGTTTTGGCCCTGACTTCCCTACTTACTGGCTTATCCTTGGGCAAGTTTCCTTAATTTTCTGCCTCATGCCTATTGATTGGGGGTAATAATACTATTGTCACTAGATTATTTAATTAAATGAGATAACATACATAGAATTTAATTAACACCAGATAAGTGGTGGCCATATCTATTAGTTCATTGAGAAAGAGCTTTTCATTTTATAATGGGCTGTCAGGGGTTGGAAGTTTTCTATGTTATTGCCAGTATCAAATCAGAATGACTTTTTGTTTGTGAAGTTAATTTTGGTAGGAGCTTTTATCTAAGGTATAACAGCCATGTGGCTGAATCAGTAACATATTTGTCTCATGTCAAAGTCATCTCTTTTCAGAGGAACGAAATTGTTGGTTCTGGAAGATGAGACTGAGGTTCCTTTTATCCTTACATCTAGCTTTGGGATCCTTTTAAAAGAATATTGGGAATTCCCATTCCATGTTGTCAGGCAGAATTCCCAGGTATAAGAGAAGACTAGTTTTCATTCCTCCAAAAGGGGAAGGGCTGGATCCCCTACAGATGCCTGGATAAGTCACTGTTGTTCTGGAGGTTGTCTGAACTTGCCTATAGTCTACACCTTAGGTAAGTGAGCCCAAATAATTAATCATTCCCCATTAATCAATATGATGGTTTTTTTATTCGCTTTTTTGTTGAAAACTTCAAATGATTTTTGTGTGCTTGGTCCTGTCTTAAGATATTTCTTAAGAGTGAAGGAAAGGTAACAATAGAAAAAAAAGTCTGTTCGTCACCCAAGTAATGAACCTCAGGGGATACCAAAGGGACTTGATATAATGCCTGTTCATAGGCACATAAGTGATAGGGGTCACCATATTAGTAAGAGCCCCACTCATCTGGAGCAAAATGATCTTCTGGTAAAACCATGCACAAGGTGCAGGGCCTTGGGTTCTGGGGAAGAATCAATAGCCCTCTCTGCCACTCAGATGGAGTTTATTAGGAGACTTGTCCATGAGAGATAATATCTGTGTGGGGGTCACCAAGACCTACAGGCTCAATGATTCACCAGGAGGATGTGCAGGACTCAGTGTAGTAGCACTTATGGCGATGATTTATCGCAGTGAGAGGATTCAAAGCCAAATCAGCAAAGAGAAAAGGCTCATGGGGCAACCAGTCCTGGAGAGACCCGGTGCAATCTCCAAGGGTTCTCTCAAGTAGAGTCACACAGGATGTGTTTTAGTTTCCCTGGTAATGAGTTATGACAATGCATGTGAAAAATGCCAACTCTGGAAGCTCATTAGAAATTCAGCACCCAGGGTTTTTACTGGGTCATGTAGGCAGCCTCTGCTCGTCACATACCAAAATTCTAGACTCCAGAGGGAAAGCAGATGTTCAGCATAAACCATTTTGTTTGTGGAAACAATTTAGGCATAATAAGCCACTCTAAGTTCTGAGGGTGGTGGGAACCTTCCTGAAATCCAAGTTCCTGGACATCAGCTAAGGGCCAACCTTGCAAGCAGGTCTTTCAAGGGTTGGCAGTCAGGCTCACTGTGTTAACTCTTTCCTGCACTGTATTCTGTAGGCTGCCACTTCTGGACAACCATTTTCTGTAATGTAAAAACAGTAGTTCTATGCATTGTTCTTCCCACAGAATTCATGGACTCTGTCTTGTACTCATGCATATTAGAAAGCTGACTTCATTTCTCTCTTAGTGATATCTCCAATAGATATAATTGTGGCCTGTTTGTTCAGACAAGTAGACTACTCATTTGCACAGAGCCTGAGTTCTGGGTAGAATGTTATATAATGGCTGATGGAACTGGTCTCAGTAATTCAGTAGTAAAGAGGAATCTAATGTGAATTATCATCAAAGAGATTGTTCTTATTCCACAGAAATATGGAGATGATTTAGTAGTGATTAGTTTAAGAGCAATAATCTTTAACGGGCAAAACATTTTTCATTTTAGACCAGTGCCAATAGAACATTTTAGCTGTGATGGGCATGTTCACATCTTGTGCTGTCCAGTATGGTAGCCACTGACCACACATGGCCATTGATGATTTGAAATATGGCTAGGTGTGACTGAAAAACTGAATTTTTAACTTTTTGAATTTAATTAATTTTAAATAGCCATATGTGTCTTGCTAGTGGCTACTGTATTGGACAGTACAGTTCTAGATCGTCAATTTTGTGATTAAATGATGAATGATCTGTTGATGTAACAGATAAGAGGTGATCATGAAGATGATGGTCTTTCTCCAAAAAAATTCCCATATTTCCCCAAATCCTGCCTTTCCCCATTGGGCTTAAATTCTTCTCCCCGTGGACCAGCCCTTTGTTCAGCAGCCTCAACATTCAAAGCAAGGATATTGTCCTCAAGTGTTTTCATGGCTTGAATAGCAATAATAGAATATCAGTAATCAATAAGAGGGACAGAAGGTTTCTTACAGCATATCATGCTTCAATATTACAGGCCAGGTGGGGGCATTAGGAACTTTCAATTATAGACAGTCTGGTAAAACAAATTCCTTGTTATAGAGAAACCTTTAGGATACCATTTGTTCTAATAGTAAGTGTGTGTCATAAAAATCATATGTTATTATAAATGCTGTATTCTAGCTTCCCTGGGAAACAGACTCAGATTTGTGTTCAAATGGTTTAAAAAAAAATGGGATTGGGCAAAGGGGTAGGGTGAGCTGGGACGCAGTTGCAGCTGATCCCATGGTGCACTCTGAAGTGGGATAGCTTTTCAAAGTTGTCCCAGATTGAGGCAGAAGGACCTGGCCTTTGCATCATAGCCAGTCACTGGATGCTGGCTGCAGCCCCTGATCTGGCCGAAGGCAATGCCCATAGAGGGACAAAGCCGTGAGCTTGCGGCAGACCACGCTCCCAGCTGCCCCGGAAATGAGCACAACAACTGTATCACAGCATCCCTGGAATGGACTTAGTTTTCATTTGGAAGGGAAACCTGCCTGCTTTCCTTTTGCTTTAAGGCTATTGTAGGAGGCTGAATGATGTCATGGATTAAAAGCAGAGCTTGGGAATCGGTGCAAGTCCTGCACTCTGTGACCTTGGTCAAGTTACTTAGTCTCCTTAAGTCTCAATTTCTTCAATTAGAAATTGAGGGTGATGCTACCCATTTATAAGGATTGCTGTGGGAATGGAAAAGCACTCAAACTATGGTCACTGTTGTTATGATTCTAAAAATTTTATAAGACACAACTTTTGGGAGTAAGCATTTCCCACGGGGAGCACGGTGGAGTTGAGTGTCAGTTTTTGGTAACAGAGGATGAAAAGGAGCTGTGCTTTAATATTCAGTGCTGAGGTCCTCATGAACCTGCCTTCCGCTTCTAGCCTTCCCTTCTGCTCTGGCAGAAGGGCCCAGAATTGGGATAAGCTAAGTTGAAAAATCCAATAGGAACAAGGCCACTCCTGTTTGTGGATCCCGATGGGAGAAAGGCTACTTGGAGAGTGCTCAATCCTTTGCTCAGGAGGAAACACAACCAGGACATTATATGAGGCTTGCTCGTGTATGTTGAGGTTAACAATGTACCCTTAGAGATTTCTTGAAATGTTTTCTCTGCAGGTACACACCGCCCTCAGTTCTAATTAATCTTGATGGCATGCGGCATGGACATAACCCTTTACCACTTTCAAGCTCTCCACAAATATTAACTAATTAATTCATTTCATAAAAGATGAGTCTTGGTGATCCAGCTCTCCATTCTCGGTAAGAGTTTGTTGTAGAGCCAGGGACACACTTCATTAATTGTGTTAACATACTTTTTCAAGCTGGAGTTCCAGACATAGGAAGAAATAGCTGTAAAATTCAGCCCAGGTCAAGTAACCCCCAGTTGGAGGCTTCCTGTCTTTGCCTTTGTGACCTTCCTTTGACGACCTCTGCATTTGCTGGTCCCCCCCCCCCCCCCCCCCCCGCCTCCCGAGAGAGGGTATTGTGGTGCAAAGCAGAGCATCCCAGACTTGGATTTCACAAACTTGTAGATTTTAAAAAGAAAAATTTGTTTTCTAAGTGAGGACATGAAAAAAAGCCCCTACTATCTTTTGTCACCAACATTTCATAAAAAGGAAAATTTTAGCAGAACAAAATAAGGAAAATAGTCTTGGGTAAAGGACTGCTTTTAAAGTTGAGTACATTCAACGTAATGGACTCTGCACTCTTGTGTTTTTTCTTTTTGTCTTTAATAGGTGCAAACCTCCTTGTGGACTGGACCTGGCTCCAGGGCTGGGAGTCAACCATCAGTGAATGTACACACCCTAGTTGTCCTCAGAGCCACTGAACCCCAGAAGGGCAGTGGGCAGAGCTGTTTTTTTTTTTAATCACTATACACAGTACACACTGTCTTATATATAAGTACAGTATACATTGTACACTATACACTGTACACATTGTCATATATAAGACAATGCTTAGCACATTTTAGGGACTCTGTATATTTGTTGAATAAAGTAATGAATATGATTATCTAGTTGTGACCTTGGCCAAGTCACAGCATTGCTGAGGCTCGGATCTGTACAACTACATCTGTGTAATCCCATCTGTATGATTTGTGCAACTGGAAAGTCTCACTGGATGCCTGCCAATCCTCTTCCATTTCACAAACAAAAACCAAAAGCTAGGACTGAAAAGGAATAGTAGAGTGCTTTCTGTTGCTTTCCCTCTTTAAAGCATAATTCAACTTTTTGGGCCACAATGACTTTTTTCAGAGGTTTGTTGTAATGTTTTTCTCCTGAATGAAGGTGTCGATTCTTTACAGGTGAATCCTGCTTTATGAGGGGCCCCAGGTGAGGAAGGGACCCCTGCAGACTGAGTTTTTAATTTAAAAATGAAGTGTTGGAGGATGGGGAACTTTGCTATAGTTTTTATCTAAAGGCCTAGATATTAACTTTAAACAACTGTTCTCTGTTTTTTCTTTTCCTAGAGAGCATTTTTTTAAAAATAAAAAATATTAAACACATTTTGTTATTATTATTGTTATTTTTAAAGTGTCCCATGGTCACTGTGTATAACTGAGTTTAGAGGTCTGATAAATCTTTGATGAATAATACAACAGTCACCCTAGCTTATACATATTTCAAAGCCAGTAAATCCCAAGAGCCGGCAGCAGGCAGAGGGTTGAATACACATTATGTCTCTCCTTCCACATTCCTACTCAAACCACTTTCTTCAGGGAAAAGCCTTTTGTCATGAACAGTCAGAGATGAGGGATGAAGGAGAGATGGATTTTCATTAAGAATAGGGGCTTTGTATGAAATTTCTTCATCTGTCTGAACATCTGATAGGAACAAGCCTTTGAAATGATCTCAGATTGGATTGTATATGCATTTTGATTTTGAATGATGCTGAGTTATGCAAACAGTTCCCTGAGTTATGGCAAATGTTTAACTGAAAAAAGAATTCTTAAGACAACACATTAATATGGATTACCTGCTTCTGAAAACAATAACCATAGTCTGCACCCTGTGTGTTTCTTTGGGAATATAGAGGATTCATTTTTCAATTAGGATATTTCATATCAATTTAAAGGTTTTTTTTTTCCCCCAGTTAAAATGTCATTGCATTGTTTCTAGTTCAAACATGGCTGATACTATTATTTGGTACAAGAAAAGTTAAACCATATCACTAGATATGATCTCTTCAGCCTGTTGTTTCAAGTGGAGGTGATGTTTATTGAGACACTGATAAGTTGAGTGTATTTATAAAATGTGATATGTCACTTACAGTGCTATTTCTTTAAAATCGCGTCAGGCTTTCTGCCTGCTAAGAATGCTCAGGCTGTCCTCCTGTATTACCCTACTCCCAAGAGTAGTCTGGCTCTACCCTCTGTTGTCCTCACTTTGTTTGGTGCTAAACTACTCTTGGACATATTTTTCCGGAGTTGGGATGAGAACCCAAACTTTACTGATGTCCCTATATACCCTGGTCTGTGGGGGTGTTTGTGAATGGGAAGAGGTTGGGAAATCACACTGGTTTTCCTTTTCTCTCTGTTCAGTTCACCTCCCCCACTCACACCCTTCCCTCTGTTCTCAGAGGTTTGTAAGATGGTTTGTGGAAGCAAATGTGAAGACTGGGGTATTTCCTGTTGTTGGAGGGGTGTTGTGGGTAACAGAGGAGCTCTGATTCCTTTCCCAAAGTTGGCCACACTGTTTGCTAGCTGTGTGGGTTCAAACAAATTACTTAGCTATTCTTAGCCTCAGTTTTGTAATCTGTAAAATGGGGATAATCATATGTCATAAGATGAAGATTAGGTGAGATACTGTATATAAAGCATTTACTGTAGTGCTGGGCACATAGTTTCTTTATCACTTGTCTGTTTATTTCTATAATCTGGTATCTGAATTAAAAACAGAATCACCTGTGTTTTCACTGCTCTAAGAATATCCTTTTCTCACACATTAAAGCTAACTTTCAGCCGGCAGAGTGTGATTAGCTGGATCTGAGGACCAGTGGGTCCACAGGCTGGAATGAAGAGAGCCTAGCATGAAGATGGAGTTTTAAAAATCTCCTTGGAGCACCTGGTTGGCTCAGTTGGTGGATTATGTGACTCTGGATCTGAGTTGTGAGTTTGAGCCCCACATTAGGTATAGAGATTACTTAAAAATAAAATCTTTAAAAAAAAAAAAGTCCTTGTCTAGGTCACCCTAATTTCATTTAGAGATTGCTTAAGCAATCTGGGGCTTGGAGAAATCTCTTCTTTATGAAAGATTTCCATATTTGACCCACCCTAAAATGGCAGGAATGTACCACATTGTTTTTTTCCTTGCTGCTGTGAAGTGGAACACAGTGTTAAGCGGGAAGAAACCAAGAAAATAAGAGCTAGAAAATGCTATTCTCATCAATGATTAGGCAGTTAGGTTTCTGGCATCCCAGTCCTGGAGGAGCAGGCAACCTCACCTTCCTTCATCCTGTGTTCTTGCTGAGCCACAGAGAAAGTCCTGAAAGGGCTAATGCATGTAGGTAAGAGAAATAACTGTAAAAACAAACAAACAAACAAAAAAAACCCGAAAACCAAATCTAGCTCAAAGTCAAATATTAAGGCTGTGAAATAATTAATTGAAAGCTCTTTGGAATTCCTTTTAATGTTTTATGAAAAGAGATTGAAAGGCAAAATTTTCTTCACACATGACCACTTGGATATAGTATTTGTGTTTATTTTTGAACCCTCGCTGGCTATTATCTGCGCCCCTTCCCACACGCCTTACCTGTGCAGAACAAAATATCATAGTGTTAACCGTATATCCCCAAATCTACACCTACTGTTTGGGTGGCTCCCGTTGGAAATGGAGCTCTAGGCATCTCTTAATTGTTCAGGAAGATTTGGTGTTTTGAGTCACGAGGAATTTTAATAGGCTGGGTGGCTTAATGAGGGAAAATAGCTGTTTGGTCTTCATGGTGTGCTGGGTGTTATCTTCTAGATGAAGTTATTTAGACAACTGTGTATTTTTTTCATGTAATGAACAACAATAACTACCAGTTTCAATGGCAAATATAATAATAGCTAATAGAGCTTACTTTGTGCCAGGCCTGTGCTAAGTGCTATATAATCCATTTATAAAAATTCATTATAATATTGAATTTAATTTTCCCACTAACTACTTTTATCCCCATTTCACAGAAGAGGACCCTTAGGCTTGGAGAGGCTAAGTAATTGACCCATTAAGATGCAGCCAGCAAAGGACAAAGATTTGAGCCTCAGCAGTCTGGTGTCAAGTCTGTGTTCTCTAACTACTACTTTAGTTTCTAGGTGTTTGATGTAAGCGGAGTCTTTAATTAATTTTTCCTAAATTTATTTGAATAACCTTTAGACCTGTAGCTAAATTTGACTGCGTATTCCCTGATATTTTTCCAATGTGCACCCCTCCCAGACTGAAAAGTTATTGTTATGGGTGGAAGGATGGATCAATAGGGTACACCTCAGAGATACTGAACATTTGCTTCCAGACCCACCTCAGTAAAGTTAATATTGCAATAAAGTGAATCAATTGAATTTTTTGCTTTCCCAGTTGCAATATTGTGATTTATAAGAAATATGTATTTGGTCATTCAGATGACTAAATTTTTCATGCGTATTTGGTCTTTGTCCAGGGTCCCTGGCTTATAGCTTCTAAAATCCCTTGAATTTCCTGTGATAAAGGTGTCTTTTGTTATGTTAATGAGGTAATTTGGGACCTGCCTTCAGGTAGCTAAGGATGGGGCTGGTTGCCCGGAGAACCAACCATGTGCTTAGAGGGGTGGGACTGAAATTTCCTGAACTTCTAAAAGGAGAGAGGGGCCGAGGTTGAATTAGCCAAGGTCAATGAGTTAATCAATCAGGCCTGGGTTTGGAGAGCTTCTGGGTTGGTGAACACGTGGGTGTGGGGAGAGTATCGTGTCTGGAGAGGGCCTGGAAGCTCTGCGCCCCTTCCCACACGCCTTCCCTGTGCATCTCTTCTATCTGGCTGTTCCTGAGTTACATCCTCTTATAATAAACTGGTGATGCAGTAAGTAAAATGTTTCTCTGAGTTCTGTGAGTTGCTCTAGTATGTTAATCGAACCTGAGGAGGAGGTCCAGAGAACCTCTGCTTTATAGCCAGTGGGTCAGTAGGTCAAGTAACAATCGGACTAGCATCTGATGTCTGAAACCCAAGGAAGGGGTTATTGGAACCTCCAGTCTGCAGCCAGTTAGTTAGAAGCACAGGCAACAAATAGCCTGGGGCTTGTGACTGGCACCTGAAGTGGGAGGGTGAGGGACAGTCTTCTAGGACTGAACCCTTAACCCGTGTGATCTGATGCTATCTCTGGATAGATAGTTAGCTTTGGGTTGAATTCTCGGACACCCTGCTGGTGTCCAAGAATTCCCTGGTGTTATGTGTGGGGGGGACCCCACAACCCTGGCCCCCAAGTTGGAATTGAGTCCAGGAACCCTAGAAGACCAGTGCATATAAAAGTTATGTTTATGTTATATTGTAGTCTATTAAGTGTATACTAGTTTTATATATAAAAAACTATGTATCTTAATTTAAAAATATTTGATTGCTAAAATATGCTAACTATCAGCTGAGCTTTCAGCAAGTCACAATTTTTTTGCTGGTGGAGGGTTCTTGCCGCCATGTTGATAGTGACTGACTGATCAGGGTGGTGGTTGCTGTGGGTTGGGGTGGCTGTGGCAAGTTCTTAAAATAAGACAACAATGAAGTTTGCCGCACTAACTGACTCTTCCTTTCACAAACAATTTCTCTGTAGCATGTGATGCTGTTTGATAGCACTTTACCAATGAAACTTCTTTCAAAATTGGTCAATCCATTCAAACCCTGCCACTGCTTTCCCAACTATGTTTTGGGAATATTCTAAACTACTTTACTGTCATTTTAACAATCTTTATAGCATCTTCACCAGGAGTAAATTCCATCTCAGGAATCCACTCTCTTTGCTCATCCATAAGAAGAAACTCTTCATCTGTGAAAATTCTATTATTCTATCAGGCTCCACTTCTAATTCTCGTTCTCTTGCTGTTTCCACCACATCTGCAGTGACTTTGTCCACTGAAGTCTGGAGCCCCTCCAAGTCATCCATGAATGTTGAAGTCAACTTCTTCCAAACTCCTGTTAATGTTGATATTTTGACTCTTCTCATGGATCATGAAGTTCTTTTTTTTTGAAGATTTTATTTATTTATTTGAGAGAGAGAGAGACACAGCGAGAGAGGGAACACAAGCAGAGGGAGTGGGGGAGGGAGAAGCAGGCTTTGAGCCCGATGCGGGGCTTGATCTCTGGACCCTGGGACCATGACCTGAGTCAAAGGCAGAAACTTAATGACTGAGCCACCCAGGCGCCCTGGATCATGAAGTTCTTAATAGTATGTAGAATGGTGAATCCTTTTCAGAAGTTTTCAATTGATTTTGCCTAGATTCATCAGAGGAATCAGCATTTATGACAGCTATGGCCTTATGAAATGTACTTTTTAAATCATAAGACTTAAAAGTCAAAATTACTCCTTGATCCATGGACAACAGAATGGGTGTTGAGTTAGCAGGTGTGAAAACCACATTCGCCTCATTGTACATCTCCATCAGAGCTCTTGGGTGACCAGTACTATTTTGAAAGGAATCTTTTTCTCTGAGCAGTGGGTCTCAACAGAGGCCCTAACGTATTCAGTAAACCATGTTGTCAACAGACTTGCTATTATCCAGGCTTTGTTGTTCCATTTCTAGAGCATAGGCAGAGCAGATTTAGCATAATTCTTAAGAGCCCTAGGATTTTCAGAATGGTCAGTGACATTGGCTTCAACTTAAAGTCACCAGCTGCAGTAGCCCCTAACAAGACAGCCAGCCTGTCTCTGAAGTTTTGACTCCAGGCATTGACTTCTCTGTTTTAGCTGAAGTCCCAGATGGCATCTTTTTCCAATAGAAGGCTGTTTGGTCTACCTTGAAAATCTGTTGTTCAGTGTAGCCACCTTCAGTAATGATCTTAGCTAGATCTTCTGGATCACTGGCTGCAGCTTCTCCATCAGCACTTGCTGCTTCACCTTGCACTTTGATGTCATGGAGGCGGCTTCTTTCCTTAAACCTCATGAACCACCCTCTCCCAGCTTCAGACTTTGCTCCTGCAGCTTCCTCACCTCTCCCAGCCTTCACGGAATTGAAGAGAGTCAGGGTGTTACTCTGGATTAGACTTTGGCTTAAGGGAATGTTGTGGCTGGTTTGATCTTCTATCCAGACCACCCAGACTTTCTTCATATTAGCAATAAGGCTGCTTCACTTTCTTGTCATTCATGTGTTCACTGAAGTAGAACTTTTATTTTTTTTATTTTTTTAAGATTTTATTTATTTATTTGACACAGAGAGAGAGCGAGAGAGGGAACACAAGCAGGGGGAGTGGGAGAGGGAGAAGCAGGCCTCCCGATGAGCAGGGAGCCTGATGTGGGGCTCGATCCCAGGACCCTGGGATCATGACCTGAGCCAAAGGCAGACGCTTAATGACTGAGCCACCCAGGCACCCCTGAAGTAGAACTTTTAATTTCCTTCAAGAATTTTACCTTTGCATTCACAACTTGGCTAACTGTTTAGCACAAAAGGCCTGGCTTTTGGCCTATCAGCTCTCAATATGTCTTCCTCACTAAGCTTAATCATTTCTAGCTTTTGATATAAAGTGATGGATGTGTGACTCTTTCACTTGAGTACTTAGAGGCCATTGTTTTAGTATTGTTGTGTCTCAGGGAATAGCAAAGCCTGGGGAGAGGGAGAGATGGGGCAAGGGCTGGCTCGTGGAGCAGTCAGAGCACATACAACATTTATCGATTAAGTTTGCTGTCTCCTATGGGCCCAGTTTGTGTTGCCCCAAGCAATTGCAATAGTAACATCAAAGATCACTGATCACAGATCACCATAACAAATACAATAATAATGAAAATCTTGAAATATTATGAGAATTACCAAAAGGTGACACAGAGACACGAAGTGAACAAGCGCTGTTGGAAAAATGGCATCAATAGACTTCCTCCATGAGGGTGTCCACAAACCTTCAATTTGTAAAAAACACAGTATCTATGAAGCACAATAAAGAGAAGGACAGTAAAACGAGGTATGCCCATACTTATTTAGGCATCCTATTAGACCTGTGATTTAAAAAATATTTCATCTTGATCCATAGTGAGAATTACACTCTTAATAGTGTGATCCATATACATCTATATGTAGTGAAAACATGACACAATACCTCTATTACATGGGACATATTCTGATATTGCCTATTTTGTTGTTTTCTGTTGTATTCTATTCCATTCCATTACTTTATTCTATTTTACTAAAACCACGCTTCTTGAGATCAAGTAAATATCACTTCTTACTAATGGATCAGAGCCCACATTTTTGAAAAGCAGTCCTTTGGCTGGATAACTTTTTCTGTTCTTTAGACATACTCTGCACAGTGTTATACATTTCAGCATCCCTGTAGAGGATTTTTCAAATTGTAGCGAATAGCCAAGGTGAAATTGGTGCTAGAGGACCTTGAAGAAGGTGGCATTCTTTCTCTGAAAGAGGTTGAGACTCCAAAGGCGGCTTGCTCTGAACCACTAAGAACTCTGACCTTAGACGCTGGGTCCAGCAAGATAATACCTAGCATGGCACAAAGTCCAGCCAGCCAGTGAATAAAGACTTGAAAACCTGACCAGCTTGCGGCAAGGGTTCTTCAGGAGTATTCAAGGACAAAAGTGATCTTGGATTTTTAATAGTTCCTGAAGCAGAAACACACCTCTTACCCTTCAGCAGCACACTGAGGAGAGCTGGAGTGGCTCATTGTTGTGACATTAGTTGGGGCAAGGTTGAGGACTGCCGTGTTGACCTGCTGGTTGCCTGGTGTTATGCGCTGCTATCCCTGGCAAACACGATGAAAGTAAGGACTGAAAGTGAAAGTTAGGGAAAAATACTTGCAGTTATATACAGTCTGCTGTTTTGACGTTCTCAGGCACCATGTTGTTGTCTTGTTTATCTTATTTCTTATTCCCTTTCTGGGTGTAACTGATGGGAAAGACTTAACGCTAATCATAGTTAACATTTCTCTTGTTCCAGCTCTAGCCTAGGGACTTGCACAGCCCCTTATGTGGCTCATGTAGTCCGTATAGAAACCTAATGAGGTAAGCGATTATCTCCCCATTTTATTGATATGAACATTGAGGTTAGGAAGGCCAGGTCAGCCTTCCAAAGATTATATAGTCAGTAAGTGGTGGACATGGGATAGGGCCATGGTATTCTGAATCCAAAGTTGGCACTGTGAGCCACCATACCTTAATCTGATGATTCATATTCTCTTCACTTGCGCCTGGTGGTCAGTTTTACAGGGAGGGGGGCAGACGTAAGGGTCAGAGGTATCTGTGTGTAGTGGCCGGCACTTATTGTTTGTTCAATATGTACATATTAAGCATCTTTTCTATACTTGGCACGGTGGGTGTCTCCTGTCTGGCTAGTGAAACTTTCAGACCCTGGTTCTTCCAGATTGTCAGTGTCTTAGGAACACTTGAACATTCTGGATGCTTATACTCAAGTGCTTGGAACTTAGTACATTGACAGACTGTCCAGGTGGCCAAGGAAGGTACTGGAGGACAGATGGCATTCAGGCTGGCCAGGTCTTTGAGGAGCTTGCCTGGTGGCCAGTGATAGAAAATGATCCAATGGTCTGGCAGAACCCAGGGACAGGAGCAGTGGGTGACAGGGGATGGAAATCATGGAAACCATGAAGGCAGTGGGTGGCATCTGTTGGGGGGGGGTGGAGCAGCCAAAAGCTGACCCCAGCCTTGGCCTGGGATTCTTGGACTAGTCTTTAGTCCCCAGGAGGCCTCAAAAGGCAGAAGAGCACCAGTGATAAAAGAACTGAGCATTATTCCAACATCAAAGCTCAACTAGCCCCTAACTTGCCTTTGAATAGTAAAAGAATTGGCCAAGATCTATCAGCCTGAGTTTAAAGAGATGAGGATTAAGTGCTTGGGTGTGGAAATGAGAGCTTTAGGGAGACCTGGCTGGGCTGTCCTGTTAAGAATGGAGATACAAATGGGACTTTGTCCAAAGAAGCATTTCTGCTGGGCAAAATGCACCACGAGGCAAGGTTAAATGTTAAGAATGAAAATGTTACAGAAGAAAAAAAATCCAAGTTTCTTTTTTTGATTTTTGATTTTGAAAGGAATAGGGATGTCCTGGTGGAGACTAGAAGATAAGTGTGCGTGTTTGTGCGTGCGTGTGTGCGTGCGCCCGCCTGAGGCCTGAAGGCACTGGCAATGCTGTTAGGAAGCTTTTCCTTAAATGATAGCTGCCAAACCATTTGAAAGTGAGAATAACAACAATAAATGATTTAATAAACACTGACTCTTTCAAGCATATTCAATGAATGCAGAAGATTCCATTATTTTAAGAGATTTAAAATTATTTCAACTGATTTAGCTGTTTTGCATTTGATTTTGTGGCCTAGGGCAATGACTCTGCAAAGCCCTTGTTAGGTCTTAAAAAGGAAGTAGATGACTGTAAATTGATGATTGATACTAAGCGCTTTGGCTCTGCATTAGAATTATATCACCAAGTGCTTTCTCCTACTGCCTGGAGTGGGTTGGTCCCTTAGCTTGTTATTCAGAATCCTTGCGGGAGAGATCCTTGATCAAATGTTTCTATTGTGGACAAGATTCCATCCATAGTGCTTTTCACTTGTTCTTTATTTTATTTTATTTTTTCCCAAGGAGCTGGCCACACACAGAGAGAACCAAACTTTTAATTTGTAGAGGAACATTGCCATCTGGATGAAAGATTACATTCTGAAGGCTCAATAAGTGAGTTTTATTTCCAAACTTTATTACTCACTCTCTAAGATGCGTTTTCTACATCTGTAAAATGGAACAATTAATCACCTGTGTCACAGTTGTGTTATGAAAATGAGTTACAAAATGCTTGCAATACACTTTGAGCTTTTTATTTTTTTGAGAAATATAAACTATTACTATTGTGTGAAATGATATAGCTTAGTATCTGACTGTAAATTTTTACTGCGCTAGAACTTGATAAAGGGAAATGAAATTGACAAACTTGGATTATAATATATATATTGACATAGATTCTCTGGATAATAAGATAGTCTCCCAAAAGGAAATTTCAAAAATCAAGAACAAAATAAAATAAATATATATAGCATTTAAAAAATTCCTAAATCTTGGTGTGCCTGAGTGGCACAGTCGGTTAGGTGTCTGACTCTTGATCTCAGCTCCGGTCTTGATCGCAGGGTCTTGATCTCAGGGTCGTGAGTTCAGGCCTGGCGTTGGACTCCATGCTGGGTGTGGAGACTACTTAAAAAAAAAAAAATTCTTAAATCTTCTTGGCACTAATTAAAACTCTAAGACAGCATTTTCTAAACTGTGTTTATATTTTGTTATTTTTATTGTTTGCTATAATGGATTGATGAGAAATTAAAAGATAGTCAATGAATAATATGTTCAGTGGTCAAATAAGTTTACAAAATGCTCTATGTTAAACAACTAGTTAAATGCTAGGTTAAATAGCTCTCTTTCTGTGCATTGTGCTTTTCCAAAAGAGGGAAATGGTTTGTAGCATTTTTGAACTACTTTGGGGAACTCAGTTTGGAGAAAGTTGTTACGGGCTAAAACCAAATTTAAATAACCTTATGTTTAAAACAACTGCTCAGCTTTCGGTTGCTTAAGTGTTGTTGGTATTTAGTAAAACTAGGATAAATTATTTTGCTACTTTTGTGTACTTGCTAAGTTAAGATAATTTAAAAATGATACATTAATATCCTTTCTGTGGGATTTTATCAACCTGCCTGTTACATTACATATGTAAGTATACTGAGTATATAATATATGATTCTGTTCTCATTGACATGAGTATTCTACATGAATGTGTATATATATATATATGCATATATGAACAAAGTATAGTCCTCCTATTTGAGTTGTTTTCTGGGCCTTTTTCCTGCCCACATCTGAATTCAGCCTTCCTTTTTTCTATGTGTTTGTGAACTATACAGAAATGGAATATGAATGATTTTAGAAGAAGAAGCAATACATATTAATAATGGGTACCTCATGAGTTTTGCAGGTTATGTGGGCTTTCTTAGCTGTGAAATGTTAAAAGAATCACTTTTTGTTCCTTGAAAAAAAAAATTGTTAAAAACCATGACACTGAAGTCTGTCTCAAAGAAAAATAATAGATATGTCAGGAAATGTCAAGGTCCTAAAAGGTCCTTTCTGTCAAAAGGAGTTGTCTATATTTGGCAAGGATTATGAAAGTTTTGGCTGGAGAAGAATTTTTTGGGCTTGGGTCCTTGGAGATTTGCTGGTTGAATTAGCTGTGACATTTAACAGTGACCCCTGGAGGCTAGAGTGTGGAGTGTCATGGGCAAAATTTTGTTGCGGTTTTAACTTCGCAGTTACTGAAAGCGTTTGGCTATCTCTTTGCCATAGGCTGTGTGGTACAGTCCCCAGTTATTTGCTGCGGCTCAAGGTAATGTCATTTTGTCTTTCCATTGTGTCTTCTCAGGGAACCAGGGACACCACCAAAATGGTTCCATTTGATGACTGTGTTGCTTGACTCTCTTGAGCTGGGTAGTGATTGTTTTGAAGAGGTTGAGAAAACTCCCCCTTTTGAATGAACACAGCTTCTCTAATGAGAAAGTGATTAACATTTAAAATCTCTCTTGGGGAAGGAACTGGGAAGAAAACATTTTTCTCTGGAGTTTTCTGACTTATCTACCAGTAAGCTCCGCTGATGTAAAGTGTGGGGGACATTCAGACATATTACTCCAAAAGCTATGTCAGAAGTCCTTATTTTATTATTTTTTATTTTTTAAAGATTTTGTTCATTTATTTGACACAGAGAGAGAGAGAGAAAGAGAGAGAAAAAGCAGGACGAGCAGCAGAGGGAGAGGGAGAAGCAGGCTCCCCGCCTAGTAGGGAGCCCGATGCGGGGCTCAATCCCAGGACCCTGGGACCATGACCTGAGCTGAAGGCAGATGCTTAACTGACTGAACCACACAGGCGCCCCTGAAGCCCTTGTTTTAAAGAGATTATCTTCTACCTCTCAGTTTTGCACTACTCTTTCCTTTTCATTTCAAGGTATGAGACGAGAAATGGTTTGCGTAAAAGCCACTGCTGCTCACCCGACACAGAACCCTTAATGAAAATGAATCGTGCTTTTGGACTCTTTCTTAAAAGGAGATATATAATAAATTATTTCTCTCCAAACATAATATGTATCTATTAAAGCTAAGCATCATATATTCCAAGAAGAAAATGAAGGGAAAGGCAATCAAGGTTTTAAACTTAAACGATTTTTCTTATTAGTTTGGGAGTTGTATCCTTAATAATGGCTGCCTGCTTCTCAGAATGTAATAGGCAAGATGCATGGGGTTCTTACCTGGCTGTCACTTATAGTCTGGTAACCTTGAAGAAATAAATGTGCTCTCTGTGATCTGTGAAATGGGGTAAAAATATCTGTCCAAATTGCATTACACAGTTCCCATATTGTTAAAAAAAATCAACAGGGGTAAATCATACGTATTTGGAATATTGTAAGGGACTAAACTGCTGTGAGGATACATTGCTGTTATTTTTCTAATGCTTTGTGTGGCATGGAAATCGACTTGTTTTCTAGTGTCTTTGGCAACAGCAGTAAGTAGAACATTGAAAGAGGAGGATTTGTACTTTTGGAGATGAGCAGGCAGGCTATTTGGAGCTGTGGCAAAGAATAAATTGCCTTTGCTGATGGAGGGAGAATTTGCATCTGGCAGGAGAGAAGTACTGGGGGACTACAGTAAATTTTAAAGACCCTTCTGACCACTTGCTAAAGGGTGGCACCTTGTCTGAGAGGCACAGAGGGACAGTGTGAAGAATCATATCCAAGTAGCCATTGCCGAGAGAGGACAGGTATTTGTCTTAAGATGAGTTTGGCACAGGGACGGCATGGGGCTCATTGCGTTAGGTGTCAGCATAGCAAGTTGATGGCAGGTCAGGAAGCGGGCTCTGTGAGAAGCATGCTCATAGAGCTGGTCTCTCCTCTCTCCTTTCCCTCCCAAATACCAGATTGCAAGGGACCAAAAACTGTCTATATGGAAACAGTTGTCCTTTCCAGAGTACAAAGCATCTTTGGACTTATAGGGCAAGTAAATGAAAGGAGATTTAAAAAATAGCAACAAGCGACTAGATTTCATTGTCTATACTGGATATCTAGTGATGCTGTCCAAATGAGACAGTTCTTAGCTATTGGCTAAGCAGGAATTCAATTGAAGTCAATGAAAAATGGGCACTTACACAGTAGCTCATCCTTTCCTTGCCTGGCAACACATTTTACAAAAGAGGTGCTCCTGGAATTGTGCTACTGGAATTGTGCAGAGGTTGGCACAGCCTTTGGTACATATTAAACACCCAATACATGCTCATCAGCAGTATTATTATAGGTATTCATTGTCATCGGCGGTGCATGTAATTCCAAGTGGAAAGGGCAGGGTGGAGCTGGCCGTAGGGACTACTGGATCCAGCCCATGAAACACTGTCTCTCTCATTTCTGCCTCTTTTCCTCATTCTCTCTTACTGGCTGTTTCTCTGCTCGGCAGGGGACGTGGGAGCAGGCAGCTCAGTCCTCCCACCTTTGTAACTTGTGACCAGAGAGGTAAAGACACATTTCTTCACAGCTCAAATTAAAAAAATCCTTAGAAAAGGGCTTTGATTGGTCTGGTGCAGCTCATGTGCCAACATTTTGGATCAGTTACCGATCAGTTTTCATTAAATAAGTGATACACCATTTTGTAAATTGTAAAGACATGTGGAAACACATGGTATTATAATTATAAATGTAATTATGTTTTCATCAATTTCTCACTCCCTTCTTTATCTGGTTCACTTCTACTTATTCTTTAAAATTTGGTAGGGGGCACCTGGGTGGCTCATTCGGCTCAGCCTCCGACTCTTGATCTCAGCTCAGGTCTTGATCTCAGGGTCATGAGTTCAAGCCCCATGTTGAGCCTACCAAAAAAAAAAAAAAAAACAATAAAATTTAGTAGTTACCTCCTTTGACCCCTTTAGGTTGGGTTATATGTCCCTTGTTTGTGTTCCATAGTTGACTTGTTCCATAGTTGACCTTGTGCTGTCCCTTGTCCCTGCACTTCCTGGGCTATATTCACCCCAAGACTGCAAGATCTTTGAGAGAAGCCATATTCTATGTCTCTGTCTTCTGGCATGCAATGGGTACTTAATAAATATTTGTTGAATAAGTTATTAATCATAGCTGAAGAAGCATTAAACTTAATGCATACTGAACCCAGGATGTCACTTAGAAGTTATTATTTAAAATAAATCCATGAAAAAGGAGGCTTTTGTGGCTCAGCTGGTTAAGTGTCTGACTCTTGATCTCAGCTCAGGTCTTGATCTCAGGGTTGTGAGTATGAACTCTGCGTTGGGCTCCATGCTGGGCATGGAGCCTACTTAAAAAAAAAAAAAAAATCCATGAACAGGGTTTGTTGCCTATGATTTGTCTCTGCCAATTTTATGACTATATATTAACTGCATTGAAGTAATATTAAAAAGTTAACTTTTGTTGAGCACTTACTATGTGTCAGAAACTGTTCTAAGTGTTTTATATGTATTAACTTGCATAATCTTCACAGGGTTCTTACTGTTATGATTACCATTTTATAGATAAGGATACCAAGGCACAGAGAAATAAGGTAACATGCTTAAGATCACACAGCTAAAAAGTAGGTGGTGGGAATGATTTCAAATGTAGATAGTCTGGCTCAAGAGCCTGTATTCTGAATTATAGTTTGTAGCTCATGCTTAAATGAGTTTTAATCATGTAATATATTTCTGCAAACACACCTTTTTGTTGGTACAGAGGGAACAAATTTTCCCAAACTCTTTTGCTTCTCTCCTCCATTCCAATTGCAATCAGTCTCTCACATGAACACTACCACCAACAGTATCAAAAAAGCACCTACTGAGTCAGCCCATCAAGTGCAAGATACAGTGCTAGGTGTGGGGACACAAAGGTATTCATAGCACACAGCCTTTGCCTTCAAATAACTTAAAATCCAGTTATAAATATGTTTCATACACTTAGGAAGAGAACTATCATTCCAGATAGTCTGTGCTAAGTCTCAAACAAATGATAGTAAGTGCTTTAGGGTAGTTATGGTATTTTAGAAGTGGCTGAAAAATCTGGATTTGAAACCCGTGAGATGAAGCACACCCAAATAGCCTGTCAACTCCTTGGGGATGGGGCAATGTCTCAATGATCTTGGATAAACACAGTGCTGGTACAGGGTAGACCCTTGTCTGTGTTGTGAAGTGGCTTGGATCTTAGCTCTGTTCACTTATAGCCTGGATGTGGGCACATCAGCCATTCATCTGTGCCCCAGTTTACTAATCTTACTACCCTTGCTGTGTTACCTATGAAAGGTCATGGGATGGCCTGGAGAAAGTTGGAAGTGAGTTCCTAGCACCGGGAAGGGGAGGTAGCTGCACACTCGTTCAGATGGCTTTGTGAGTCATCCAGTTGCCACTTAGAGGAGCACACTCTTTAGGACTTTGCTTTGGAAGCTGAAGTATGGCTTAATTGCGTGTGATGTCTCCAGTGTGATGTCTCCAGTGACAAACTTCTCCATGGGAGCTGTCTCAGCTGGGTATTGGAGGGCTCTGGAGATGCAAACTGCGGGGTGAACCCAGACTGAAACTCAAAACAAGCCATCCCAAGTTAGCTACCAGTTCTTCACACTTCTCCAGACTGAGTGAAGCATTTCACTGCAAAGTTGGCCCACAAAAAATTTCTGATGAATTCCAACTGGTTCATAATTTGTATATGTGACTGAAACCAAGAACATTTCAGGTTCTTTTACATTCTGTTCCCCAGGCTTCTGTGGATCTGTTTTCCTTTTTCTCGTGTTGTTGAAGCTATGACACCCACCTCTTTTTACTGCCTGAGATCCTATTCTCATAGCGTCCATGGGAGTCTGCAGTCATGATGAGTGACAGAAAACAGACTCAACACACCTTTCATTAAGAAAATGAATGCTGGGAAGCTAGTGGGAGAGAGGAATGCCTTCTCTTTGTGGGCTAGAGCCCCCAGGTGATAATTCCAGCACCATGAACCTTAACCTCCTACTGCATTTGACGTTCGGGTTCACAGGATCTGGAGCAGTCTGTCCTGGCATATTCTGAAAATGAAGCAACCCAGAGGACCTTAACCCCTATGTTTCTATTGGAACTCACAACCTCATTTCTGAAACTTCCATTCCTTGTTTGGCAGACTTGCTATCTTTTCTGCCTCCTCTGTTGTTTGGGTTGCAGGTAAGAGATAAGGATGTACAAAAAAACGAATCAGTTTTGAATCTTGGCAAACAGGACTGCTACTGCCAAATTGCATCTAGACACTGCAGGTTTTGTCTTCTGGGAAGCACTGTTGTATGATGGTCATACACTAGCGTTCTAGAGCCTGAGAGGTGTGGCTTTGCATCCTACCTCCACTTGTTAGCAGTACTTCTGTGCCTCAGTTTCATTATATATAAAATGGGGATAGTAATAATATATATATCTGGTAACTTTAGTAAGAATTATATGCTATAAGCATTTAAAGAATTCAGTAAGGGGTCTGGCATGTAGTGAGCATTGGCATTATTACCTGGTGACAGTACTGAGCCAATAAAATTTAGTTAGAAGTTGGTAAATGGATGTCAGTGTTCTTGTATCTACCTTAGGAGGGTCTGAACAGACTGATAAAGATGTAGGAGGATCCCCCTTTGGGGGATTCCCTTTGGCCTTTCTTAGTCTATATCTCTGGCCCAGATCACCGTCCTACTCTGTCCTTCTTGAAAAGACACACCTGGAGCTTCATCAAGATGACAGTTTTCCTCTAACACAGTCATCAGATGCAGAGGATTACTGACAACCTCTGGAGCATTGCGAGCAGCTGCTGCCTCCTTCCTCTCGAAATACTGAAATATTAAAAAGAGAAAAGCATTTTAATGACATTTCAAAGAAAAGCTGTTCTGAGTGTGTGCACTGCAGTCTCCTAGAAGGATGGAGTTTGGGCATTGGGGCCCTATTTGTAGAGTGGTTGGCACATTTTGCAGGTAGACAGTGTGATGATGATGATTAGAGTGGTTTGGCCTCACCTGTGTCCACACCCTTTCCAATGTCAGGCCTGGATCTATGCATACATGGACTTTTGGCCTGAGTCACCCGCTTCTGATGAGTAGACAGAAGCTTTTGGTTCTCCTGCTGTCATTCTAGGATTAACATCAGTCAGGGAAACTTCCATAGGTTGCACACAGTGACACAAATCGCAATCATGGGACATCTTTGTAGCTTCTAGCACTTACCAGTTGGAATAGGAATGGAATGATAGCTGACCGAATAAGTGAAATGTGTAAATAATGGAATCATAGTCATCTTCCTGAGAAGATGTGAGTTTTTTCAGTGGGTGCCTGACCCACGTGTAGAAGCTTTTGTATTCTGAATCAGGCCAGACTGAAATCTCAGATTTCAAAAAATGCCATTTTTAGGTACGTGACAGCATTGTGGATCAGGCTCCCCTGGTTTGAGTGGTGGGCTCTTATCTTTGCCCTCCCACATTTCTTCATGCTTAAAACCCAGACGTTTTAAGATTGAAAATTGGAGAGAGCAGGAGAGGGGTTAGTAGCAGAGGGGAAATAATTTTCCTCTGTTCTTGTGCCCTGGAGAAAATATGAGGGCCTAACCCTGAGGATCGGAGAATTCCTTGCCAATGTGCAATTGCTTTGTTCTCTCCGGTCCTGAGTCTCTCCTAAAACCCAGACCAAGAGCTAAAGGTTCAGAATACATGGTTAGTCACTTTACCACTATGTAAAATAAAGTGACCACATTTCTGACTTCCTGAAGGGCTGGGGAGGCAACAAGAGAAACCGTTGCCTTCTTTCTTCCCTGACCTTGTCTCAGTAAGACAAGGTCAGTGGATTGGTTGAATGTGGATGTTTTCCTTGTTCCAGTTCACCAGATACTTGTTTAGCAACTACTACGTGACTCAGGGGAGACAAAGACAAATGGGGCGTGGCTTTCCCGAGTTTGTATTGCAGGAGGAGAGGGAGGGAAAGGGGAGAGCAGGGGACAGGAAGGACCGGGACTGTGACAAGGACACAGCATGAAATAAACACCTTCGCCTGCATGTGGCGGTCTACAGGACTTTTATTACCTCATTATTTGTCCATAGAATAATGACTTTTCAAGATCCTTCTAATTATGAGAGAAGCATTGCATCTTGTCAGTATAATAGGCCCTCAAAAACATTTCAATAACCGCAGTTTTCCTTCAGCTTATGGCTTCAGCTCTGCCATTTGTAATATATATGTTAATGCAAGTTATTTAACTCTGTCTAAGCTTAGTTTCCTCATCTCTGGGATGGGAATAATACCTAATAGTTTTTGTAAAGTAATGCATAAAATGTTCTTAGCACAGGGTTGACACTCAAAACATTTGTAGTTATTGTTATTGTATATTCCTTGAGATGCTCTCAGGTAGAGGCCATTTTCTCCTAATTTGATTAATTGTGGGGTCGGCCAGGAGGGTAGGTGTCTTCATTCCACCCTCATGATACTTTTAGACCATAACTACCCTCTCCTTTTATAAAAATTCCTGAATTCAAACCATTCAGCTATACCACATTCTCCCCCTTTTCTTCGTTGTAATTTGCTTACTCTTTAGTGTAAGAGTATTTTTTGGTATTTACTTTTTGGTATTTACTCTCTCTTGCTAAAGACTTAGAACCATGGCTCGGTCTTTCTGTCCACTTTAACCTCTGTCTTCTCTGGTAACTTAAATACCCGTGGTTAAATTTATTCAACATTCGGGGCGCCTGGGTGGCTCAGTTGGTTAAGCGACTGCCTTCGGCTCAGGTCATGATCCTGGAGTCCCGGGAATGAGTCACGCATCGGGCTCCCCGCTCAGCGGGGAGTCTGCTTCTCCCTCTGACCCTCCCCCTTCTCATGTGCTCTCTCTCTCTCATTCTCTCTGTCTCAAATAAATAAATAAAATCTTAAAAAAAAATAAATTTATTCAACATTCCAAATTTCAGTTTTGGAACACTTCATCTACAATGGCTTTCTCCTCTACTCCTTTGTTAGGCAACCCTCTTCCGTGGCTACATGCTGATGGTGGCTATCATCGCCAGAGGCTTCCACCTCTGCAGAGTATCTAAATGGAACATCCCACACCCTGAGACCTGCCGTTTTTGTCTTCCTTGCGCACTTGCTTACATGCCCCTTGCATCTCCAGTCCACTGGCCCTTTCACTCTCTCTCCCATTAACCCTTCTTGTCCTCCATTGCTCATCACAACCATTCCTTTGTTGCAAATACTCTCATTTTTTTTTTTTTTCTTTCTGTCTGGCCCACCTGCTGAAACTCCAGCTCTGGAGGAATCCAGCCATCGAACTTCTCCAGGCCCACCCCTGACCCGCTTGGCATTGCTGGAGAATATCGCACAACCTGGCAGACGGCCATACTGTGTATTCACCATAACCAAACTTAACTGGTTTCTCCCCAGTGCGTGGCAAATCCAGCACTGCTTTATCTAGTAAGCTCCATCCTACTTTCCACAAGGACTATTTCATCTCTTTTCCATTCTGCTTAAAACTTCCCATTCTTCCTCAGTCCCAGAAGGTGACCTTGCCTCATATTTAAAGGGGAACTTTCAGATGGAAACGCCCCATGTTCCCTTCTACACTGATAGCCTGTGTCCGTGCCATCTATTCACAGATTGTGACACAGGACACACACCTCTCCTCTTACCCAAGGCCACTTGCTCCACGTGTGGCTTGAATTCCACTCCCTCTAGCTTTTATTCGATCGGTATTAATATATGTTGTAGTATTTCCTACCAGGAAGGACAATGACAGCAACCACAAAGATGACGAACAACGGCCATGACCACCCTTCTTTGACCCCAGTCTCTTTCCCATCTCTGTGCTTCCACAGCCACAAGCCTTGTCTGCCCATGCCCTTGCATTTCTTCACTTCTGACTTCTTTCTTTCTTTTTCTTTTTTTTTTTTTAAGATTTTATTTTTTTATTTGCGAGAGAATGCAGGAGAGAGAGCACAAGTGGGAGGAGGGGCAGAGGGAGAGAGAGAAGCAGACTCCCCACTCAGCAGGGAGCCCAGGGCTATGGGGCTCCATCCCAGGACCAAACCGAAAGCACATGCTTAACTGACTGAGCCACCCAGATGTCCCCTCACCTCTGACTTCCTAACCCACTCCAGCTTGGCTTCTGTCCCACAATTCCATTGTATCAGGACTTCCTAAGGTTACTTGCATGTGTAAATCCAATGGACTCATTTTAGTTCTCATTTTACTTTATTTGCAGCAACATTCAACATTCCTTTATTGAAATGCTTTCTTCTCTTACCCGCTCCTCCCGGCACCCTTGGCTTCCTCCCATCCCTCGGCTTCTCCTTCCCAGTCTTCCTGACCTACCTTGGAATGTAAATCCTCTTCTCTTCATCCTCTGTACTTTCTGTCAGCAATTGCAGCCACTCCTGTGATTTTATTTATTGTTTGTATATGCCTGTGACTTCCCAATTTATATCTTTGACTTCTCTTTTGAGCTCTAGAATCTAGGTACAACTGCATTCTAGACACATCCACTTTTTGGTGGCCGTAGACATTTCAGCTTGAACTGTCCAAAATTAAGTTCTTGATTTTCCCATTGCTTCTGCTCCCTAATCTCCTTTTCTGGTATATTCCATTTAGTGGATAGTACCACTATCTGTCCTGTTGCCAGGCCACTGCTAATTGAATTTCAAGTTTGACAGTTTTACTTCAAAAATGCATATTAAATTAATCTCCACATTCTAGTGTAAGCCAACATCATCTCTTGTTAGGGTGACTGCAATAGCTTTTTAATAGTATCCGCACATCCATTTTATATTTCTGATTCATTTAGTACACTGTAGTCAGAATAATTTTTTAAAAGCAAAAATTTGATCAAGTCATTATTTCCCATTATACTTAGAATAAACTACAAAGCCAGTAAGACTGCTGGGTTTGGTTTCTGCCAACTCTTTTTTTAAAGATTTTTTAAAAATTTATTTATTTGAGAGAGTGAGCAAGAAAGAGAGCATGAGCGGGGGTTGGGGGGGGAAGGGCAGAGGGAGAGGGAGAAGCAGATGCCCCAGTGAGCAGGGAGCCTGACCCCAGAAGTCCGGGATCATAACCTGAGCCAAATGCAGATGCTTAACTGACTGTGCCACCCAGGCGCCCCAGTTTCTGCCAACTCTTTCCAGTCTTCCCTTTGCTTATGATATTCCAGCCATTAAAGCCTGTTCTCAAAATGCCCCGAGCTCTTTCCTGCCTCAGGAACTTCCCACATGCTTTCCCCTGCCTGGAACTCTTCCCATTTACCTAGCTGATTCCTACACATACCTCAGGTCCCAGACATTAGATTCCTAAGGTATAAAAACTTCCATAGTATTCTGTACTTTTCCATCATAGCACTTACCACAATTTTTATCTTTATGCAAATATTCATTGTCTCTGTACTAGACTATGAACTCTAGGAAGGCACCTGTATTCCCACCCTTGTATCCTCAGTGCCTAGCACGGCATCTGGCACATGGTATAGGTCCAGTAATATATGCCGAATCAACAAATGGTTCACAAAAAACTCCTGGATTAGTTGGAGGCGATTGATTATGTCAGGATGTGTTTATTCTTTTATTCATCCATTCATTCATTCAACAAATACCTAGGTATTTCTACCAAAGGTAGAAATCACTTTCTTTAACTTTCCCTTGACTTTCATATCTTAATACTTAGCAAGTTTCATCTGGCTCCTCAGGGATCCAATCTCTGGCAGTGGCCACTTGGTCATATCTGCCCAACTCACTGGATAGATCAAGTTCTAGGAAAGCATTTTTTCTCTCTATATACTGCATTGCTCTGTTCCTAAATATTCTGACTGTTCTTAATTCTGTCACCAGTAATATGAATTCATCTGCCAAAGGTGAAATTAGGTATACCTAGAGGGTCACTTATACCATCTGTGTAGTTTTTTAAACATTTATTGGACATCAACTATGTACTAGATTTTCATAGACTTTTTCTTATCTAATTCTTATAACAACCTCTTACCATGGGTTTTACTATTCCTGACTTATAGGTGAAAAAATTGAGGCTCAGTGAGTTAAAGTGCTCCAAATCTGGGATAAAAATGCTTTCAAATCTGGTATGATGTATGCAGTTTTCAAAATCATGAATTCATGTTTAAAATGAGCACAGCCAAATGTTGAATTATGCCTGGTAATTCGTTCAGAGGACTTAAACACAACATTTTAAGGGATGCTATTTTACAAGAGTAAGATGCTAGTGACCCAGAGATTCTGCACATTGTCCAGAATTTAGCTGTGTGCTGTGCTTGGAGGGTGGGAGGTGAATGTGCTTGATTCACTCTGAACCAAGTCAGGCAGAAATATGGTACCACCCTTCTAGACAGACATCTGTTCAAATATAAATTTCCTGTTTATTGAGGCTTCTGCTCTATTGAAGTAAAGGTCTTGATATGGCTGAACAAGTCAATCATTATAAACCTTGTTAGTGTGACAGCCCCCTGTGTATTGTTTAACTGGAAATGAAACACAAATACACCAGCCCCCTGCAGTATCCGCTTCACGGTGCATAAATCTACGGTGCATCATGTCATTTGAAATTTGATGGCAATCTACCAAATGGCAGAAAAGACTTCATCCTCAGAGGGCTATGCAAATGAGTCCAGGCTCTGAACAATCAGGTGAAAGGACACAGACTGTCCTTTGCTCCCCTCCCCCATATCCTTCCCAGAAAGCATTCCCCAGGGTAATTTCTTAGTGGCAACTGGTGAATTATCCAAATACAAATGACCAGTGTTCATTCAGTTCCACATGCAGATCTGGCTTTAGATGTTCTAAATAGGATTGAAACGTTCTTCCTGCCTTCCACTAGCCAAGCTGTATTATTGCTTGCAGCAAAACCTTCTCAGACTCTTATTAAGCCATCTTAATTGCTTTCCTCAGCTTTCTTTCCCTTTCATTCAAACCTCAGAGGTGAGGGATAATCTCCTCTTAGTTAGGCTAAAATAGAGATGCTCATCTCCCTACCCCCCTTCTTGGCCCCCCCTCCTCTAATTTATCACACATCCATGCCATAGATTTTCAAAGCCTGCAGTTTTGAAAGGACCAAACCAGTCTGCTAGTCTGGCTCTGATAATAGGTCTGGACTGAGGTTAAATTATTTTACCACCAGTCATATTTTCTCTGTTTATGTTTTAAATGGGCAGGACATTTCTCTGTCTGGCTCTACTGGGGAGATTTATCCATAAATTGTTAGAATATTTATTCAAAAACCGCAAATTCAAGGTATCACCTGATCCAGCTGCTAGTCTTGAGCAGATTAAATCATTCAAAACAAGCAGTTGGCTGTCAGAATCGGCCCTCTGGGCATGGCCAAACCTTGTCAGAGCTGCCTCTATAGGCAGGGCCCAGGTGGAGAGAGGTTGGGACAAGCCAGTCGGGTCCATTAGCAGTTCGCAGGAGGAGCAAGTTGGCTGAAGTCTGGAGAGGTTGGGTCCTATGAGAGTACATAAATGGGCATGCCAAGCTGAGCCGACAGAGCAGCAGAAGGCTGGAGAATAAAGCAAGAGTTAGGAATGGTGGCCAGATTATGGAGAATCTATTCCCCATCAAGCCATTGTCTATATCATTAATTCTTTTAGGAGCATCTAAGGGCAGCTGTGAGTCTCTTAAAGGGCCGAACATGTGTGACAATTTCTTCTATGTTTGATGCCTTTCTTGGAAACATTAAATGATCTTTTTTTCCCTTGTCAACTATAACCTCTCTTTTATCATTAAATACCTTGTTTTTGAGAAAAGGAAGAATTTATTGAATTTTACAACTGAATTTATTCTTATTCTTCCCTAAGAAGACATCAATGTAACTTTCTTTTTTTTTAAAGATTTATTTATTTTAGAGAGAGAGCGTGAGCCAGTGTGGTGTGGGCGAAGGATGGAGGGAGAGGGAAAGAGAGTCTTAAGCAGACTCCACACGCTGAGTGTGGAGCCAGATGCAGGGCTTGATCTCATGACCCTGAGATCATTACCTGAGCCAAAACCAAGAGTCAGACACTTAACCAACTGCACCACCCAGATGCCCCTCAATGTAACTTTTGCTAAAACATGGAAAGCCATATTCCATATAATATTTGATTATATTTTAAATACATTCTTATGATAAGCCCTCGAAATAGCCAAGAAATGTATGAAGACATTCTTGAACAGGTTTAGGTTAGACATAACTTCTGAGTTAAAAGCAGCAAACTCTCTTTTGTTGATGATGGGAGAAAATAATCTCTTTTTGGAAGGCAAATGGTTTTTGTCCTGGAGAACATTTGGTTCCTTAGGAAAGCTGTTGTTTTCTCAGAAGAAACAGTTTATTTTCTCTTCTCAGAGTGAGGAAATTATTTGAAAAATATTTCATGTGATTCAGGAACAGGTAAATCTCTGTTGGAACTCACAACTGTAGTATTATGTAGGAACATATATATGCTATGTAAATTTACATAATACCAATATATTCTATAGACTTAAACTTTTCATTGCTTCTGGGGCCTGAGCATGTGTTGTTTCAGGTGTAGACTGGTTTTCTCTAAAGAGAGGGAAGAGCAAAACTTTAAGCTTTCTGTTTTGGGGCTAGAGCAAGACACCCAATCACAGTAACACTTGCTTACAAGTCTTTCCTTAACTATTATCCCGTTAATTCTTCCTGAGCAGCATCATAACCCATAATTCTCAACTATGTAATTTTCTGGCCTATTATAGGTGGTCTAGGACACTGGCGTGGGAATGCAGGCAGCCATCATTATGCTGCAAACAGTTGGAGGATATTAAAAAAAAGAAAAGAAAAGGAAAACAAAGATGTGGTTTCTGCCTCTAGGTGGAAAGGCAGAATATATGCTCCTGAAGGACATTTAAAGGCAAATCTAAAAAGACAGTGTGTTCATCAGCATTTACACATTAGCATATAATAATTATAATTGTTGTTTTCAAGTGATTACTGTGTACTAGAAATGCTACAAAACATTCTATAGGACATATTACTATTTCTGTTTTACAATGAGGAAGCTGAGGCTCAGAAAGGTTATGTGACTTCCCCAGGATCACCCAGCTAATAAATAACAGACTCAGGTTTGTAGTCTGGGTGGGTCTGACTCCCATGTCTGATCTCTTGACCATTACTGTGTTTCCATAGGCAGCAACTGTGTCTGTCACCTTCACTACCTTACTTAGCCCTTTGCACGATGTTTGGCACATAGTAGGTACTCAAGGATGATTTACAGATTAACCACTGCTAAAGCACACAAAGGAATTATCTTGTTCTAAAGCTATAAACTTGTCATTGAACTAAATTTGTTTTCTCTGAAATATTCTTTATAGCATTGCATGTAAGACTTTTTTTCCTCCATAGGGTGAATAGTTCTGCTTTCTCTGTTTAGCTTCTTCATCAAACTGTGAGGCTGACTTTGGGCTTAGGGAAGGCCATATTTGTTGGTACTGGCTGGAGCACCCCCATTCCCCAAACTCTGCAGACCCACCAATCTTGACTCTGCAGTCAGAAAGTGTGGCTGCAGCTGGGGTAGGGGTGCCATTCTCTAGACAGCTGACCTCCTCAGAGGCTCTAGCATGGAGAGAGAGAGGCCAGACGGACCCTTTTCTCTGAGCCAGAGAGTTTGCTCTGCCTGCAACTTCCTCAGAGCAGGCTGGGAAATGTGACTTATTATCCCTCATTAGAAGATCACTCTAATTTACAGACCTTAGAATGAAGTTATGTGCATGATGCACTTTTGAACTCATTACTGAGTATATTAAATCATATCGAAATGCGGCTCCTGGCAGCAGGTGTACTGGTGACTGGGAGCTCAGACAGGGCCTTGGGTATGAAATGTCAGTCTGGCAACATTATTCCCCCTTTTCCATTGTCACATTCTTTGCACAGTTTGGAACATCTGTTCATATTTGTTTATTGAGCCCTTGGGCCTCACTTATCCAAAATCATGTTTAACTTCATGAAATTGCCGTTTTACGAACAGTTTTTTTTTTTTTTTGCCACTCTGCTAAAGATGAATGATATATAATGAAAATGAATGAGGGGTGGAGTAGATCATGTTTTGTTGCTGCAGGGGCCTAGCGGACGCAGACCATCCTCACAGAGGGAAAATGGTCTTGGACACTTATGAGCTTGGGTGTTCCCGGACTGGCTGGATTTTCAGTGTGGGTTGTAAAGTTAGCCCCTAGTATGTGGAAGTCAGGACAGAAAATGACAAGGGTAACAAGGTGGAGGGTGATGCTGCAGTGGGCAGACGGAGGGTTGTAGTAGTCAGCTAGGGCTACTGTAACACAGCACCACAGACTGGCTGGTTTAAAAGACAGAAGTTGATTATCTCCCAGTTCCAGAGACCAGAAGTCTGAGATCAAAGTGTCAGCAGGATTGCTTCTCTGTGGCCTGTGGCGGAGAATTTGTTCATGCCTGTTTCCTAGTTTCTGGTGACTTGCTGGCCAATCATTGGTGTTGGTTGATTTCTGCTGCCTCACGTGGTGTTTTCCCTTTGTGTGTGTGTCTGTGTCCAAATTTCTCTTTTTTATAAGGATACCAGTCATATTGGATTAGGGGCCACCTTCATAACCTTATTTTAACTTGATTACCTCTGTAGAGACTAATCTCCAAATAAGGTCACATTGTGACATATGGGGATTAAGACTCCAACATATCTTTTTGGGAGGGCTACAATTCAACCTGTAGCATAGAGGTAGGGGAATGCAAAAAAACATTTTTGAGAGAGAGAGACAAAAATTTACAAAAATATATTAAAATTTACATATAAAATGAATGTCTACTCTGCCCAGTACTGGGCTCCGTACTATAAATGTTGGAATGAAGTGCCCCCCATGGACTTCGTGGACATTCATTGTTCTGATGTCAGGGAATGCTGTTCTTCTGATAATCTCTCCTGTTCTGCCAGGATTTGAAAACTAACACAGATCCCTAGTTCCCTCCTCTATCAGAGCTGCATATCCTCCATTGGTGGGGTGTATGAACAGGGTTGGCCAGCAGTTTTTATATTCACTCAGCTGGACAATTAGAGTTTACCAGCCATTACTGGTTTTCTTCTAGACAGCTTCTCTAACAGCTGATAAAACCCAGCATACAATATGTGAAGTTCACCTCTCTGCCTATCAGGGACAGATTGGCTTCCATCCATAGTAGGCTTTCAATGAAAAAGTTGGCATTTGCTGGTTAGTACAACATCATGTGCAGATATGCTTAATAAATGCTTTATGAGGGTTTGTTAACTTATTCACCAGGCATTTGTTGACATTTACTTATTTGTAATTGAGTTCCTGCTTTGCATAGGACACTAGGGAGTACCTAACGTGATAGGGAATTTGTAAGGTAGTCCAGTCTCAAGTGTAATGCAGGAATTCCTGCTCTAGCACTCCTGACAAGCTTATCTTCTTTCTCTTATTTTGTATTTTATTTTATTTTTTCTATTGAAGTAGAATTAACATACAATGTTATATTCGTTTCAGGTGTAAAACACAGTGATTTGACAGTTCTGTGCATTGCACAGTGATCGCCATGATAAGTGGAATCTATATCTGTCACCATATAATGTTACTACATTACTACAATTACTACTAATTGACTGTGTTCCCTATGCTGTACTTTTCATCTTTGTGACTTATTTTATAACTGGAAGTTTGTACCTCTTAATCCTCTGTATTGATTTCACCCATCCCCCTATACACCTCTTGTCTGGCAACCACCAGTTTGTTCTCTGTATTTAGGAGTCTGTTTTTTGTTTGTTTGTTCATTTCTTTTTCTTTTTTCTTTTTTTTTGATTCCACATATAAATAAAATCATGTGGTATTTGTCTTTCTTCGTCTGACTTATTTCACTTAGCATAAGACCCTCTAGGTCCATCCATGTTGTCACAAATGGCAAGATTTCATTCTTTTTTTATGGCTGAGCAATACTCCATTATGTGTGTGTATACATTTATAAATCACATTTTTAAAAATCTGTTCATATCTTGATGGACACTGGGGTTGCTTCCATATCTTGGCTGTTGTAAATAATGCTGCAATAAACATAAGGGTGTATCTGACAAGCTTATCTTAAATAATCCCTGAGATAGGCAGCTCATTACCAGAATGAGGAATTTATTTCCATAGGTGGGCATGTCCATTTCTAAAAGTAGAAAGTACTTTTGAAAAAACTGAACCAAAATCTACTCTGTAGTGATGTAATATCCATCCAATCATCCTAATTATTTTAAGGGGTGCTTAAAAATTGAGATATATATGAAAAATTTGAAGTAAAATTTGTATACTATAAAATTCACTTTTGAAGAGTATACAATTCAGTGGTTTTTGGTATGTCCGCAAAGTTGTACAACCATTACTACTAGTTAATCAATCACCCCCAAAAGAAACTCTGGACCCATTAGTAGTCGCTCCTCATTCCGCCCACCCCAGCTTCTGAAAACCACTACTTTCTGATGGATTTGCCTGTTCTGAACATTTCATATGAACGGAATCATACAATATATGGCCTTTTATGTCTGACTTCTTAGCAAGGGATTTCCAAGGCTCATCTGTATCGCACATAGCAGGACTTCTTTTCTTTTTATGACTGAATAATATTTCATTGCATGGACTGTACTATATTTTGTTTATCTATTTATCAGTAGATGGATATTTGGATTGTTTCTACCTTTGCACTATTATGAATAATGCCACTATGAACATTAGGGTACTGTAAGTTTTTGTATATATGTATGTTTTCAGTTCCCTTGGGTATATATCTAGGAGTGGAATTGCTGGGTTATGTGGTAGTTTTATGTTTAACTTTTTGAGGAACTGCCAAACTGTTTTCCATAGTAAGATGTGGTACCATTTTCGGCGCCATCTTCCGGCTCCTGGCGGCGGGTCCGCCGATACCGGGGAGGAAACGCACCCGGGGCTGCGGGGAGCGCGGCCACGGGGGCACCTGAACCCGAGGACGCGGCAGCTCGGCCATCTCAGGACTCTGCCCTTCCCCAAGAGAGGAACCTGGAGGAGGACCCATCAGCCCATGAAATTCTAAAAGTCATGTCCCTTGAGTCAGACTTGTTCAGGGATGTGGCCATAGTCTTCTCCCAAGAAGAATGGGAACAGCTTGCACCCGCTCAGAGGGATTTGTACAGAGACGTGATGTTGGAGACCTATAGCAACCTGGTCTCACTGGGTCTTGCCATCGCCAAACCTGATGTGATCTCCTTCCTGGAGCAAGGCAAAGAGCCCTGGGTGGTAGAGAAAATGTCCAGAGGAGGCCTGTGTCCAGTGCTGGAGTCCAGGTATGATACCAAGGTATCCTCTCCAGAGCAACATATTTATGAAATACAGTCGCCACAGTGGGAGATAATGGAAAGCCTCACAAGTTACGGTCTTGAGTGCTCAAGGTTCCAAGATGATTGGGAATATAGAAGCCAATTTGACAAACAACAGGGAAATCCAGATGGACGTTTGAGTCAAATGATAATCAATCATGAAGAAATAGCCACTTTAAACCAACAAGGATCATTTCCTTTTTATCAGAAAACTCATCGTGGAGAAAAACCCTATGAATATAACGAATGTAGAAAAGACTTCTGGCAGGAGGACTTCCTTATTAATCATCAAAGAATTCATGCTAATGAGAAACCCTATAAATGTAAGGAATGTGGCAAGGCCTTTAAGTATGGCTCACGACTAATTCAACATGAGAATATTCATTCTGGCAAGAAACCCTATGAATGTAACGAATGTGGAAGGGCCTTCAATTCTGGTTCAAATTTCATACAACATCAGAGGGTTCATACTGGTGAGAAACCTTATGAATGTAAGGATTGTGCAAAGGCCTTTAGTCGAAGTTCACAGCTGATTGAACATCAACGAATTCATACTGGTGAGAAACCCTATCAATGTAAGGAACGTGGCAAGGCCTTCAATAGGATCTCACATCTTAAAGTACATTATAGAATTCATACTGGTGAAAAACCCTATGCATGCAAGGAATGTGGGAAGACCTTTAGTCATCGGTCTCAGTTGATTCAACATCAGACTATTCATACGGGCAAGAAACTCTATGAATGTAAGGAATGTGGGAAGGCCTTTAATCAAGGCTCAACTCTTATTAGACATCAGAGAATCCATACTGGTGAGAAACCCTATGAATGCAAGGCATGTGGGAAGGCCTTTAGGGTGAGCTCACAGCTTAAGCAACATCAGAGAATTCACACTGGAGAGAAACCCTACCAATGTAGGGTTTGCGGTAGGGCTTTCAAACGGGTCTCACATCTTACTGTACATTATAGAATTCATACAGGTGAGAAACCATATGAATGTAAGGAATGTCGAAAGGCCTTCAGTCATTGCTCACAACTGATTCAGCATCAGGTAATTCATACTGAGGAAAAGTCTTGTAAATATAAGGAATGTGGGAGGACTTTACATCATGATTCAGCTACTGTTCAACACCAGAGAATGCATAATAAAGAAACACAAGTGAACATAATAAATGTAGAAAAGCCTTCCATTAGCACTTATCCTTTATTAATCATCAGAGAATTTATGTTAGCAAGCAACCATATCAATGGAAATAATGGGGAGAGCCCATTAGCTTAGGCTAGTCCCAACTTCTTATATTTTGCAGAAAAACTTGAAGAATGTAATGCAAATGGGAATGCCTTCATTCAAGCTATCCTTTATCCCGGGTCATAAGATTAATAATGAAAAATTTTACAGATATAAATTGTTTAGACCATAATTACTGAAGAAGCAAGGAAAGTTTGGGAAAAAAAATTGTCTCTAACATATTACAGGATCACATTTTCTAACCACACTGTAATAATTTTAACAACAGCCAGAAGTTTTAATTTTCTTGGCAATTGAAAACAAAAAACAAAAAACCAGCCAAATTACTCTTCGGTTCAACTTTTTTTTTTTTTTTAAATAGGCACCACACCCAGTGTGGGTCTCAAACTCTTGACCCTAAGATCAAAAGTCATATGCTCTACTGACTAAGCCAGCCAGTACCCCATTACTCTTGGGTTAATAATAAATTATGCAAATTATCATGCATGGTAATGAAAAGAATGACAATTGAGAGATTTACATTCCAGGAGTTGCAGGATGTGGCTAAAGTTACTCAGAAGAATTTTTATGGCTTTTAAATGCATGCAAAGCATGAAAACCTGAAAGATTATTCTCAAATATATTAAATGTACTATTCAAGAAGCCAGAAAAGACAATACCAAACACTGAGGTGATGAAAGAACAAAGGTACAAAATAAAAAGCGAAAATAATGAAATTAGAAAGTGATTATCTTAAAATAATCTGTTTTTATTTCTTCCTGACCCAAGAATAAACAAAATTTAAGGTAATACTTCTCAATTTCTATGTTGTTTTAGATTATCTTTCATCACTTTTGTCACAAACAGAAGGGGCCGGTTGCCTACATGGCAGCCATACCCAATTCCCCTTCCTACTGGCAGCATCTGTGTCTTGCCTTAGACTCTGAAGATATCAGATGCTAACTTTTTAGCATCTTCTGCAGCTCAGGATGGCTCCTATGTTCCAGGGTAAGGCCAGTATGTTCCAGGGATCTGTAGGGGCTTCTGGGACAGATTTTTCTCATTCAGAAGAGACAGATCTATCAGGAAGACTCCATCTCCTCTCATCTGCTTTTAAACATTCTCCTATGAGAACATAATGCCTGGAGCTGTTGTAGCCTTGTTGGAACCAAAAGGAGAAAACCGAGGACCTCAGAGAAGCTGACCCAGAATTACCAGGCCAATTCTGGAACTGTCTCTGTGAAGCCTTGTTATGTAAAAAAAAAATAAACCTTTATTGCTGAAAAAAAAAAAAAAGATGTGGTACCATTTTCCATAGTAAGATGTGGTACCATTCCCATGAGCAGCATATGAGGATTCCAGTTTCCCCATATACTTGCCAACACTTGCTATTGTTTCCTCTTTTTAATCACAGTCACCCTTGTGGCGTAGTTTCTCACTGTGGTTTTCGTGTTCATTTCCCTGATGACTAATGATATTGACAATCTTTTCATGTGCTTATTGCCATTTGTATAACTTATTTTGAGAAATGCAACCATCTTAATTTTTCATTTTGGAAAACATTTTCTTATTCATTCATTTAGTAGACATTTGTTGGGCACACATTTATGTGCCAGGCATGTGCTACACATGGTGGACACAAAGAGGCATGGAAGAAGTTTCAGACTGAAAGGTGGAGTAGTTCGGTATCTATTTGCATGAGGCAATTTTTTTTTTTAAGATTCTACCTATTTATTAGAGAGAGAGAGCACAGAGGAAAGTGAGAGGCAGAAGCAGACTCCCCGCTGAGCAGGGAGCCCAATGCAGGGCTCAGTCCCAGGACCCTGAGATCATGACCTGAGCTGAAGGCAGATGCTTAACTGACTGAGCCACCCAGATGCCCTTGCATGGGGCAAAATTCTAAAGGCAGATTATCAAGGCCTGTGAAGCCTCAGGTGAGAAAGGCTTTTCTGAGGAAAGAAGAGCTATCTGAGACTCATTTGGCTTCTATTTTAACCTCCATGGGTTTGGGTTCTCACACAGAGGTTAGGGAGCCACAAATAAGATTTAGAATCCTTTTACCAAAATTTCAGTAATGAGCTTATAGAAATATTGCCTCTGTAAAGAAAATGGCAATGAATAGTTTACTTCTCTTTACTTTTGGAGCTCACTGGATAAAGCCCAGAGCAAATGCTGAGGCTTGAGCAGAGCAGTGGGCCAGCAGAGCAGTGGGCCAGCAGCAGTGGGCCAGAGTGATGCAAGGACAAGGGCATGGGCGTCTCTGGTGGATTTTAGAGGTGGTCTATATGCGGTAGCCTCACTGAACAGTGCTGGTGCTGTCAACAGCTTCAGTGGAGGAACTAGCTGTCACAGAAGGCGCCATTGCCTGTGCCAGGGCAGGATCAAAAGAGGAGGAAAATGGTGGAGAGCACATGGTGATTAATAGGACTGTTGGTCCTATTAGCTGAGTGACCGAGGGTACTCCTGAATTAGGAGGAATTTGAAGGGATTTGGAGGATCCCCAAAGGGTGTGTAAGGACAGAGACAAAAATAATAGCTTTGACTATTAATTTCCCCCTACTTTTAGTCCTACACTGGTGCGGCTTGGAGAAGTAACGGTTACAGGTAAATTAGACAAGTTCTCTTCCTTAGACAGGGAGACAAATAGTAATATGTAATTTCAATATAATGAGGTGATACCACAGAGGAATTAATAAAATGTCCATTAGCTGCTACTTTGAACATCACCTGTTTCTCTGTATGTGCCCATCTAGCCTATAGTCACCACCGAAATTGGCTCAATTAATCCCAGACTCTGTTCCTACTCTGCATTTCAGATATTGGTTATCTCCTGGTCTCTCCCATTCTTATCCTATTAATTTTTACCTGAATTCTCCCTTTCTGTCTGATTTCATGGGAGTGAAGTTTCATTTACATAGAGTTTATCTGACTTCTTGTCTCTGGCTTCCGCAGCCCATGCTGTTGTTGTTCTCCTGCCTGACCCAGGGTATTGCAACACTTCATATGTATCATAGTATGCTGGTGTCCTTGAGTCTTTTCTGTCCAGGGAAGGAGAGCTTTAGGAAGTCCAGGGATAGAGGAGAATTTTGAGGAGAATTTTGAAGTGAATGTTGTGTGTGTGTGTTTCCCCCACGGATATTGAGGAAGCAGAGAGACACAGAAGCTTGAAACAGTTTGACATGTTTTAGAGAGCTTGCAAGTATTTTGGTATGAGCATGGGGTACTTGGGGGGAAAGTAATGAGATGAGAGTAGAAATAAAGTAGAAATAAAGGGCATGAGACAAACTATGAAGGATTAAGAATATTGATGTTTCTGGGGTGCCTGGGTGGCTCAGTCATTAAGCATTTGCCTTCGGCTCAGGTCATGATCCCAGGGTCCTGGGATCCAGCCCCGCATCCGGCTCCCTGCTCTGCAGGAAGCCTGCTCCTCCCTCTTCCACTCCCCCTGCTTGTGTTCCCTCTCTTGCTGTGTCTCTCTCTGTCAAATAAATAAATAAAATCTTTAAAAAAAAAGAATATTGATGTTTCTTAAATCATATGGTATTTGTCTTTCTCTGACTGACTTATTTCACTCAGCATTATACTCTCTAGCTCCATCCATGTTGTTGCAAACAACAAGATTTCATTCTTTTTCATGGCTGATAATATTCCATTATATATATATATATTCCATTATATGTATATATATATACGATATATATATTCCAATATATATATATATAGTATATATATATATAAATACCACCTCTTTATTCATTCATCAATTGATGGACCCTTGGCTATTGTAAATAATGCTGCTATAAACATAGGGGTGCATGTATCCCTTTGAATTAGTGTTTTTTGTATTCTTTGGGTAAATACCCAGTAGTGCAGTTGCTGGATTATAGGGTACTTCTATTTTTAATTTTTTTAAGGAACTGTTTTCCAGTGTTTTCATACTGTTTTCCACAGTGGCTGCACCAGTTTGCACTCCTACCAACAGTGCACGAGGATTTCTTTTTCTCCACATCCTCACCAACACCTGTTGTTTCTTGTGTTATTGATTTTAACCATTCTGACAGGTGTGAGATGATATCTCATTGTAGTTTTGATTTGCATTTCCCTGATGGTAAATGATGATGAACATCTTTTCATGTGTCTGTTGGTCATCTGGATATCTTCTTTGGAGAAATATTCATGTCTTCTGCCCATCTTTAAATGGGATTATTTGATTTTTGGGTGTTGAGTTTTATTAGTTCTTTATATATTTTGGATACTAACTTTTTATCAGATATGTCATTTGCAATTATCTTCTCTCATTCTGTAGGTTACCTTTTAGTTGATTGTTTCCTTCACTGCACAGAAGCTTTTTATTTTGATGTAGTCCCAATAGTTAATTTTTGCTTTTATTTCCTTTGCCTCAGGAGTCATATTTAGAAAAAAGTTGCTATAGCCAATGTCAATGTCAATGACAAAAAAACAAGCAGACAGAAAGACAAAAGAGAGAGAGAGACAAATTAAGAAACAGACTCTTAACTATAGAGAACAAACTGATGGTTATCAGAGGGGAGGGGGATGGAGGATGGATTTAATAGGTGATGGGGATTAAGGAGTGCATTTGTGATGAGCACCAGGTGATGTATGGAATTGTTGAATCATTATATTGTACACCTGAAATTAATAAAACAGTGTTTAAAAAAAGAATATTGATGTTATTCTGAAGGCAGCTAGAGAACACTGAAGGATTTCAAGTAGGGGAGCAATCTGGTCAAATTTGTTTTTTTTAGAAAGCTCATTTTGGAAGCTGTACTAAGGAGAAATGAGACCAGAGGGAAGAAGACCTATTGGGAGGTTATTGCAGTGGTCCAAGTGAGAGATGATGGTGGTCAACATCGGATGTGACATTGGATATGGAGAGAATTAGAGGAATTTGAGAGACCCTAATAAGGTAGAGCCAGAAATCTTTGTAATTTACTGGATATGGGGGCTAGGTGGGGGGAGGGAGGAGTAAAAAATGACTCCATTTTCTAATACTGACAATTGGATGAATGGTGTAATTATAGAGAATATACTGGGAGGAATTTTGTGATGAGGTAGGGCAGAACACTTGTCCATACTGCATCAAAAATCTCCAGATGCTTGAATTATCCATCATGATTCCTTTTGCCTTTTTTACACAACCTAAAAGTAATTCAACTATTTCTTTAAGATTTATCTTTGTTTATAGTCCTCATCATTTTAATTGCTATTTATATTTGACTTTTCTATTGTTCCTCCTAAAATATAATACTGTGACCTGGAAAAAATTATTAAGTAAGGTTTAACAAAGAGACTACAGAGTGTTACTACTATTCTCCATGACACCCCAGTGATACATAATTACATGATCATAAATATGTACATCCAGGATGTTTTTCACCAGTTTTAGAAGTTTCACCAAACTTTTTTTTCCAACTGAAAATTCTTAGGTCATTTTCTTATTTCTTTAGTATTTAAAAATACATCAGGATGTCCTCATCTAGTAGTGACTCAAGCCATAAGGAGATTTATTGTTTACTTAATAAAAGCCTGAAGGAATATGATCTCAGGCTTATTTGATGGATAAATGATGCCATCGAGGATCCGGTTTCTTTTCTTCTTTCTCCTCTGTTCTTATCAGACGATTAGTTTCATGTTCATGTTTTTGACCTCATGGTTTCAAAATGGCTGCTACAGTTCCAAGCATCAGGTTTTCACATAAAAATATCTATAACAAGAATGAAGAGGCAAAAAAGAACATTCACCATTCACATCTTTCTTCTTTCATGGAGAAAAATCTTTCTCAGAAGTGCACAACAGGCTTCTTTTTATCTCTTGTTGGCCACTCACTGGGCCAAAAGGATTGAGATTGACATGCTTGGTATAGACCAATCAAAATTCATTTCCTGGAAAATAAACTATTACCACCTAAACAAAATCATTGTTTTGTTACCAAAGAAAAGGGGGACATGGTTGTGGAATGAGTAATCAACAGTGTCTACCCATAGGAAACCAAAGAAATGTTTGATCAAATATAGGAACAGAAAGGATCAGTTTGGAGTGTTCTTAAATCTTTATCTATTATCTATCTATCTATCTATCATCCTCATCTATCATCTATCTATCTGTCTATCTATCATCTATCAATCATCTAATCTATTATTTAACTATTTAATCAGCCCAGAGACCTGATTTCCACTCTACTAATTTAAATCCTTATAATTTTATTATCATCTAACTTGAAACATTAAGGGAGAAATTGCCAAATGCTTTATTAAGAAAGAAAATGAGAATAACTTGCCATTATATTTTTAGTGACCTAGCAATTTTTTCCCCCAGGTTTTCCGGAGATATGATTGATATACATCACTATATAAGTTTAAGGTATACAGCAGCATAATGGTTTGATATACATTTACTGTGAAATGATTACCACAGCAAATTTGCATCCATCATCTCATGTAGATACAATAAAAAGAAAAAGCAAAAAACGGAAAACAAAATTTCCTTGTCATATGAACTCATAGGATCTATGCTCTTACCAACTTTCCTATATATCATGCACCAGTGTCAGCTATAGTCATCACGGGGTACATTACAACCATTACTTATTTATCTTATAACTGCAAGTTTGTACCTTTTGACTAACTTCCTACAATTCCCTCACCTCCCACCTCTGGTAACCACAAATCTGATCACTTTCTCTATGAGTTTGGTTTCTTTTTTTAGATTCCACATATAAGTGAGATCATACAGTATTTGTCTTTCTCTGTCTGACTTTCACTTAGCCTAATGCCCTCAAGGTCCATCTATGTTGTTGCAAATGACAGGATTTCCTCTTTTTTTAATGGCTGAATAATATTCCAACTTCTTCATCCATTCATCTCTTGATGGACACTTAGGTTGTTTCCATATGTTGGCTATTGTAAATAATGTTGCCATGAACATGGGAATGCAAGGTATCAAATTAGTATTTTAATTTCCTTTGGATATATATTCCTAGAAGTGGAATTATTGGACCATACGGTACTTCTATTTTTAATTTTTTGGGGATCCTCCATACTATTTTCCATAGTGGCCGCACCAGTTTACAATCTCACCAACAGAGTACAAAGTTTCCCTTTTCTCCATATCCACACCAGTATTTGTAATCTCTTGTCTTTAATGATGGCCATTCTAACAGGTGTAAAGTGATGTCTCATTGTGGTTTTGATTTGCATTTCCCTGATGACTAGTGATGTTGAGCCTCTTTTCATGTGTCTGTTGGCATGTGTTTTTTGGAAAAATGTGTATTCAAATCCTCTATTTTTTAATGTGATTATTATTATTATTATTATTTGTGTTGAGTTGTGTAAATTCTTTATATGTCTTGGATATTAAACCCTTATTGGATATATCATTTGCAAATATCATCTCCCATTCAGTAGGTTGTTTTGCTGTTTTGTTGATCTTTTCCTCCACTGTATAAAAGCTTTTTAGTTTGATGTAGTCCCAGTTGTTTATCTTTGTATATAGACTGGCTGGAAATAGTTGCCTTGGTTTCCATTTTAAATTATTATTGAGTCTGTTTCTATTAGTGAAATTTTGAATAATAATTGCTGTCACATTCTAAAAGTTTGTGTAAGGCAAACTTCTGTTCATGCTGAGTTAAAGAAGTGACACTGTCATGCTTATTTTTATTTCAATGCACCTGACTTTATCTTAAAGTGATTACAGACTCTAGACTCAGGATGGTGCTTATCTCTGGGTGGGGTGAGGGTGGGGATAAGGGAGGAGGGTACAAGCAACTTTCTAGTTGTATCAGTAATGTTTTGTTTCTTAAGAAAGGGGCCATCCTAGTGTTCATTGTGCTAGTCCTTATACATTTTTGTGTATATTTAATATTGTACAGTTAAAAATGATTATAAACAGAAAAACATTAAAAAATAAAAGGAATAAATTGGCTGACCAACCTTAATCATTATATTAAAAACAAAAAGTTTTTTTTAAAGATTTATTTATTCATTTTTAGAGAGAGAGTGTGCACATGTGTGTGTGAGAGTGGGAGGAAGGGTAGAGGGAGAGAATCTTCAAGCAGACTCCCCACTGAGCGCAGAGCCTGACTGGGACTCCATCTCACAACCCATGAGATCATGACCTGAGCCAAAAACAAGAGTTGGACGCTTAACCGACTGAGCCACCCAGGCACCCCTAAAAATGTAAAGTTTTAATCAAAAATCTTGACAGATTTTTGCATTCTTTTATTTACCTATTCATTCAGCAAACACTTACTGAGCACTTATTTTGCTATGCAATGGAGTTATAAAGCTGAAAAATGTGGCCTCAGGCTCCAGCAGATCTCCCAGTACAGTGGAGATTTATTATAAACAAATAATTATGTGATCCTATATCTAGTGATACAACAGAGATACCAAAAAAATGTGCTATCATAGCTGAAGGGATGTGTCTGTCTGTTTGTATGTGTGTGCATGTGTGGCTAAGTGTGTTAGGGCAGTCATGGATGGCTTTACAAAAAAGATACTCTAAGCCTCTCTTTTCCTTAATTATATCAAAAGTATGCACCCTCTGAGTCTCATTTTCTCTATTGGGCTTATGGGAACTATTTATCCTGAGGCCCCAGGAGTTGACGGCAGAGATCTTAAACAGCACAGGTGGCTGGTCTTGTTTCCAGGTGCCTGACTGCGGGCCTCTGAAGCTTCTTTTTTGATGCATCCTTTGTAAATTTCTCTCCAGTGCAGGACCAACTGATGCTTTATCTTAAGGATGAGTGCTTTATTCAAGTCACATTGGAAGAAGAGGGAATGTGGACCTCAGTGATTGATTCCTGCCTTGCCGTGTTTCTTTTTTTTTTTCTCCTAAAGGAAAGCAGTAGAGGGTAGAGGGAAGGGGAAATCAGTTTAGAGATTCAGTTAAACATGTCATGCAATTTGGACATGACTTGCCTCCAAAGTATTGTCTGGAGCATTTTTACTGAGAGAGGTAACACTTGTGTTTTTATAAATTAAATTTGGTGCTGATGACAGACCTGGCTGAGAATCCTTGATGTCAGTTTGTTCTCTTGAGGCAGAGCTGGCCAAAGGGCCCCAGTGAAGGGATAAATCAAACATGATGAGTGCCCTGGGCCCAAGGTCCCAAGGACTTAATGAATGTCCTACATATCTTTGTATCTTCATAGTTGGGGGTTGTATTACAAAATTCATTTCCTAGGAGAGAGGGATAGGGAGGTAAGCTGATCAGAGACTGAATCAGAAAATATTTATACCTCTTCCCCTTCCCCCTGCTATTCAAATGTTTTCTCTGGTTTTCATTAGACTGGTGTACTTGTCTGTCTACGTACCACCAGAAACATTCCTCATTCCCTTTCCAACTGTCTCCAGGTTAGAGAGTGGTTTGGGGACCTCATTACGTGTCTAAGATTGAAGTGTGTGAGACACTTGACTAGAATAGTTATGCAGAAGTAAAGCTGGTGGTAATTCAAATCTTTTCCACTGCATAATACTCAGGGCTGATATCTCATTCCTGGAGAGTGTTACAAATATTTCTAAGCTTCTATTTTTCTTGACCTACTAATAATTTTCCCAGGAAGATTATCAAGACTCAATTTTACCTGACATCTTATAATTGTTATGGAAATAACAAATGATCGTTCTTAACAATTTAATTTGATGAGTAGATACCTTTTCTCCTCTAAAGTTGATGAAATTTGAGCAGCAGTCCCAAATCATACCTTCATAGGCCAAGTGCAATAAAGTTAAGATGAAAACTATGTATTTGAGCAAAAACAACAATAAGAAAAATGCCTTATTACTTTTCTTTCCTTTTGTTCATTCATTCACTCACTCATTCATTCAGTAAAGAAATATTTCTTAGATGCCTATTATGTGCTAATCTCTGAGTGAGGTGTTGGGGTAACATGAATAACAAACGAGTCTTAGCCCTATAAAACTTACCTGGTAGGAAAGACAGATACTGAATAAATAACCCCCTACATTCATCATTTACAAACTAGACTAAGTGCTATAAAGAAAATGTATGAGGGGGGCACCTGGGTGGCTCAGTCCTTAAACGTCTGCCTTCAGCTCAGGTCATGATCCCAGGGTCCTGGGATCGAGCCCCACATCGGGCTCCCTGCTCCATGGGAGGCCTGCTTCTCCCTCTCCCACTCCCCCTGCTTGTGTTCCCTCTCTCTCTGTGTCTCTCTCTGTCAAATAAATAAATAAAATCTTAAAAAAAAAAAAAAAGAAAATGTATGAGGTACTATGAGAACTTGTAACAGAAAAATCTGGTTTAACCTGTGTGTCAGAGAAGGGTTCCCTGAGAAAGTGGTTTTTTTGAACTGAGATTTGGGGAAAGTAAGTTAAGTAGGTGAAGAAAATGGAGTGTGTCTTGGTCACCTCAGGCTGTTGTAACAAATACCACAGACTAGGAGGCTTAAATGACAAACATTTATTTCTCACAGTTCTGGAGGCTGGGAAGTCCAAGATCAAGGTGCTGTCAGTTTTGGGTCTGGAAGGGGCTGCTTCCAGGTTTGCAGATGGCTGTCTTCTTGCTGTGTCCTCACATGATAGAGAGCAGAGAGAGAGAGAGAGAGAGAGAGAGCAAACTCTCATGTCTCTTCTAATAAGGGCACTAATCGTATTCATGAGGGTTCCACCTTCATGACCTAATCACCTTCTAATGGCCCCTCTCCTAATAACCATTACATTTGGAGCCAGGATTTCAACATATGACTTTTGGTAGGGACACAGGAACATTCAGTTCATAACAGAGTTCTGCAGCTCTGGGGCAGTATGTGCAAAGATTTTGAAGTGGGAGGGAGCATGTGTATTTAAGAAACTTAAGGAGGCCATTATGGCTGGAGCTCCAAAAGAGGAGTGGAGGTCAACACTGTGAAGCTGGTGAGATAGGCAGGGGTCAGATTATCTGGGGACTTATAGTAAGAGGTAAGGATTTCGTGATTCTAAGAGAATAGGGAAATCATTTGAGGGTTTTAGGAGGAGTAACAGCATGATCATATTTTCATTTTGAAACATCATTAATTGTAGTGTGGAGAATGGATATGGGGCAAGTGAGGATTTGGGGAGCAACTGGGTAGGCTGTTGCCTAGTACCGGTGAGAAGTCATCATAGCTTGGATTACATGGTACATGTGGAGATGTAGACCAGTGGATGGTCTGAGTTACTTAGTGATAAATTGATAGGAATCGATAGATTTGAAAATAGAAGGTGAAAGAGGTGGGAGATATCAAGTCTTATTCCAGTTGCCTTGTTTGTTATACTTATTAGGTGATAGTGTTTGTCACTGTGATAAAGATCACTGGAGGAGAATCAGATTTGGGGCAAAAACTCGTGAAACTTGTTTGAGGGCAGCCTTTGAGGTGCTTTTGAGATTTCCAAATGGATATATGGAGCAGACAGTTGTATACCAGTCTGTTGCTCAGAGGAGGAGTAGAACTGGGAGATGTAAATTTGGAAGTTGTAGGCATGCATATTGTTACTGAAGCACTATTTTGAGTGATATATGGGCTGGGGATGATGAAATAATGTAATTTAGCTTATAAAATTTTGGCATTGTATGGAAACTTAGAAATTACCTTTAAAGTTTTTTTATTTATTTAAAAAATAATTTTTATTATTTCCACTATAAAGTAATACACGTTTATTATAAAATGTTTTTGGAAAAGCTAGCCCTCCCTCTCCCTTCCCCATTTTTATAAACAGATGATAAAGAGGAGACCTCAGAAAGAAAGGAAGATGGCTCATCTTTAGCAGCAGTTCTGGGTCAAGAACACTAAACTTCTCAGTTATGGTCAGTTAATTAATTAATCCATTTATTTATTTATTTATGAGAGGGAGAGAGAGAGAGAGCATGAGCATGGGGTGGGAGGGGAAGGGCAGAGGGAGAGAGAGAACCCCAAGCAGTCTCCATGCCCAGTGCAGAGCCTGATGTGGGGCTTGATCCCACAACCCTGAGATCATGACCTGAGCTGAAATCAAGAGTTGGACACCCAATGAACTGAACCACCCAGGCACCACAGTTATGGTTATTTTATATCACCATCATAAATTGTTTTTAATCTAGTCATTTTATTGATATGGAGAGGTAGGATTTTAGGAAACAGAGAAGACATATGTTATTATTATTTTGATTTTGAATAGGACCTGTTTCTTAACAAAGGGTCTTTAACAGCAGGACGTTTGTAGGTCTTGGGTGACATAAGTAGTATAGAGCACAGAGCCACCCTTTTATCTTCCCTATCTTCTCCTCTAAAATTACTTAGTTATTTCATTCCCTGGACACCATTTTGATATGGAGAGGGCCAGGTCATACTTAGAACTTTCTGTTATTCTGTATAGATTTGTAGCTTCATATCTACTTGATTATGGGTTTTTCCACCTGCAATTAATTGAGTTGCATAAATTTATGTAATTCTGGGGTTGGGAAGACAGCAGTATTTTCCCTTTCAGTGCCATGTCCGGGGAACAGGAAAGAGAGGATTAATGATAAGAGTTCTCTTGTTTTTCTCTAGAAATTAAATGTGAGCTGCTGACTAACCTAGGCAATAGGAGAGTATCTCACAGAAAAAAATGCACTGAGGAGGTGGGAGAGAGCTCTTCTGTGCCTTTTGTTGTCCAAGGACAGCCAAGATGGGGGATATTAAAGCAAGGGACTTCGAGAAATCACACTCAAGGATCTGATTTCAAGTATTGCTGCTGAAGACCGACCCTAGAGCAACTTGATAATAGAAAAAGCTAGCCCACTGGACATTTAATTAGTCTTTTTGGCAGTGACTTACTTCCAAAACAAGAGTGAATCGGGTTTTATCTGGTTGGTAGTAAATCATTTTTGAAGAAAAAGTCTAATCAAACTGGACATCTGGGGCCACCTTGGATAACAGGATTCTGACCACTTCCATTAGATAGTATCTCATCAAAATTTATGTTTAATAAAAATAAACTATGACCAAGTCAATTATATTTTTGCTTGTCTATAATAGATAATGATGCAGGCAAGTTGGATGATAAATGTATTGATGTTTATCATATACCATTCAAAGGAGAAAACTTACCTGGCAGGCACAAATATCTTTGCTGCTTCTATTTTGGTGCATATATACAGGTTGAATTCCCTGGGATGAGGACCGAGATGAAGATGAGCATTCAGGGGTTTATTAGGACATACCCTTGAGATCAACATCTGTATAAGGGAAGACAGCAGGATTGGGCTATGATGCAGTCTCAGCAGAGGCCTCAGCTGACTCTGTAGGGTATACTGAACCTGAGATGACCCCTCAGAGTTATCTTGAGCTGAGCCGGGGACTAGATCATTGCATGCCCATGTCAATCAGTCATTAGATTCTGGCCATCCTAGGAAGGAGGAGTGATCTTGGGTGAGGCTGAAAGCTTTTGCTTTCAGCCCTTCCAGAAGCTGGGGTAGTGCATCTCAGCAGCTACCACAGTCAATTCCTTGGGTCATTTTGATCCAATTCTTTGTATAAATTTTGGAAGCAACTCCTCTAGGATTGCATTAGGCCTTTCTTTGAGGCAAGGTAATTTGACAACTCTAACCCCTGCATTTGTAGCTGGTCTTGGGGCTACATCTGATACCCACAGTCACCCTCCTCTGCTTTTCATTCCAGATTCTCATTACCTTTTTAAATAATTCTGCTGGTCTTAACCAGCTTACCTGGTGTGACCCAGACCCTCATTGCTGAGGGGTCTAAGCCCTTCGTGTGAGGAGCCTACAGTGTCCACGTGGAAGCTATGGCTGTTTAGTGAAATTCTGAACTTCAGAAATTCTGAAATTCTGTGTCCCCCAGAGGAAGCATTCTCTCTTTGGGTACCAGGACTTGTAAAGCCACAGAACCCCAAGTTGCAGGGCCAGGAAGCACAAATTTCCCAAACGGGGCCCTGGGAATAGTGGTATATGGAGCCACTCTTGCTTCTATTACTTGATTCTCAGACCCATTTATTCTACTGGCTGGGGAACTAGTGCTTGTATAAACATCAGTGATTTAAAATGTATGCTGCATCCTGAAGGATGGTCCCCCTCCCCCCTCCCTGCAGTATTTCTGAGTTGGGATTTCAGCTGTGCTTTCAACAGGCTATCAGCCCTCAGCTTCTTGGTATTGTAGTACATTGTATGAGAATAGATTTGATGGTCATTGTCCTGTGCTACAGCTTCTTCGTTGTGATATGCATTCCTTGGTCTGATGCAATATTATGTGGGATTATGTGCCAGTGGATCGAATATCCTCCAAGCCTTTGGACAGTAATGCTGGCTGCGACCCTATGGTAGGAAAGGCAGACCTTTCCCAGAATGTATTTCCCAGAATATATGTCTGTTCCTATGAAAATGAGTAACCATTCATTCTGTGCAGGAAGGGGTCCAGTGTAATCAACTTGTCACCAGTGGGTGGTTGGCCCCTTGAAGGATGGTGCTGTACTGGGAACTCAGCATTCATTTTTACTGTTGGTAGGATAGACATTCAGCAGTCACAGTAGCTGGATCACCCTTGGTAGGTGAAAGGTCATTCTTTGAACCCATGCTTAACCTCCAACCCTGCCATGATAACTACTCCTTTAATCTAGTAGTAGTTAGTAATGTAAGTTCCATTGTGTCTGCCATAGGATGGCTATTGACAGAAGCTGGCTGACATCAACTGGCTGAGGCATTCTGTCTATGTGGTTGTTTAGTGCCTCTTCTGTGATGGATTATTTCTGATGGGCATTGACATGTGATATGAAGATCTTCATAGCTTGTGCCTACTCCTATATGTCCATCCACATGCCTCTATCGTAGACCTCCTTGGCCCTGATCTTACATTTTTCTTCCAGGCTCTTGACCAGTCAGCCAAGCCACTTACCCGTGAGTTCATGTATGGTCTATGCTTAGGTTGTTTCTCTTTTCATAAAGTGGTCACTGCCCAGTGCTCCACTTATTGGGAGGAATTCCCTCACTACTGTATTTCAAAACCAATCCTGAGTAGGGTTGTAGTGCAGCCAGCACTCATTTTTGGCTTTCATCCGCATACTGAGCTGACCCATATATGAGCCAAATCCAGTATTTTCTCTTACTCCATCATCAGCTGGTCAAAAGGGACCACTCATTGACCAGAGGTGTGCACTGAGGAAGAGGCTCTGGGTAGCAGGGTTGGGTCAGGGCTACCTGCTTGTGCAGCTTGCTTGTGTTCTCTGTCCCTGCTTGTGTTCAATCCCACAGGTACCATTTCCAGCTTACAGCTGGACCTGTCCAACCTATGACTTGGTTGTTCTGATATGTCCGGTTCATAAAGGGCAGTTCTGAGTTCGTGTCCCATGGTCAGACAGTCCATCTCTAACAGGGCTCAGTAACATGTCAGGAACCATTTCCCAAAAGGTGTGTGATTCTTTGTTATAGGTGGCATGCCCCAGAATCCAGTGGATGAGTGGTATACTTCTTCCATAGGTAATTGCCATAAATTGCACATGGCATCTTTTCTCACCACTGAAACCCCTATTATCATAGGGACCATATATCCCATATATCTTGAGATATATGGTCCAAAAGGCAGGGGGTTGCTTGAACTGCAGCGTACATCTGCTGCCTAGCTCTTTGTTGCTCTGATCCCAATGAAAAGAAAAGCTGACAACTTTTCATGGTTTGGCCCTGCACTAAAAGCTGGAAATTTGGCATATGTGTTGAAACAATATTCTTGGGGTATGGAACATGCTGTCTTCATAACTCAAGGAGGCCTACCAGGTCTTGTATTTCCTTCTTCATGGTGGGAAATACAAATAATAGTATTTGTCTTTTACTTTGTAGGGGACCTCCTGGTTCATCCCAGTCCATTAGACATTTAAATTTGATAATGCTATGTATAAATTTACTAAAGGGTCCTGAATCTTCAGAGGGTATATCTCCCATATTCTGGAGTTCATGTGTTCATCCAGGCCTCTAATCCACCAGCCACATCTTGCTTCTCTGCTCTGATTAGCATAGTGTCATCAATACAGTGGGCCAGTGGGCCAGTGTGGTGCTGTCTGAGATGTCCAGTAAGTCTCTTACTGAATTGTGACAGAGGGTGAGAGAGTTAACATAGCCCTTGGGTAAGACTATAAATGTTTACTGTTGTTCATTTCAGGTGAATGCAAACTGTTTCTGATCTTTTCTGGTAGGATGGAAGAGAATGCATATGCCAGATCAGTGCCACTTACCATATACTCAAGAGCTGCTCTAGCAAAGATTTCACATGCGGTACAGTGGCTGCAAATGGGGTTACACCACTTGGTTGAACTTGTGGTAATCCATGTCTACTCTGGAAGATTTCTAGTTTTTGCAGGGACCAGGATGGTAATTAAATGAATAGAATCTAATTATTTAACTATGGTACTAAGCTCAGCCACTGTCCTTGGGAGGCAGTATTATTCTTGATTTTCTGTCTTGGTGGTGGTGGGTGGTTTGCAGTTTCAGAGGTTACCACTTGGTCTTTCATACCATTCTCTTTCTTACCCCATAGGCCAAAGAACCAGTGCAGGGGTCCTGGAAACTTAGCAAGTATGTCCATCTGAACTATACATTTGGGGATGGGGAAATGACCACCAGGTGGGGCAGTGGACCTACTGCACTCTCTGTGAACTGGACATGGGTCAGGACTCTGTTTGCTATTTGGCCCCCCAAATCTCTACTCTAACAGGAAGGGCATGATGATACTTCAGTTTTCTGGGCTTCTGTATCGAGTTGGACTGACTCAGAGGGAGTGGACTTTTATACCTTATAGGATGCCCCAGGAAGGAGGTGTGTTGCTTGGATGAGCAGCACGCGCCTTGCTGTACTTCTAGCAAGTTCTTCGTTCTTGAAAGGAAGTCTGGGGAGTGCCTTACAGTCCTCACCACGGTGCGCATCTCCTACTATGCCTGCTCTGTTCCATCTCCACCATCACTCCTGTATCCTGCCAGAAGCACACTGACTGAAGCTATTGAAGCATAACTTTTGTGTCCACTCACTTGTATGGGCCCCTTCCAAGATTCTCAAACTGATTTTGTATCATTTTTCTGGGAAGGAGCCCCCCAAATATAGAAACTTCACAAAACCTAATTCTTACCCTGATTCTGCTTCAGTTGCTCTGAGTTGAAGAAGGAGAAAAGAAAGGAAATTGACATTTGAGGGCCTAGTCTATCCCAAGCACCACACTCAATGTTTTGTATGTATGATATCATTTCAGTTTGGGAACTTTGTTTGCATATTTCTCCAGTGTTCACAGGCTTTGAGCTCATAATATCTTCTTTGCATATGCTTGTCCTTTTGATGGAGGGTCCTTCCTCACTTTGCTTGTCCATGGAAGAGTTTTTCATCCTTTTTGATTTAACCCAAATATTGGCTTCTTTTGGATTCCTTCTTGACTGGGCTGGGTATTTCTCATATGACTTTGTGGGCATCCCTTACTAAGCTCTGCTCACAGATCAGATCACGACTGCTGTTTATGCTGGTTCTTTCTTGTCCTCTCTGAGTTCTGAAATGGAAGATTCTGTGCTGTTCACCTTGGTATCCTTAGGGTCTAACACAGTCTGTGACATAGAGAGGGAGTGCATTAAATAACAGTTGAGGATTTTTCAGCCTGGAAAAAAGTGTCAAGAGCATCACATTTCCTTTCTTTTGAGGACTGAGCTCATGAAGCAACTTCTTCTTCTTCTTCTTTTTTTTTTTTGTGAAAGAGAGTGTGTGCCCCAGCAGGGGTAGGGTGTGGGGGAGGGGCAGAGGGAGAGAGAGAATCTCAAGTAAGCTCCATGCTCAGCATGGAGCCGAACAGGGGGCTCGATCTCACCACCCTGAAACCCTGACCTGAGCTGAAATCAAGAGCCAGGCACTAACTGAGCCACTCAGGTGCCCCCCATGCAGCAACTTCTGATAAAGAAACTTGATTTCCTAGTTTCTCAATAACAGGGTGAGGGTGTTCTTAAAGAAAAGAAACAGGCATTTTTAGTAGCAAAATTTCACTGCATATTTTTCACTGCAAAAGAATAAATCAGCGTTATAGTTTGTCAATCGGACTCTTGAGAATATTTTTCCAATCTCTCAGATTTTGAGTGCTTCTAAGTTAATGGACAAAATTGAATTTTAGAAGCTGTAATAAAAGGTGGAGAATCTGGACTCTACATGGTGAGTCACCAATCTATATATTTACCAGATATTTTTGTTATAAAAATGAGCTCATCCTGTGTATCCTGGTTTGTAAATTCCATATCAATCAAAAAACAAACATTTATAGCATTATTCTTGATTTGTGAACAGTATTTCATTAAACAAATGTGCCAGAATTTATTTAACCTAAATTTGCCTAAAAATATGTTTTTAGGTTATTTCTAATTTTTTTTGCCATCATAAGCAAAATGTCAGTGAACATCTTTTTTTTTTTTAAAGATTTTATTTTTAAATAATCTCTACACCCAATGTGGGGCTTGAATTCACAACCCTGAGATCAGGAGTAACATGCTCTACCAACTGAGCCAGCCAGGAGCTCTCAGTGAACATCTTTATGCATGTATCTGTTTATTTACTTTAAATAAAATTTTAAAAATGGAATTGCTTGGTCAAAGAGTATGACTTTTAAAAATTTACATATATATGCATTTGTGTGTGTGTGTCTGTGTGTGTGTGTCTCTCTGTGTGTGTGTGTGTCTGGGTGTGTGTATCTGTGTGTGTGGGTGTGTCTGTGTGTGTGTGTCTGTGTGTGTGTCTGTGTGTGTGTCTGTGTGTGTCTCTGTGTGTGTCTCTGTGTGTGTGTGTATCTGTGTGTGTCTGTGTGTGTGTCTGGGTGTGTCTGTGTGTGTCTGGGTGTGTCTCTGGGTGTGTCTCTGGGTGCGTGTGTGTRTCTGTGTGTGTGTCTGTGTGTGTCTGTGTGTGTCTGTGTGTGTGTGTCTGTGTGTGTCTGTGTGTGTGTGTGTGTGTCTGTGTGTGTGTATGCCTATATCTATGTCTATATCTATATCTATCTATATCTATCTGTGTGTATGTACACTTTGTATATTTATATATTTATTTAGCTGCCCTGACAGAGACAATCTCATGCCCTCCATCCATAGTGGAGATTCATTGCTGGGTAACAGCTGTTCAGGTGCCCAATGTGCCTGATTCTCATCCATGAACTCTGAGCAGAACTAATGTGTGTCACCTTCTGTTGTGGCTTCTCTATGGTTTCCTTCTTGTCCCATCTTTCAGCTGAGTACTGATGCCTGGGTGACCCTAGAAGCCAACTGATGATGGTGGAGGCTCTGTCAGTCAGGCTCTGTCATCCTCCCTTATAAGCGAGAGGATGAGAACCCCTACCACCAATCAGGATTACCCTTTCAGACTCTAGGTAAGTAAGAACTACTCATTATGTGAAGCCACTGACAACAGGGTTATCTGTTAACATCTAGCGCTTTCTTAGCTAATACAGCTGGCTGGTCCTCCAGAAAGGTTGTTCCTCCACCAACAGTGCATGAGAGTGCCCCTCCTTGTTCCCTTCAGTCTTGCCAACACTTCTTTAGTGCTTAAAAATTGCCAATTTCATAGCTGTTAAGTGGTAGGTATGTCACTGTTGTTTGCACTTATAGTTCTTTGAGTCCTAGTAAATTTGATGTGCTGATTGACTACTGGTATTTCTCCTTAGCCTATAGATTTGTGACTTCAAAAATTCCTGGAAGACCAAAAAGAAAAAAAAAATCCAAGTTTAAAAACTTCTCTTATATGCATATTTATGAACACTTGGAGATACCATCTTTAAGCCAAAAAAACTAGGCTGAATTAACAGAAATATGAGAGTAACTTCAATATCATTTATTTGGAGCTGCCAACAGCTTCTCAGTGGGGCTGTGAGCCAATCTGATGGAGTGTGTATGAGTAGAAGGAAAAAAAACTCAATGGAAGTTGTTCGATTGCTTTAATGAGTCTTGAACCCAGTGGACTAAGTGAAAATTCATCTGATTTAATTGAGTGACACTAATTGGTGAAGAGAAAACAGTCAAATAGGCTGTGCAGTGTACTTATTCAAAGTTCAAATTTTTTTCTAATTTACCTCTGATATTTTACCCTTTTTCCTTTGTGCTCTGTGGGCAGATTCTAAAAATAGCTTAGTGTTTATTAAAATGTACCATAACACATTAGAGAATGCTCTGTGTGCTTCAATTTGCTTTTACATCTTTAACTAAGGGTTAAGATATTTTGTTCTTTGTGTTGGATCACTAAACACAGAAACAACTTGTGATGCATCATCATGTTTGTTGCTAAAAACCTAAGTCTGTAAGGGGATGAGATGGTTTGCAAAGATAATAGTGAGAAGAGAAGATTTAGAGGAAGAATCAGGCTGGTTCAGAGGAAGGAGGGATATATGGTCTTCTGCTAGACTGAAGGTATGATGCTCCCAGCTGTGGGAGAAGCACTGAGAACCCAGGCCTGCTTTCATGGTAGTGAGTGGTGAGGCAGCAAGATGCCGAAGAGAATGGCTGCATGGTGCATGCATAGGGGAGGGTCTGACTTCAGGCTTGGGTGTCCCAACCTTACACATATCTTTCTACCCTTGGCAGAGCAACAGAAGCCATAAGAAATTTCTGGATCTGAAGAAACTGTGTGATTCAGGACAGTGGGTACCTTAGCAATAATTTATCAAGGCAGATGACCTCAACATGACCCTGAAGAGAGGGGTGTCCCTCCCCAAGCTGTGGGATGGGGACTGAGCCAGAAAGTAAATTTATTCATTAAAGAATTGATTATTTTGGGGGCACCTGGGTGGCTCAGTCGTTAAGTGTCTGCCTTCAGTTCAGGTCATGATCCCAGGTTCCTGGGATCGAGCCCCGCATCGGGCTCCCTGCTCAGCGGGAAGCCTGCTTCTCCTTCTCCCACTCCCCCTGCTTGTGTTTCCTCTCTAGCTGTCTCTCTTTCTCTCTCTGTCAAATAAATAAATAAATAAATAAATAAATAAATAAATAAATCTTAAAAAAAATTGATTATTTTGCACACCTGAGTCAGTGGACAGAGATTAATGTCCACTCTATCTACATTTCCTGGGGCCAAACATCTCAGACCATTACATGCTCATGAGGAGCCATAGTTTTATTTAATTGCATTTGTTCATTTACTATAATTTGATAATATTTCCTATGAGCACACATTTAAATAATTATTCAACTAAAACAATGTTTTCAGAGTTGGCCTGGAAAAGGGGCTTTGAAATGAGAAGATTCCAGTAATACATGATTCCTCAGCATGAGGCTTAGATTTGAATTTCATCATGACTTAGCAGAAATCAGAGCAGATTTATTGTGTATATTTAACTGTGGGTAGAGTTATGTGCAGAAAATGCTTCTTAAAATCATGGAAAGTAGTGCAAAGCATCATTGTGCTCTGGTCATAGAACACTGGATCCGCAATTTTAGAAGTGGACCCCAGTTCCCTCTGTATTTATATCTTTGCTTAGGGGTATTTGAGATTTCAATCCCTGTATTAGACTTTGAGGTTACCTGGGAATAAGGACTGAGGCTGCCCTGGCCTTAGGGCCAAAGCCTTTGTTTTGGAAGGCTGGACTCCTTGTCATCTGATAATTGACCTTCCTGGGGCGCCTGGGTGGCTTAGTCATTAAGCGGCTGCCTTCCGCTTGGGTCATGATCCCAGGGTCCTGGGAATGAGCCCCGCATCAGGCTCCCTGCTCTGCAGGAGGCCTGTTCCTCCCTCTCCCCCTCCCCCTGCTTGTGTTCCCTCTCTCGCTGTCTCTCTGTCAAAAAATAAATAAAAAATCTTAAAAAAAAAAAAAAGAATTGACCTTCCTACCAAGTCACATAATCTCTTGGTTAGATGTGAGACCTCGAGCCTGCTAGTGATGCCTGGGCTCCTATTCTGGGCTCTAAGTTGCTGCTAATTTCCTAGGTAGTTGTGTTTTGGTTAGTATTTGGGAATCAATTTTGCAGGACAGGACAAAGCAATCCCTAATCTGTTCCCCGTCAACAGTCTGCAATATTTCAGAGTCATGGTTGGCATTGATATCTGTGAGTTGCTAAAAAACCAATGTGATTTCCGTCCATTGAGACTTGCAGTTGCTGGCAAGCCTACCTTGACCAGGGTCCTCCTTCCCTGCCTCTTGGGCCACCTTTATGTGAGACTGCTGCCTTTGCAGTTTTTGTAAGGTCACAGTTATGCTGAGGAGCTTGAAGCCCTGCTTCAGTATTTTTCTTCCTGCTTGTGTGAACCATGGTTCCTTCACTCAGATGATTACACAGCAAACACAGGGGCATCATCCACCTGTTTGGCAGGGCTGGTTATAGCGCAGAAGGTCACCTTGTTGGTATAGCTTTATAAGGAGGTCACCATGTCTAATGTCTATTTTCTGGGTCTTGTACGGGCCGCTTCTAAGGTGGCACGAGTCTGGGAGTTCACCTCTTTGCAGAGAAGAAGTGGGAATTCCGTTGATCATCAATGTGAAGAGAGACTTTGCTGATACTGTCTTCATCCTGTATTTGCCTTTGATATGAAATTAAGTATTTTGACCAGACCTAGCAACCTGGGGACCTGGGCTGATCTGGAGCAGCCTTGAGTCTCTATGCTGGTACTTGAATTATGCAATTTTTTAAAAGACACTGTTGCTTTAGACCCCAAATCCAGACTCATAATTTTGGGGCTTGACAGGGACCCCTGTCTCTTTTACATTCTATTTTTTTTTTGACCTACAGATTAAGTTAAAACAGGTGTTCACTCTTAATTTTTTCAATGGTATCTTGGTAGATAACATCACAAAGCAGGTGATCCAACAATAGTTTAGGCCCCACTTTTTAAAAAGGATTTTGGGGGTATCTGGCCGATAAGAACAAAGCCTCTGTTTCTGATTTAACAATCTTGGTGACATTCATGGATAGGAGCAATCAATTGTGGGTGTGGGGAGAGGAGGAGATGAGTCAGGACAATCTAACGAATGCTCTAGTAACAACTTAACATTGCAATCTCAGTGGCTCGAGGCAGTGAAGAATTATTTCTTGATCATGCATAGTATATTGCAGACCCTGATGCTCTGTAGGGCAGCTCTGTTTCAAGCAGTGACTTAGGAATCCCCCTGCTTTTTTCTAACGTTTCTGAATATTAGCACCTAAATTTCAGTTCGTAGTGACGGGGAAGACAGATCTGAAGGGTTGGGCAGGAGCTTTTCATACCCTTTTCCAGAAGGGACACAAAGTGCCTCTGTGTAGAGATCATTGGCCAGAATTAGTCATCCTCCTCTGCCTAACTATAAAGAGGCTGGGAAGAGTGGTCTCCTCCTAGGAATGAGAGTAGACCGTGCTGTTTGTGACTGACAATAATGCTTACCCAGTGGACAATCCACAGTAAAAGGACTAAGGCTCCTTTCATGAGGTGGGGGCTGCTGTGACTGGCATTTTCTACGGTTTTTCCCTCTCTCTCCCCAGCAGGAACCATGTTGTTGATTTAGCATTGCCAACACATGACGTCCACCTTGCATACATGGTCAGCTTGAGAGTTTCTGTCCCTGGACTCAAGTTGAGAGAGTGGGGAGCAGTGGGAGACAGTTCTTGCAATTCTTCATTTGTCTTCTGGAACCAATCAGGTCTTTTCCTAAGACTCATTAAAAGTACTCATTTTGCTTAGGCCACGTGGGTGGATATGCAGGATTTTGAAAAGCTGCTGCTGATTCCTCTAATTTAGGAGCCATCTGGAAGAGGCCTTAGGGCCAAGGTGGACGTGCTGTTTCCCCAGCCTCTGAGAGCTATCCCTAAGGAGCAAATACACACACACACACACACACACACACACACACACACACACACACAGAGAGAGAGAGAGAGAGAGAGAGAGAGAGAGAGAGAGAGAGAGAGAGAGATAGGCTATAAATCACTTCTCTCATTGGTGCTAAATTAACTGTTAAGCCTTCTAAACTGAACCAGCTGATAGCAGGATCGTGGGTGGCAGGTTGTGGAGCCCTGTGCTCAGCATTGATTAAATATAAACTGCATTTGTTTCGAGACTTAATACATGCATTAATATAGGTAGCAGTGGTTCCCCAAACCAGGTCTGTGGACTGGCTGAATCAGAATCATCCAGACACAGCTGAAATACAGATTGCTGGGCCTCAGCCCAGACCCACTGAATGGCATCACCTGGACTGAGGCTCTGGAGTCTTCATTTGAATAAACTCTTTAGGTCATGTAGATGCACGGCCAGCTTTGGGAGTCCTGCTGATGTGAGAATAGCAATGGAAGTTTGAGGGTCTGCTGGCTGGGTTCCAGTCATGCTCTGACACTGTGTGGACTTGAGAAGTCATTTAACCTTTCTGTTCTGTTTTTCCAGCTGCATCACAGTGGGACTGAACCTAGTTTTTTGAGTGAAATATTACCCAGAGCCCCAGTAGGTAAAGCAGATAATAGTAGGGTGGTTCTGGTGGAAGCAGTGGTCAGGTTTTCCTTTGATTCCCAAAATGGCCCTCAAGGGTTGCCAAAGAATTCTAGGGGTTTTTGGGACACAGTTTGAAACCCCTCTGGGTGAGCGATCATTAAGGTTTTTTGCAGTCCTAGAAATCTTTGAATCTTGGCCATGGGGGGTGGGGTGGGTATGAAAATTGATGAAAAATAATAATTTAGAGAATATTCATATTCTTTCTCCATCTCTGTCTCTCTTTATTTCTGTTTTTTTTCCCCTCTCTCTGTTTCTGTCTCTTTTTTTCTCCCTTTCCTAGAACAAATGAAAGCCCAATATATGTATTTCTTTCCACGTTTTCAGGTGAAATGTGGTGGGAATTTGAAGGGAGAATATCTGAAACTCATTTGAAGGTGCAAAGTTGTTCTTCCCTGTAGATTTATTTTTTACCTTCAGTGGAATTTTCAGGTCCAGGTTACAATTTTTTGAAGTTGAATCTATCAGCTTACAGGTTTTAATATTTCCTAATACATTTGACAAAAGTCCTGGCAGGGAAATCAGGTTCATATTCAATAAAAATGTACGATGCATAGTATAGTTTGTGTGAGTAGGCTTTGGTTCTATTATTGCATCTAACCACTCAAACACCCTCTGGAATCCTGACTGTTTTTGTTTTTGGGATGTCAGGTATTTATTATATTAGAATTATATGAGATTAGGCAAGACAGAACTCCTTTAGGAGTAAGAACCTTTAATTAGGTTCCAAAATTTTCTTGGTTTAGCATAGCACTATATCCTACAAAATCTGAATTTAGCACAGGTTATTTGATAGTTTTATTTTAAAAACAAAGTCATTTCTAATATCAACAATAATGACAAATACCATGTGACTTCAAGGTTTCTTAATATTTCACTCTTAAATACTTTAGCATAGTTCTTAAGAGCAAGAACATTCTAACACATAATCACATAACATTCTAACATATAACAATAATAAAATTTAGAAAAGTCAACCTTAGTATAATACTTTTGTTGAATATTCAATCCATATTCAAATGTTACCAATTGCTATTCATTTTTTGATAATGATATCAATGTGAATTTTCATATTCATTTTGAAACTTGAGTATGATAGCCATGTGGTACATATGAATCAAGTGCTATAGGACAATTTATATATTCATTCATTTAACATTATTAAATAACAATATTTAGGAATATAGAAAAAGTAATTTCTGGGGAGATATATATAGATATAGATATAGATATCTATAGATATATATATATATGTCAATCACACAAAACATTTCCTTACCTTGAAGATTTCACAGTCCAGGGGTGCCCATGAAAACAGGCAGAAAATCACAAATGGTAGAACATGTTATGATAGAGAAAACCACAGGGTAGTTATATGGAATGAATGGGCACCATTAACAGAAGTGGGGAAATCAGGAGAAGGAGATGGTGTGTGGATGCTGAATCAGAATATGTTTTGGAAGTATATGATACAGGTGGAGGAGACTTCCTGTGGGCACTTGGACCTGTAGATCTGTAGAGATTAAGATTAGAGCCATAGCTTGGGCAATGTCATAGAGAGAAGAGAGTTGAACCTTGGAAAGGATACATATTTTAAAGGAGAGAATATAAAAAATTGAGGACAGAAAATTGGGAGATGATAAAGATCTAGAAAGCCCCAGCATATGGTCTCATATAAGAACTACTTTTCTCATCAAATATTTTTGTCAGGCTATTTATTTATTAGAGGGTTAGGTCATTGTAATTCATATTTTGGTATGCCTGAAAACTCTGTGATCTATCTTCTGCCTTAGATTAGAGGATTTTAAGGAAACAGTCCACATACAAGTTTAAATAGGAAGTTAAATTTCACATTAGCTCTCTTCTGTTGAACTTATATGGATCACTATTATTTGAGAAGCTTTTTGCCTAAAATAGGTAACATCCTGTAGATTTGCCTCTAACTATTCTATTAACATGTTTATGTTTTGAGATCTATTCTAGGACTGTTAGATTCACCAGATGAAAAACACAAAGACCAGTTCAACCTAGGAGATAATCAATTTTTCATGCTCATTATCATTTAGATGAGTCTCTTATAAGGGGAGGGTTGCAGCGTGATGCATTTTAATGCTGAGTAACACCTCATTCCTCTAGATAGTGAAGTGAAAATGTAAAGATCTTAAATTTCAGCGTAAAAGAGAAAATCAAAGGAAATTTGGGAAAATGAGAGCCAGAGAACCAATAAAATTTATTGCCAGAAAACTTCAGTTTCATCAATATTTTTATAGTTTTGCCTAACCATCACTCTTTGTGTGCCTTCTGACTGTCCTGAAGGAAAAAGAAAAGCCTTCACAGCTTAAGTATCTTATTAAATCTTTTATATTTTGACACTATTTTGGAACCATTTTAATACTTCACATTGAAAGAAAAAAGACATCTCATGTCTTTCTGAAAAATTAAAATGAAAACAGAGACCCAACTACGCTTTAGCATCTCCGCCAAATGTTGAACATTTGACAGTCTCACGATATAGGCCTTTACCTATATAAACAGTTAGTGACCTCAAAGACTTGATTACTGGGAAGGGAGAATCCTATGATTCTGGATTTTTGTCAATTTACTAATGTTTTCTAGATCTTACATTTAAAATGGGAATATTCCAAGTAATTTTCCCTTCTTTTCTTCCAATATATTTAAGAAAGGTGTTAACACTGCATGGGCCTTCCCCTGAAAGAGTAAGATTTACAAAGCTACTTCATAGTTGTGCTTTATTCTTATTTTTAAAATGGCTTTTGGCCTTTGGCTCCGGTTACCAAGCCTACAAGCTTAAACTCATTCTTCCTCCATTGAACCCATGCTGCCCCTTCTCCCACAGGATTACCCAGACAAGTGTGTGTGCATGTGGTATGCAGAGACACACGTACGTATCAGATATATATGCCCATGCAGGTGAATATGCGGCAGAGGAAATGATCATTTAGACATGTGAGGACTAAAATGGGGCAACTAAGAAGCACTGCCACCTTCCCTTAATATCGGATTGCGTTTTTTTTCAAGTAAAGAAACTAATAAAGTTTAATAAAGAATAACTTTTCACCATAAAAGCTTCTGGCAGTGATAAGGGTGATTTCCAAGACTGTACATAGCACCAGAAAAGCTCCAACTAACGTGCGACGCTTCAATTTCAACGAAGCTCATTAGAACAACAATGCAAACCAGCTGTCCCCTGGTGTTTGGAGAAGAAAGATCCAATTAACTGGCGGTCTTCCACCTGGTTCCAGATTTTGCCATCTCCTTATGAGCTTGTAAAAGCAGCCAGTTTGCATGAATTCTAGTCATTAAATGCAAGCCAGGGGTGAGGGGAGATGGGGAGAATGGGTATTTTCTAAACTGCTGTAGGAGGAAAAGGCAAAAGGCCATCTAGTGCTTGGATAGCTAAAAAGGCAGCAAAGAATTAATTTAGCAGGGTATTGACTTTAAAACTTTCTTTTTTTGTGTATGTCGATGTGAAGGCTAGAAATACATTATGTTTCTATGAGTGCAAATATAGAACCATTTTGTAAACTGTCTGGATTTTTCTTTTCAGCAATGGTGACATTTAAAGTGGAAACCACACATCTATATTGTAATTAACATCTACCGATATTGGAATATTTAAATTTCGCTGGAACTCATCATTAGGGCTTTCCTTTGTAGCCCTAATATCAAAATATCATGATTAACTCAGAAATAAAAGCAATGACTGGAACCCTCCAGTCATTATTATTTTATCTTTTGGAGTAGAGCACATAATTGGTATCTGACCATTTAGTCCCTGGAATAAAACATCTAATGATATGGCTCCTGGAAATGTTATAGGTCTACATCTTTCTGGAGTGATATCACATTCTCAATAGAGTCATCAATAAAACAATCATTTCTCAGGACTGAAGACTGAAAAACCTGTTGTATTACACTTTCCAATCTCTTCAAAATCACATTTAAAAAATCCATTTTGTTGCAAGATGACCAATCTCATCTGATTTATAAGCCATGGCCTCAGAGGAAATATGGGATGCTTGAAGTTGAAGCCACAGAACAAATGTGCCAGGCTGGAAGCAGACACTTCCTGCATTTCGAGCAGTTTCCAGGACGCGCTTTAGAATGTGTCACTTTGCAGTTTTTAAGTCATGTGACAGATGATCATTTACTTGGCTGCCTGAGTACAATGTTTATATTTTATTAAAAGCTTATATTTTGGATTTACATAGATCTACCCCTTCCATCTGGTCAGAAAGCATATGTGTACATGATTATTTTCTAGAAATTTCTTTTCTTACTATTTCATATTTTAAAAGAATTTCATTAATTTTCACTTCTTACACTGTCTGATATTAAAACAGTTTCATTTCACATGGGTTTTTCGTCTTCATCTCTTTCCTCATTCTTAATAATGTTGCAATACATTTTAGAAAAACATCAAGATTCCTTTGATCTACAAGGTGCAGCCTGCAGTGCATAAGAGAGAATTCTTCAAGTATACTTAGTAAAATGTCTTTAAATCACTTGAGGATTGTGTATTTTAATTCCTATAACTTTTTAAAGTTAGATATTTATATCCTACCCTTGACCAAAAAACAAATAACTTGCCGATCTTGGATATCTATGACCTTAAATAAGAAGTTGAATAAAGGTTGGGATGCCTGGGAGCCTCAGTCAGTTTAAGCGTCTGCCTTTGGTTCAGGTCATGATCTCAGGGTCCTGGGATCAAGTTCTGCACTGGGCTCCTTGCTTGGTGAGAAGCCTGCTTCTCCCTCTGCCTGCTGCTCCCCCTGTTTGTGTTCAATCTCTCTCTGACAAATAAATAAATAAAATCTTAAAAAAAAAAAACCCCAAAGCTGAATAAAGGAAACAAAGCTCCCCAGACTACAGCCACAGACTTTTTTTTAAATGTTAACATTAAAATTTATTCATATAGGAGGGTTTATTTGCCCTTGTGAATTGATTGGCTAGCACTTGATTTGAAAAGGTCTGATCAACATCTTAAGTACTTTTTCATTTTAATTACTTTAGCTTTATAGTATAGCTTGAAATCTGGGAATATGATACCTCCAGCTTTGTTCATCCTTCTCAAGATTGCTTTGGCTATTTGGGGTCTTTTGTTGTTCCACACAAATTTTAGGATTATTTGTTCTAGTTTTGTGAAAAATGCTATTGGCGTTTTGATGAGAATTGCATCGAATCTGTAGATTTCTCTGGGTAGTATGGACATTTTATCAATATTCATTCTTCTAATCCATGATCACGGTATATTTTTCCATTTATTTGTATCATTTACCTGCTTCTTCAGACTTAATTTGTTTCCCTAGCGCCCTAATGCCACAGCTAGCCATTACAATGATATCCTCATCAGACTCTTAGAATTCCTCAGCTTCTTTTACCATCTTTCTGTGTCCTTTGCTGCTTGCCAAAAATTCCTAGAGAAAATTAGGGTGTTACTCTGAGTAATTCTACACTTAATCATATTAGGATAGAGATCCAAATCTCAAATAAGGTCCCCAAGATGCTTTGTGAGCTGGCCCAATGTAGTGTCCATCTCTTCTTCGTTTTCTGTTCCATGCTGGCCTTCTTGTAGTTCCTCAAACACGTCACTCTTCCCCTCGATTAGGGGCCTTTGCTTAGAGCAGTACCCCCTTGATCTTCTTGTGAACTCTTAAACAGCCATTACATATCAATTTAAATATCACTTTCTCAGGGAAAGTGGTAATTTACATTAAGCCTCCTCATCCTTCTAACGTATCATAGACCATGTACCTCTAATGCAGTTGCAATTTTACATTTTTGTGATTATACATTTGCTATCATTTTGATGAACACATGAACTAGAAGTGTTTCTGCTTTTCCCTATATACTCAACAACTGGACTGTGTTCAATAAATACCTTCTATGGAGGTAGCATACTAAATACTTCATCAGTGGCACTTTCATTAGTAGTAACTCCTAAAGCAAGTGATATTTAGACTATTAGAAATATTCTCTTTATATTGAAGTGAAATCTCCTTTCCTAATTCTATTCATTGGGGTAATACAAATAAATTGATTTCCAGTGTGGTTCCAGCTTTGCTCTGGAATAAGATTTAGTTGAAACTCCCATAATTGGGGGCTTACTATGTGCCTGGCATCATGCTCATCTCTAAAGTGGGAATAATAATAATTGCTTTACTCAGTTCAAAGAGCATTTGTGCAACACCTATTGCACTATACAGTTATTAATATTTGGGATAAAAGATGAATAATGCATCTGCTATACTTGAGGAATTTACAGTTTGTTGGAGAAGGGTAAGACAATATATCAAGATATATATCAAGACAATATATCAAGACAGTATATCAATTTGCTAGGAATATAGCTTATTGAGGACTTGACTTGATTTTTTTCCATTCTCACAGTAAAAATAAATACTCAGGAATGTATTGGGAATCAGGTTATTTCCAGTTGCCTGCCCAAGGTGAGCAGACAGATATTTCACCAGAACTTCCAGAATAGTTGTGATCCAGGAATGCATAAAGATTCTTGAGTATCGCATAGATGGGTGAAATTCTTGGAAGAACCTTAAATTGTATTATTGGCTGCTGGGGGCTCTGTTGGAGACTCGTGGCTATGGAAACCTGCCTGCCTTTTCCTCCCTGTACCTATAACTTCGCTGTGTTCCTGTACTGTGTGGTCTTCTATATGCAGATGATTATTTTCTTTCATACAAACAGATGAATTTTTATACTTTGCCTGTGTTTGACAGTGTCTTCTCATCATTCCCTTCACCCTTATATCAACCACCTAAGGAGATACACATGTATGTTAATCATCTAAATATACAAGGTAAGTGATATATTGGGTAACTCTCATGTGCCACAGTGGGAGTAAAAATTGGTACAACCTTTTTTGAAAACCGGCATTACCTACAAAAGTTGAAGATGTGACGTTATTTTCATACCTAGCTATATACCCAACAGAAGTGTGTCTATATGTTCACCAAAAGATATGTACCAGAGTATGCACAGCCATACTATTATAGCCCCCAATTGGAAAATACCCAAATGCCCATCAACAATAGATAAATGATAAATTTTTTTAAAGATTTTATTTATTTATTAGAGAGAGAGAGAATGAGAGATAGAGAACACGAGAGGGAAGAGGGTCAGAGGGAGAAGCAGACTCCCTGCTGAGCAAGGAGCCCAATGTGGGACTCGATCCCAGGACTCCAGGATCATGACCTGAGCTGAAGGCAGTCGCTTAACCAACTGAGCCACCCAGGTGCCCGATAAATGATAAATTTTGATAAATTTGTATTCATAGACTAGAATACTATACAACAATGAGAATGACCAGTTTATTATAATAAACTACAATATGGATGACTCAGTTGCATGAAATACAGATCAGGCAAAATAAACCTAGATGTTAGAGGTTGGGTTGACAAGGACTACCCTTGTTAGGACTAGTTCTTAGAAGAGAACACAGGGTGGCATTCCTGAGGGTGCTGATAATCTGTTTCTTGATTTGGGGTGCTAGGTAGTTTGTGAAAATTCATTGAACTTTATACTGATGACCTGTGCACGCACTTGTATGTAAGTTTATATTTCAGTATAAAGTTTAGAAAGAATTTGTTCTATTGGTTCTATTTTTCCTTCATATTGAACTCAAGACTCCTAAGAGCAGCTTGGATTATATGGAATAAAATATGGAAAATTACCACCTAGGAAAGGAGCTGTTCTGTTACACATTTCAAATTGGCACTTGATCTGAAAAGCAATCATCAAGCTGGTAGGGGGCGTCTTTGAACTGATGTTCCATAGATGATAATAATTGTCTCAGTAATTGCAGAGCCCTTGAGATGAACTGACTTGGAATCTATTTCCCTATTTAGCTGTGGTTATAGTTGCTATTTTTCTTTTATAATGAATCTGATAGTCTTAAATATTAAATATTTTCACTTTTATTCTGTAATGTGCTCTTAAAAAATGACAGGTTAGTGACAGAATTGGTATTCCTGAAGAACATTGCTAGCTGCTCCTTGGAAATCCTATAAAATAAACCACTGGAAAATGAGGTAATGTTAAAAAATTTTTTTAAAGAGTTTATTTGAGCAAAATTGATTTGAATCAGGCAGAGCTAAATCAGAAGTATTTATTTAGTTTCCTTCCAGTTTTATTGAGATATAATTGACATACAACACTGTCTAAGTTTAAGGTGTACAGTGTACGTCATAATGACTTGATCCATGTATATATTGCAAAATAATTACAAAAGTACATTGGCTCATATAGTTAAATTTTTTTTCTTGTGATGAGAACTTTTAAATATACCATACAGCATTGTTAATTATAGTCATGTTGTGCTATTATTTATAGCAATACTTATTTATTTTATAACTGGACATTTGTACCTTTTGAACACCTTCACCCAATTCCTCCATACTCACGCCTCTGGAAACCATAAATCTGATCTCTTTTTCTATGAGTTTCTTTTTCTTTAAGATTGCACGTCTAAATGATATCATTCAGTATTTGTCTTTCCCTTTCTGACTTATTTTACTGAATTAACTTTTAACATTAACAGTTACATATTAAACTCTAAAGTTGTTACACTCTCACATTTTTAGGAGATGGAATATTTAAAAGATCCATGTAAAATTAGAAAATAACAGATATTGAGACAGCTTTTAAAAACAAATGCATTGATTTTGTCACATGTTTCTTTGGTTACTGACCTATAGCAATTTCTTAAAATCTCATCCTAATGACCGTCTCCAGCAGCCTTCACAGGGTTTTAGATTAACACAGTGGTATGAGCATGAAATGCAACCTATAGATCTTAGGTTCAATATTTCAGTGTTTTTAAACATTTCATTTTATTTGAAAATGATCTATATAGTCAACAAATAACCATTATTTAATTTATTTCAGTATGACTGTAAGGTTTCAAGTTACCAAAAGGATTTTGGAAACTATTTTTAACTAGACATACCATAAAGCATAATTATAGTAGAGAGAGAGAGAGAAATGAGGAGGGGCAGAGGAAGAGAGAGAATCTTAAGTAGGCTCCACGCTCAGCATAGAGCCTGACGTGGGGCTTGATCTCATGACCCTGAGATCATGACCTGAGCTGAAATCAAGAGTCGAACACTTAACTGAGCCATCCAGGTGTCCCTAGTTTCTGTATTTCTAAGAGTATATTTGATTTATATAAATGCTTAATTTTCTTTAAGCCAACTAAAGAGAGCTCTTTAAAGATTATTTTTGGCAGTTTGGAGGTAGAAAAATATTTGTCTGGAGATAGAAAATATCACACATCTATAATTTACATACATAGACATACAAACAGACACAAACAGAGATCTTATAGCTTTCTTTTTAAAATTTTAGCCATGAGTTGGGTACAATATTGCGGAACTCACTCATTTATAAAAGAACAGTGAGATTCAAATTGTGTTTCTGCAGATGGAATAAGTTTATCTGCTCAGATGTCTAAGCTTTTTACTAATATTTGTGGAAGAGACTTAGATTTTTTTTATGACCTTTTCACTTTTTTCTTCTTCTGATAAGAATTACCTTGGTTTCTAGAGACGACTAGGTAGAATACTTATATTTTAAAAGGCAGAGAGAAAAAATGCAAGTTTTACCAAGAATGACTTTTGTTCACTAAGTCCATATTTTTTTACATTATCTGCAAGTCTTTTGAAATGAATAGGAATGGTTTGGGGTTGGTAAAAAGGATAGTGTGCTTCAAGTTGTTTCTGGAGCTGCATTTCTGTTTGTGAAGACTCAATTTATAGGACAAGTACAGTTGTTTTTTTATTCCTCAATAGGGTTGCAACCAGAAAGATATCAAGACCCAGGCCCACCCATCCAACTATACTATCTTCAATTTGCTTTTTTGTATCAGGGAGAAAATCTTAACTAAGATGGAAATAAAAAGATTCCTATGTTCTAGATTTAGAGCTGTGTGTCTTCAGAATATTTTATTTATTTATTTAGATTTTTATTTATTTATTTGACAGAGAGAGAGACAGCGAGAGAGGAAACACAAGCAGGGGGAGCGGGAGAGTGAGAAGCAGGCTTCCTGATGAGCAGGGAGCCCGACGTGGGGCTCGATCCCAGGACCCTGGGACCATGACCTGAGCCGAAGGCAGATGCTTAACTGACTGAGCCACCCAGGCACCCAGGTCTTCAGAATATTTTAGTAAATCTTTCCACAAAGCCTTCAGAATGCTTTTCTTTCCCTCTGGGTATGTAGTTTCATTTTAGCTTAGAGGAGAAGGCCTAAAGAAAAAAAGATTCCTATTAGGCTCTGAATATCAGCTTCCAGTTTGGCAAACTTCTGACAATAGAGCTACTTAAAAAAAGAAATTCTTTCAAATATCTTGTCAGGTTTCAACTGGGACAAACAAAAAAAGTATTCCTGGCAGTATTGAACAACCCTGTGGACATCGGAGGTGTCCCCAAAGTGGGTGCAAAAGATATTAGCCTCCCAAAATCCAGAGCCACTCTCAAAGATAACCAAAAGAAATACTTAGACAATTCCTCTCAAAGTTGGCAGGACCCTAGGTTCAAATGGAGTGCAGCCCACATTTCTTTCCCCCCATGTCTAGCCACACATGGAATGCAACATACATTTCTTTTACTTTTTTTTTTTTTAAAGATTTTATGTATTTTTAAGTATTTATTTATTTTTATTTGAGAGCGAGAGAGAGCCAAGCATGAGGAGGGGCAGAGGGAGAAGCAGACTCCCCACTGAGCAGGGAGTCCGATGTGGGGCTCAATCACAGGACCCCAGGATCATGACCTGAGCCGAAGGCAGCCACTTAACTCACTGAGGCACCCAGGTGCCCCAGATTTTATGTATTTATTTGAAAGAGAGAGAGAGAGAGAGCACAGGGGTGGGGTAAGAGCAGAGGGAGAGGGACAGGCAGACCGCTGAGCGGGGAAGCCTGGCGTGGCTTGTTCTTACGTAAGAACAAAAGATTGTTCTTACGACAATCTCACGACCCTGAGATCATGACCTGAGCTGAAATCAAGATCAGATGCTTAAATGACTGAGACACCCAGGTGCCCCTCGATGGAAATTTCTGTCTGGCCATATTTTTGTGTCCCGCCCCCCACCCGATGGTTGCTAAGCTTATTTCCCAGGATGCAAAATGAGATAAACAAGAAGGCAGTAATTATCCCTGGGAAAGAAGGGTTGACAACCAGTGGGAACCTAAAAGCAAATTCATGTCATAGTTCAAAGGTATAATTCTTCCAAATATTTTTTGTCTGCTAATCAGTTTGGAAAGGAAGGGATAGTGTGAAATTTTACCTTCTGCTCTCAACCAGGCACCACAGATAGAGATCTGGGAGAGTTTAGTTTGTAAGAATTCTCACACTTTGCTGGTTTCTGCCAGTTTACCCAGGATCCCAACGATTGGCTCTGGAGTGAGTAGGGTGTACCAGTGGGTCTCATCCTCGTCCCCAGAAATTAGAGGAAGAAAAATATTTTTCCCTCTACTCTTTATGGTGGATATTTGACTGAAACCCCTTTTTCTTTAGGGCATCTCATGATTGGATAAGCTCATCTAGGTTAAAAGTTCTCAACTATGGCCAGTGTAATTAAATACTATCTTCAGTAAGGTTTACTTGCTTGTTCCATCTTAAAACAAAATTTTATTCACACTGGACCCAGTCCAGCTAAAGTCAACCCAGTCTAACCCCTGAACCAACCCAGTTTCTAAGTTGGACCCAGTCTGACTTCAGACCCATTCTGGTTTTTAAGTCAGATCTAGTCTGACTCTGGCTGGTTTCCAGACGCAATCTAGATAAAAGGAATGCTCAAAGTCTAAAAGCTCACAATGCAAAAGCTGCAGAGCTAGGAATAGAGAGGTACTTACCCATCACCTCCGGAGGAAGCAGGAAAGTGGCAAGTTCAGGGGCTTGATACCCATCAAGCATACCTATGCCTGTTGCTCATTGCTCCTGGGGACCATTGGGGGTCTCCATCAGTTCTCTCTTCTGACACTAAAACTGTTAAAAGCTAAACTGAGGCATATTCAAAATTTTAAAAGTTTATTTGAGCAAAAAATGATTAGAACCTTGCAGCATCCAATCTAGTAGATAAAAAGGAGATCCAAGGAGCTGTACAAAATGACTTTTGTAGGCAGAAGGGAGCAGGGACAAAGAAGCTATACTAGGCAAAAATGTGGGTTGGTTATTGCAGTGTGCCCTTTAGAGAATGGCTAGGGTCTTAGCAGGTAGGTCTATTACCTAACTGGTGCTGATTGGGCCATTCCTGATTGGTTTAAAATTGCATTTCTGGGAGAGCCAAAACTATAGTTGAGTCTATGTTTGGTGATGTGGGGCTTAGCATAAGTGACTACATTTTGGACCTCTTCTCTTGTTTTTAACATATTCTTGTCCTGGACCTGACTCATGAACTAAAGGAGAAACACTTTCAAAATCCACACTCAGTTGTGAATTTTCACAACAAATGTCTATCCTGTTTTAATAACTTAGGGAATTTTAATGATTCTAAATGTGTAACTGTTGAACTGGTCAATTGAGGTGGCAGTGTTTGACCGTAGAACTTGGTACAATTAACTGGTGTACTAGGTACATAATCGATCTTGGTGACCTAATTGGGAAATATTAAGCCGAACCAAATAGCAGGTTAGTTCTGGTGAAACAGAGCTAACTTCTGGAAACAGATCTTCATTGGGATAAGATTACACAGAACCTCATACCAAAGGCTTTTCAAGTTAGAGCTGGAAGGGTCTGTCACTCATTGATTTCATTTCATTCATGTAATCATTATTCAGAAAATATATTGAATGCCTACTCCATAGTGGGCACTATAATCCAGTAATGAACAGGACCTCTGGCCTCAAAATGCTCACAGTTAATGGGGGAGGTTTTCTAGTGAACAATGTGCTGATTGCTATGACAAGGATAGATGCATCAGACCAGGAGCATATTACTAATTGCTGTGTGATATTTATGCTTCCAACTATTATGTTCTGAATGTTATATTCAGAAGACCGAGGACACAATATAATTTTCTGTTCCAACTGTTTGTTAGAGCAGCAGTTTTATTTTAAAGTCTACATTCTGTTTCTTTGTTTGGGAACTTCTTGTTTCAAATCAATTAGGTTTTCAGTTTGATTCTTACTCTCCATTTCACCAAAAGTGATGTTGATAACATAATGTTGGGTAAATGCATCCCTTTCTCCACTAATTTGACCTTGTGGTTAAGATACTTGAATGGTCAGAACAAGTGGATTGCCTCTTTCAGTTTGTCAATGCTTAAATTAATTTCTTAGTTTGGAATAACAATACAGCATGACTTACCTAACACAAATATGCCTTGCCAAGAGGAGAACTCGGGTAAATTCAGAAGGTGTATGAAAAATACTTTATATTTCCAGATTTAAAAATCTCCGAATGTTATATCCATGACAGTTCACTCAATTTTTTCTTTGATTGTTCCTATATTTTCTGTGGAGAAGGAGTGAACAGGCACAGTTTGCTTTTCATGAATTCTAACACTTCTCATGGTCACTAAGTTGCGATAGTTTTTCACTGAGAATGTCCTCTGAGGAGAGGATTGCTGATTTGAGATGAGTGCATTCTGTGTTTAAAAAGAGATTGGAGGATGGTGGATTACATCCTTTATTCACCTTGACTGGAGGATACTTAATATGTGCATCCCATTATACTACAGGAGCCTGTGACAGGTAGGAAAGCGGGTAGCAAGGCAGCTGCCAGCCATTACTTAACCACTCTCTTAGTTATAAGAATTAATTGTTCAAATTTGACTTGATCCAAAATTGTTTTCAGGGTAAAGTCTAATGAAATCCAATGATCACTTGTGCCATGAGTTTTACCAAAATGTATGGATTTGGGCTGGATACTGCAGAGGAAAATCTGCTGATAGTCTTATGGGGCTTCTCTTATACGTAACTTCTCTTTTTACTCTTGCTGCTTCTAAAATTCTTTGTATCTGACTTTTGACAATTTGATTATAATGTGTCTCAGGGTAGCCCTGTTTGGGTTCAGTCTCTTTGAGATCTTTTGGGCCACATGGATCTATCTAGGTGTTCATCTCTCCCCAGTTTTGGGAAGTTTTCAGCCATTATTGTCCCTTTCTTTTTCTCTTCTTCTGGAATTCCCATAATGTGAGTTTTGTCTCTTTTCATTGTGTCACATAATTCCTATAGGCTTTCTTTAGTCTCTTTAGTCTTTTTCGGTCTTTTTTTTTTTCTTCCTACTCTGACTGAGTAGTTTCTGATGTCTTATTCTCCAGGTCATTGATTTTTTCTTCTGCATGGTTGAGTGTACTTTGAAACTCTCCATGGAGTTCTTCAGTGCAGTTATTTCATTTTCACCTGTAGGATTTCTGTTTGTTTTGCTGCCTGCTCTTTCCTTTTCCAGTGTCTCATTTTGCTTGTTCATTATTTTCCTAACTTCATTTAGTTGTCTGTCTGTGTTTTCTTGTAGCTCACTAAACTTCCATAAGAGGATTAATCGGAATTCTTTGACAATTCATAGATCTCCATTTCTTTAGGGTCATTTATTGGAGCTTAATTTATTAGTTTCCTTTGGTGGTGTTATATTTACCTGATTATTTTTTTTGTGATCTTTGATTCCTTATGTTGTATCTGCACATTTGAATAATTGGGGTCTTCTTTCAGACGTTATAGGTTTGCCTTGGCGGAGACAGTTCTTCACCAGGCAGCTCAGTCTGGGCTTCTGGGTGTGTCTGTTGGTGAAGTCTTTGGGCAGATGCTATTTTATGATCTAGTTTTGGGTAAGGCAACTGTCTGAGCTCTAAGGATGGGAATGGGGAAATTGTGCCATTGTGTGAGAACAGCTGGACAGGATTTCCCAACTTGGTGCCCTATCCAAGTGAGGCTATAGGATGGGCTCTGTGGTTGCCTGGATTCTCTGGTCAGACTTCCTAGATTGTTGGGACTAGGTACTATATTTAGGAGTAGGTGGGCTGATAAATTAGCTTCCCTACCCTGACAAGGCAGAAGGACAGGACCCAGAGCCTATAAAGTTCATTGTTTGGGGACCCGAATCTGGCCACAGTGTGTGCTCAATTCCCTGGTCAGGTGAGTTCACTGATTTTGCTCTCCAGATGGGAGAAGCCACAGGCTATGCTGTCTTTTCAAATGCCACTGTATATAGGGCTGTTGAATGGGCTATCAAGTTCCCCTGTGCTCGTTAAGTTTCAGGTTGGACAGGCTGAAGGCTTTATTCAGCCATGAGCAGGGCTATGAATTAGATTCCCTGCCCAGGTGCAGTGGGTGAAGCAGCTCTAAAACCAATAAAACTCTTTGTTTATTATCTTTAAGTCAAATGACTTTTACCCTAAATTCCCTGGCCAAACAGGGCCACTGGCTTTGTGCTGCGAACTGTCAGCTCTGTCTGCCTTACTCTCTGCTCAAGGGCTGGTGGGTTGCACTGCTTTCAGGTGTTTTTGCCAGCTTTTCTGGTTAGATGGGGCTGAAGACACTTTCCATAGTGGGTGGGGCTATGTCTCAGGTCCACTTCCTGGGTGGGAGGGTGATGGGCCACTCCAGGGTACTCTCAACTTCTCCGGTTGGGAGGGGCTGGGAGTTACCCTTGGCTTTGGCTATGAATTAATTCCCCTGCCTGTGCATAAAACTCTTAGAAGAAAACATAGGAACAAAACTACTTGGCATGGGTCTTGGTAATGATTTTTTGGATCTAATATCTAAAACATAAGAAACAAAATAATCAACAAATGGGACTACATCAAACTAAAAAGCTTCCATACAGCAAAATAAATCTACACATTCAGCTTTCTGGCATATAGCTAAACAGTTTTCCATAGATGTAGCAACTTGTACTCCCATCCACAGAATTCTGTTTGCTCTATATCTTTAGCAATCCCAAAGTATTTTCTCTTTCTAATTTTTTGTGAGTGTTATCTCATTCTATCTTTTTAGTTTCTGATGAGTGTTTTTTCATTGTCATTTTAATTTGCATTTTCTTGATGACTAATGATATTGAGAACCTTGTCATATGCTTACAAGCCATGTGGATACCTTCTTTTGTCAAGTGTTTAAGTCTTTTGCCATTTTTTCTGTTGGCTTCTCTGTCTTTTGTTTATTACCTTGTAGAAGTTCTGTATGTATTCTGAATGTGAGTCTTGTGGCAGTCAGATGTACTGTGAATATCTTGGTCTGTAGATTTTGTTTCACTCTTAATGGTGCCTTTTTCATGAATAGGAATGATCAATTTTAATGTACTTTTAATGTGCTTTTTGTATCTTTAAGAAGTCTTTCCCTCCAAAGCCATGATAATTAATGTTTCCTCTAAAAGTTTATTTTTTTGCCTTTCATATTAAATTTGCATTTATTTCATCTTTTGAATAAACATTTTGTTGGCATTATAAAGATGCTTAGAATATCTATTTCTAAATATAATACAAAGATAATTTTTCTATTTTTTTGGAAGAATTTTTGCTAAATTGGTGTTGAGTTCCTTGAATGGTTGAAAAAATTCACCAGTAAAACCATTTGGGCTTAGGTATTATGTGTTTGTGTGTGTGAAAGTTTAAATAATGGATTCAGTTTTATTAAGTATCACACTATTAAGATTTTTCCTGCTTTTTCTGATAGCTTTGATAAACTGTATTTTTTGAGGAATTTTTCTTTTTTTTCTTTAAATTTTTTATTATGTTAATCACCATACATCATTAGTTTTTGATGTAGTGTTCCATGATTCATTGTTTGTGCATAACACCCAGTACTCCATGCAGAACGTGCCCTCTTTAATACCCATCACCAGGCTAACCCACCCGCCAACCACCCCCCCCAGACTCCTCAGTTTGTTTTTCAGAGTCCATCGTCTCTCATGGTTCATCTCCCACTCCAATGTACTCCCCTTCATTCTTCCCCTCCTGCTATCTTCTTCTTTTTTTTTTCTTAACATATATTGCATTATTTGGTTCAGAGGAACAGATCTGTGATTCAGCAGTCTTGCACAATTCACAGCGCTCACCATAAAACATACCCTCCCCACTGTCTATCACCCAGCCACCCCATCCCTCCCACCCCCCCACCACTCCAGCAACCCTCAGTTTGTTTCCTGAGATTAAGAATTCCTCGTATCAGTGAGGTCATATGATACATGTCTTTCTCTGATTGACTTATTTTGCTTAGCATAACACCCTCCAGTTCCATCCACGTCATTGCAAATGGCAAGATCTCATTCCTTTTGATGGCGGCATAATATTCCCTTGTGTATATATACCACATCTTCTTTATCCATTCGTCTGTTGATGGACATCTTGGCTCTTTCCACAGTTAGGCTATTGTGGACATTGCTGCTATAAACATTGGGGTGCCCATACCCCTTCGGATCCCTACATTTGTATCTTTGTGGTAAATACCCAGTGGTGCAATTGCTGGATCGTATGGTAGCTCTATTTCCAACTGTTTGAGGAACCTCCATACCGTTTCCCAGAGTGGTTGCACCAACTTGCATTCCCACCAACAGTGTAGGAGGGTTCCCTTTTCTCCACATCCCCGCCAACATCTGTCGTTTCCTGACTTGTTAATTTTAGCCATTCTGTCTAGTGTGAGGTGGTATCTCATGGAGGTTTTGATTTGGATTTCCCTGATGCCTAGCGATGTGGAGCACTTTTTCATGTGTCTGTTGGCCATTTGGTTATGTTCTTTGGAAAAATGTCTGTTCATGTCTTCTGCCCATTTCTCGATTGGATTATTTGTTCTTTGGGTGTTGAGTTTGGTAAGTTCTTTATAGATTTTGGATACGAGCCCTTTTTCTGATATGTCATTGGCAAATATTTTCTCCCATTCTGTCGGTTGTCTTTTGGTTTTGTGGACTGTTTCTTTTGCTGTGCAAAAGCTTTTTATCTTGATGAAATCCCAATAGTTCATTTTTGCCCTTGCTTCCCTTGCCTTTGGCGATGTTTCTAGGAAGAAGTTGGTGTGGCTGAGGTCGAAGAAGTTGCTGCCTGTGTTCTCCTTTAGGATCTTGATGGAATCCTGTCTCACGTTTAGGTCTTTCAACCATTTGGAGTCTATTTTTGTGTGTGGTGTAAGGTCCAGTTTCATTCTTCTGCATGTGGCTGTCCAAGTTATCAAACACCATTTGTTGAAAGGACTGTCTTTTTTCCACTGGACATTCTTTCCTGCTTTGTCAAAGATGAGTTGACCATAGAGTTGAGGGTCCATTTCTGGGCTCTCTATTCTGTTCCATTGATCTCTGTGTCTGTGTTTGTGCCAGTACCATACTGTCTTGTTGATGACAGCTTTGTAATAGAGCTGGAAGTCCGGAATTGTGATGTCGCCAGCTTTGCTTTTCTTTTTCAACATTCCTCTGGCTATTCGGGGTCTCTTCTGGTTCCATACAAATTTTAGGATTATTTGTTCCATTTCTTTGAAAAAAGTGGATGGTATTTTGATGGGGATTGCATTGAATGTGTAGATTGCTCTAGGTAGCATTGTTCTTCCAATCCATGAGCATGGAACGTTTTTCCATTTCTTTGTGTTTTCTTCAGTTTCTTTCATGAGTATTTTACAGTTTTCTGAGTTCAGATCCTTTGCCTCTTTGGTTAAATTTATTCCTAGGTATCTTAAGGTTTTGGGTGCAATTGTAAATGGGATCAACTCCTTGATTTGTCTCTCTTCTGTCTTGTTGTTGGTGTATAGCAATGCCACTGTTTTCTGTGCATTGATTTTATATCCTACTACTTTACTGAATTCCTGTATGCGTTCTAGCAGTTTTGGAGTGGAGTCTTTTGGGTTTTCCACATACAGTATCATATCATCTGCAACGAGTGAGAGTTTGACTTCCTCTTTGCTGATTTGGATGCCTTTGATTTCTTTTTGTTGTCTGACTGCTGTGGCTAGGACTTCTAATATTATGTTGAATAGCAGTGGTGATAGTGGACAACCCTGCTGCATTCTTGACCTTTGGGGAAAAGCTCTCAGTTTTTCCCCATTGAGAATGATATTTGCTGTAGGTTTTTCATAGGTGGCTTTTATGGTATTGAGGTATGTACCCTTCATCCCTATACTCTGAAGAGTTTTGATTAAGAAAGGATGCTGTATTTTGTCAAGTGCTTTTTCTGCATCTATTGAGAGGATCATATGATTCTTGTTCTTTTTTTTGTTAATGTATTGTATCACATTGATTGATTTGTGGATGTTGAACCAGTCTTGCAGCCCAGGGATAAATCCCACTTGGTCATGGTGAATAATCCTTTTAATGTACTGTTGGATCCTATTGGCTAGTATTTCGGTGAGAATTTTTGCATCCATGTTCATCAAGGATATTGGTCTGTAATTCTCCTTTTTGATGGGGTCTTTGTCTGGTTTTGGGATCAAGGTAATGGTGGCCTCATAAAATGAGTTTGGAAGTGTTCCTTCCATTTCTATTTTTTGGAACAGTTTCAGGAGAATAGGTATTAATTCTTCTTGAAGTGTTTGATAGAATTCCCCTGGGAAGCCATCTGGCCCTGGGCTTTTGTTTGTTGGGAGATTTTTGATGACTGCTTCAATTTCCTCTGTGGTTATAGGACTATGCAGGTTTTCTATTTCTTCCTGGTTCAATTTTGGTAGTTGATACATCTCTAGGAATGCACCCATTTCTTCGAGGTTATCTAATTTGTTGGCATAGAGTTGCTCATAATATGTTCTTATAATTGTTTGTATTTCTTTGGTGTTGTTTGTGATCTCTCCTCTTTTATTCATGATTTTGTTGATTTGGGTCCTTTCTCTTTTCTCTTTGATAAGTCTGGCCAGGGGTTTATCAATCTTGTTAATTCTTTCAAAGAACCAGCTCCTAGTTTCGTTGATCTGTTCTGTTCTTTTGGTTTCTAGTTCATTGATTTCTGCTCTGATCTTCATTATTTCTCTTCTCCTGCTGGGTTTAGGCTTTATTCACTGTGTTTTCTCTAGCTCCTTTAGGTGTAGGGTTAGGTTGTGTATTTGAGACCTTTCTTGTTTCTTGAGAAAGGCTTGTATTGCTCTATACTTTCCTCTCAGGACTGCCTTTGCTGCATCCCAAAGATGTTGAACAGTTGTGTTTTCATTTTCATTGGTTTCCATGAATTTTTTAAATTCTTCTTTAATCTCCTGGTTGACCCATTCATTCTTTAGTAGGATGCTCTTTAGCCTCCATGTATTTGAGTTCTTTCCGACTTTCCTCTCGTGATTGAGTTCTAGTTTCAAAGCATTGTGGTCTGAAAATATGCAGGGAATGATCCCAATCTTTTGGTACCGGTGGAAACCTGGTTTGTGACCTCGGATGTACTCAATTCTGGAGAATGTTCCATGGGCACTAGAGAAGAATGTGTATTCCGTTGCTTTGGGGTGGAATGTTCTGAATATGTTTGTAAAGTCCATTTGGTCCAGTGTTTCTTTTAAAGTCTTCATTTCCTTGTTGATCTTTTGCTTAGATGATCTGTCCATTTCAGTGAGGGGGGCGTTAAAGGCCCCCACTATTATTGTATTGTTGTCGATGTGTTTCTTTGCTTTTGTTATTAATTGGCTTATATAATTGCTGCTCCGATGTTAGGGGCATCGATATTTACAATTGTTAGATCTTCTTGTTGGGTAGACCCTTTAAGTAGGATATACTGTCCTTCTTCATCTCTTATTACAGTCTTTGTTTTAAAATCTAATTTGTCTGATATAAGGATTGACACCCCAGCTTTCTTTTGGTGTGCATTAGCATGGTAAATGGTTTTCCACCCCCTCACTTTCAATCTGGGGGTGTCTTTGGGTCTAAAATGAGTCTCTTGCAGACAGCATATTGATGGGTCTTGTTTTTTAATCCAATCTGATAGCCTGTGTCTTTTGATTGGGGCATTTAGCCCATTTACATTCAGGGTAACTATGGAAAGGTATGAATTTAGTGCCATTGTATTGCTTGTAAGGTGACTGTTACTGTATATCGTCTGTGTTCCTTTCTGATCTATGCTTCTTTTAGACTCTCTTTTTGCTTAGAGGACCCCTTTCAATATTTTTTGTATGGCTGGTTTTGTGTGTGCAAATTCCTTTAGTTTTTGTTTGTCCTAGAAGCTTTTTATCTCTCCTTCTATTTTCAATGACAGCCTAGCTTGATATAATATTCTTGGCTGCATATTTTTCTCATTTAGTGCTCTGAAGATATCTTGCCAGTCCTTTCTGGCCTGCCAGGTCTCTGTGGATAGGTCTGTTGCCAATCTAATATTTCTACCATTGTAGGTTACATATCTCTTCTCCCAAGCTGCTTTCAGAATTTTCTCTTTGTCTTTGAGACTCTTAAGTTTTACTATTAGATGTCTGAGTTTTGACCTATTTTTATTGATTTTGAGAGGGGTTCTCTGTGCCTCCTGGATTTTGATGCCTGTTTCCTTCCCCACATTAGGGAAGTTCTCTGCTATAATTTGCTCCCCTATACCTTCTGCCCCTCTCTCTCTTTCTTCTTCTTCTGGGATCCCAATTATTCTAATGTTGTTTCGTCTTATCGTATCGCTTATCTCTCGAATTCTGCCCTCGTGATCCTGTAGTTGTTTATCTCTCTTTTTCTCAGCCTCTTTATTTTCCATCATTTGGTCTTCTATATTGCTGATTCTCTCTTCTGCCTCATTTATCCTAGCAGTTAGTGCCCCCATTTTTGACTGCAACTCTTAACAGCCTTTTTGATTTCGACTTGGTTAGATTTTAGTTCTTTTATTTCTGCAGAAAGAATTTCTCTAATAACTTCCATGCTTTTTTCAAGCCCAGCTAGTATCTTTAAAGTCATGATTCTGAACTCTGGGTCCGACATCGTACTAATGTCAGTATTGAGTAGGTCCCTGGCAGACGGTACTACCTCTTGTTCTTTTTGCTGAGGTGATTTTTTTTCTTCTTGTCATTTTGTCCAGAGGAGAACAGATGCATGAGAGAACAGAATGCTAACAGGTTAACAACGTCTCCAGCAAATATACTCTATACAAATCAAAAAAGGCCTGAAACGAGGGGCAAGAAAGGGAAAGAAAGAAGAAAGAGAAAAAAAAGAGAAGGAAATAGAAAAAAAAAAAAACAACAGAATATGATCAAATCTGATCAGGCTAGTGCATAGATCAGTGCCACAGACTAGATTTTGGGTGTATTTTGGTCTTTTAGAAGAAAGTGCCTCCTAAATTTTAAAGGAAGAGAGACTTATATATGTACAAAATAAGGGTTGATACAATGAAGGGATGGAAGATGACTTTAAAAATGAAAATTATAAAAGATTTCATAAAAGGAATTGATAAGAAAAGAAGTTTTTTTTAAAGAAAGAAAATTTAAAAAAAAAGAAGAAAAAAGAAAAAAAAGACAAAAAAAGGGAGAGAATGTGATCAGGGAGGAGACTAGAACAAAGCCATACACTACTGATTTAGGGTATATTTTAATCTGTTAGAAGAAACTGTATCTCAAAATTTTAAAGAGAGAACAACTTATATATATATGCCAAAAATAAGGGTAATGACTATGAAGGGATAAAATATGACTCTAAAAATGAAAAATAAAAAATGTTTTTTTTAAAAAGGGATTGATAAGATGTTGGTTGAAAAAGGGAAAAAGAAAAATTAAAAAAAACAGTTAAAAAAATAACTTTGAAAAACTAATGAATTACGGTAAAAAAGCCATGAATTCTATTTGCAGTATTCCCCTAGCGCTGGAGTTCTTCCCTTCTCCCTGATCGGTAAACTTGGTCTTGGCTTGCTGGCTGTTCATGCTGATCTTCTAGGGGAGGGGTGTGTTGCCGTGGTTCCCAAATGTCTTTGCCGGATTACCCCGCCCTTGTGAGTCTGGGCTAAGCAAGCTGCTCAGGTTTGCTCCCAGGAGCTTTTGTTCCCTGCAAGCTCTCGGTACAGCTTTGGAGGACCAGGGTGAAAATGGTGGCCTCCCAATCTCTGCCCGGAGGAGCTGAGAACTCGGGGCCCCGCTCCTCAGTGCGCCCCTAGAGAAAAGCAGTCACTCCCGTGTCCCCGGTCTCCAGCCACACTCCGTGCTCACCCGGCCTGTGACCGGGCGTTTCTATCTCTGGCACCCGACCCCGTGTGGAGTCTCCAAACCCAGCAGATCCGTGCGGTGTGCTCCCGTGCGGCTCCTCCCGGGGGAGGAAGGGGAGTCTCCCCAGCTCTGCCGCTTGTTGGGTTCCTGCTGGAGGAGTAGTGGCCCGACTGGGCTGTGGATCACAGTTTATGGGAACCCCGAGCTGAGAGCCCATGCCTGGGCTCCGTCTCTGCAGCCAGCTTCCCCACTCCAATACCTGGGAGCTCTGCCACACTCAGGCACCCCCGGTCTTTCTGTGTCCTCGAGGGTCCTGAGTCCACAGTGTCCCACGAGGGTTCGACCCCCCCCTTAGCCACTGGAGCGATGTCCCTCAGCGGAGGCGACTTCTAAAAGGTCCGATTTTGTGCTTCGGGGCTCTATTACTTGCCAGAAGCGGCCGACGGAGGCCCCCTTCCCCGCCCTCTATTTTCTCGAATATCGCCTCGGATTCACTTCTCCGCACATCCTACCTTCCAGTAAGTGGTGGCTTCTCTGTTGAGAGAGTTGTTGCTATTCCTTTCTTCGATCTCTTGTTGAGTTGGTAGGTGTTCAGAATGGTTTGATCCCTATTCAACTGAATTCCTGAGACCAGACGGAATCCAGGTCTCCTACTCCTCTGCCATGTTGCTCCGCCGTGAGGAATTTTTCTTTTATCTAAATTGTCAAATTTATTCACTTGAAGGTTTTAATACTCTCATTTTTTATTAGTTTTCATGGCTGTATTTTCTTCTCATGTTTATAGAATCTGTGATGCAACTCTCTTTTTATTTCTGATATCAGTAATTTATATTTTAAATTTTCTTCCTTGATCAGTCTTCGGGGTATTCCAATAGTATCAATGTTTTCAAGGAACTAACTTTTGGCTTTGATGATTGTTTATCTTACGCATTTGCTTTGAATTATTTTCAAATTAATTTCATTGATTTCTATTCTTCTTTTATTATTTCATCCCTTCTACTTTCTTTAGGTTTTGTTTGCTGTGAGAATATATGTTTTTGAGGCAAGTTTTATATCCTTGTGAAAACATTTGAAATATATATGTATGTATGTGTGTGCATATGTATATGTGTGTGTGTATATATACACACACAATCTTGATGACAGTGAATTTCTTTCACAACATAAAGGTAAAGGTAGGAGATGAAAAAAATGGAATATTTGTTTGAAAGTCATCACTGAGGAGTCCAGGTCCTTCCCCCAAACCACTGGGTGATCTTTCAGGTCTGACCATCGACAATTTTTGTAATTGTAATTACATGTCAGGCTTCATGGAGGAAAGTTGCCCTCCCCATGACAGACTTGGTGCATTGCAGCGTATGAAAGGAGTTCTCCTCAAGGATTCAGGCCCCCTCCTCGGCTATGCTCTTACACATAGCTGCCTTTCTAGCCCATGTGCCTCCAAGTGGAGGCCTCCTTATTTTGGGACTTCCGCAGAGGTGTCCTAATGGTGCTGGAGGGGAAGAATTTAAAGACATTTTCCTCTACTCTGACTCAGTACTTAGTACTTTTCCACTCCTAGCACTTCTACTCCCTTACCTTATCCCCTGGGTCCATAATATTGCAGGAACCTTTTGTTTGCACCTCCTTTGGCAGTGAAATGACCCTGTCTGTGCTGATTCACCTGACCCTCAACTAGTGATTGGTGCCTGGCCATGTTCCATGGGGGAAAATGGAGCAGAGGGAATTGGTTTAGTCTCTTGCTTATACTATTGGAGTAAGTGATTAAGCCTTGATTGTTATTTTCATTTTGGTTTGTTGTCTTAATTGGTTACTGTGACATCTGACGGTTTAGCTCTCTCCAGCTCAGGTCAGGCCCTAAGATCATTTTGAAATTTTTGGGAACTTTTCATAGCAGACAATCTGAGATCATACTTTGCGTGTTGAAAAGTAAGAAGCCGAATAAAGCAGAATTTGGTAGAGATTGACAATATTCATCTTGTTCCTTTGGTGCAGATATTAAATTTCCCCCCAGAGGATTATCCCCCTCCAATCAGAGTATTTCCAGAATCTTTTAGCATTCAGGCAGAGAATTAAGAATTTTCATTAACTTCTCTCTTCCCCTAAGGGATGGAAAAGTAAAAAAAAAAAAAAAAAAAAAAAAAAAACCTGCATATTGATTTGGAGTTTTGCTTTATATGGAAACACATTTTGATTCTCAAACTGCTTAAGATTTAGGTGAAAGAAGTTTGAGGTTACACAGCATTCTGTAGACATCAAGAGAATTATTTGACTGATCTCCTTAATAGCATTTGGGCATTTGCACAGTATTTACATGGTTTAAATGTTTTATGTGGTATAACTGGGCTTGATTTTCAAGATATATCTCTCTAAGTTGGTTGTTAAGAATGTCATGTAAACTTTTCTGCCACCCTTTGGTTCTCACCTTAGTTTTATCATCACAAAATCCAGACTGATAAATAGGTCAGTAAAAAATTATCTGATTTGCGGATTGTTCAGGATTTTACATAGAATCACTATAATTTTTAGATAAAGACTACTGATGGAAAGGAGTGCATCTTTTCTGCCACTCACCTCTGCAGCTTTGCTTCATTGTTCAGACACTCACCTTATGAAACTGTTGTTTCAACCAGTTCTATCCAACTTCACTAAGGGAGTTGCTGGGGAAGTATTAAGGTGAAAAATGGAGGAAACATCAACACTGCTTTTGTTCTCTTTACATAAAGGTTAACAAAGAGTAGCACACCAAGAATGAATAGTCAGCAAGCAAAATTGTGATTGTGACTGGCATTTCTCCCTTCTTTCCTCCAGCATTTAGACGTTCCAAATTGGGTTACCTTTAGCTTTGGAGAAATCTTTATTTTAGAGAGCTAAGAGGAGAAGAAATAGGATTGTTGTTTTGGAAAAAGTTTCAGGTCTCAAGGGAGGCAGATCAGCAGCCCTTCAGGTTCACTTGTGGTCACTTAGACTAGGCTACCGGGATAGAAAAGGAAGATTCTGGGCAGAAACTGTAGAATTTAGGATTCTATGTATGGTTAAGTGGTTCTTTGCTACAGAGTGCAAGTTAATTCCACACGAATTATACTGAGTTATTGAAAGTAATATAGCAGACTCATATGACTACTTTTCCCTGGTAAATATTTAAAAGCTTTTTTTTTTTTTTTTTTAATTTAGGTATAAGACAGTAAGCTATACAGGTGAATTATTATCTATCTATCTATCTACCTATCATCTATCTATCTATCATCTACCTATCTATCTATCTATCTATCTATCAATCATATTATGTCCGGGTATTGAGAAACACAACAAGAAATAATTCAAGGCACAGAACATTTCCAGTACTGCAGAAAGCTTTCTCATAACCTTTTCCAATCGCTATTTTCCCACCCCAAGATTTCCACTATTCAGACTTCTCTCCCCATAGATTATTTCACTATTCCTGACCTTTATGTAATTGGAGTCATAAAAATGTACTCTTGCTGTTTGACTTATTTCACTTACCATTGTGTCTGTGGGATTCATCCAAATTTTCCTCTAGTACATCCTTTTTCCTCCATTATTATAAAAAATTTCAAACATATAGAGACATTGAAAGAGTTGTGCAGTGAGCAACACATACTTAGCATCCAGATTCAACATTGCTGTCACTTTGCTACACCGTCTATCCATCCATTAATCCAGTTTTTGATGCATTTCAAAGTACATGGACAGCATTAATCCCTTCATCCCAGCCCATTTCAGTATGTATGTCTTTCCCTTTGTATATTCTTGATTTCTGAAAAGTTTAGTAGATGACCATGTTAGGAAAATCTGTGTGTATTTCTGAGAGACAAGGTGAAAATAATTGGAACATAGTGCTTGAATTTTGGATTCCCTGTTATAACATTTCATAGTCTGGGCTTCATCCTTTTTGTCTGTGGAATAGGGGTTCAGGGAGGAAGCAGTCTTGACTTGTAGCTTGTGTTTTCTTTTGTGGTTGGGAGAGTAAGGGGGACTCTGTAGATCCCACAGGGAGGCAGTGGGAGAGTTTTAGAATTCAGAAGGGAGGATGAGATGCAACCATGCAGGCAGAAAGGAATGAGATCTGAGTTATACTTTCTGATTTCAGAAAGAAAAAATAAGGGGCTGATTCTTTCATTTAACCCTTTAAATTTGCTCAGGCTAGGTGTGTGTTATTTAGAGGAAACTGCTGAAAATAGATGTTTAGTCAAAGCATAACAAATGTGTATACAGAAAGTTCTTGAGAGTAGAATACTTCCCCCCCCACCCCAATTTTTGCTTTGATGGTAAATAGGCAAGGTGGTAGAAAACGTCTCAGGGGAGGAAAATACCCAATGTATTTCTAAAATGAAGGATGGATTGAAAGGGACTTTTGAGATCATCTAGTCTCAATTCAAATTAGAATGCCTCAGGGAGCTTTTAAAAAACCACCACAGAGATTCAGATCTGATCGATCTAGGTGAGGTCTGGATATTCGTAGTTTAAAGAAGTTGCCCAGGTGATTCTAATGTGCTGCCAATTTGAGAACTTCGGATGCAGTTCAAACTTTTGGTATCTACCTTTTGCTGATACTTTTAAAGTTCAGGTGTAGGAAGACAAAATGACACTTGATGCATATTTCTTGGCTAACCAATGCAGAATTAAGATCAAGCACAAAGTCAAAAATGTTAGTCACAAATTACCACCTGAAGAGGAATCTTTCCACAAATATCTGTGCTTAGAGGAGTTCCTTCTATAAATCGCTTGTTTTCTGATGTCAGCAAACATGACCAATTTGGACTCCTTTTCCACATGAAATGGAATGACCATATATCGACTCCATGAGGGTGGATTAGACAGAATCCAATAATAGCTGGAGAGGTCCATGTTCTCATATTTGTTCAAGCTGCTGTCTGTGGTGATATGCTGATATATTGGCATTAGACAAAAACAACACTCTATGGAGGGGACAGTTGACATATATTTAGGCCCTGCTTTGAGAGCTTTCACTCCACAAAATCTTTTATGCAGTCAGTCACATGGATCATCTCATGGTCCTTGTGAATCTGTTCTGTAAGTAAGGTGATAATTAACAAGCACGTTTTTAAATGTTTGCATTTAAATTCTCAAATCAGTTGCATATGTGTATTATGAACTAGGTTGGCTTGACGTCTATTTATATGAAAAAGATTTGAATTGACCAGCTAATAGAAGCCGAAAGTATGGTGATCTCTCTAGCTCTTTCCTTACTGAACAACAATGTGCGGGAGCAGGAAGTCATGCCATATGAGAAGGATAATAAAAAGGGGATGATTCTGATGAACTCTGTTGCCATGTAGGAGTTAAACTGTTTTTTCCAGAAAACCAAACAAAAATGAATGAAAGGGTACCAGATAGAATGAACCTAATTTTACTTTTTGCAATAATGATAATTAATATTTATTATTCATTATTTATTGAACACTTGTATTTGCCAACATATTCTAAACATTTTATTTGATTTCCTTAAATTCTAAAAATAACTCTATGATAGATATTTTCATCTACTTTCTAGATAAATGGGGAGACTGAGACTTAGAGGGAATATCCTTGGGGTCACACATTGATAGAAATGAGACCCAGACCTCAGTCTGATTCCAGAACTTGAGCTTCTCACCACTGCCTCCCAAGGAAATACCTTCCACCATATTTTGTTAGCTGTCTCTCTCTTCTGTTGGAGGAGCTTGTACCATGGAAACTTTAAGAACTCTTCCAACTGTAAGATCCAAAGCTGAAATGGATCTAGAAATGGACCCTGGTAGGTCAACTTAAGAGTAGAGCATCATGTGGTAGAAAGAGTATGGATTTTAGAGTCAGAAGATTCAGCTTAATTCCCAGCTTTATTCCCTCCTGGCAGTCTAGTCTTGGATAACTTATTACCTTTTCGGGTTTCTCTCTTTTCATTTATGAAATAGAGATAAAAATTTCTACCTTTCATTATCATAGGTGTTAATAATAATTCTTATGAAGTACAATTCAACAAATAGTGTCATCATTAATTTTCCTAATTTTGGACATGTCTGGTCAGGGATGACCGTCTCAGGTCTGATTTTTGTGATTTGGTGGAGGGAGAATAAAGAAGAAAGAATGTGACTTTTCATTAGCTGTTGCTAAACTAAGCCATGAATGAAATTTTACTAGGTTTTCATAACCCCAAGTGAATAGGAATAGTTGTTTTGGATTGGGAAAGCTGATTAATAAAAAAAATCAATCTAATCACTTTGAAAGTTGCCCTTACTTTTCTCAAGGAGAGTAAGCATACTACACATTATCTGTAACTAGAGGTCTTGCCTTCTCAGAAAGGGAGCCCATTAACCTGCAGATGTCATGTTTAAAATTTAGTCAGGACGCTTGTTCATAAATGCACACCATTTTGGCCACTTCAGGAGAAATAAAAATCTAATGTGTCCCTTAGGTTAGTTTCTAATCATCTGTTAACTTAAAAAAAAAAATCTATGTATAGACAGGGGCCAGACCTCTTGCTTTGTAGGTGCAAATGAGGAGCTTCCTAATGATCTCAGGGAAAGGAGGCTATTTATAGTGTATAAGCTGTAAATGCAGTATATGCAGTATTTTTTTTTTTACCCTTTAAAGTGAATTTTCAGTAAGAAGTTTGGATAAATTAGATAATTTTTCTTCATGCCATATGGCTATATAAAATAACAGAATTGCTAGTACTTCTGCCAAAGGTGATGTATTTCTTTCAAAGGAATCTTTTTTGGTCCCCATTGAGTATTCCTGATTCTTGGGGGAAAAGCAATGGAAAAGCCTTAAATAAAAGAAAACAATTTTATTGGGGTTTCAAAAAGAGACAAGGGGACAAGAGAAGCAGAAAGAAAAAGAGTTGAAAAAATGGAGGGAATATGTCTGGCTTGGGGCTGGGAATATGTACGACTGTTGCGTTCCATCATGAGTGAGCATTTTAGTCTGGGGAACTATTATCCTTATAACTGAAGTAATCAAGTTTATTTCTGTGGGAGGAGGAACTACATTCCTTCAGACCTGTAGTTAAGGCCCTAGCATTCAAGTTCACACCACTGATGAATTCATAATCTGTTAAAGACAAAACCTAAAGTCAACCCCAAAGCTGGCCCTGAGTGCCTTTCCAGTGGTTGCTCCATCTTCTTCTCTTTCACCTAGGCATTCATTGGTGCTCTTTTTTTCTTGCTTTATAATGCCTACACAATATAGCTTTCATCACCTGAATATATTTCATAATCTGTCCACTTCTCACCGTTGTCACTGCTACTGCTCTAGACGTCATATGTTGCCCGGGTTACTGTAATTGCATCCTCTCAGGTCCTACTGAGCTGCGTGAGTCCTTCTCCAAGTATTTCCTCTCACTTGCAACTGGAGTAATCCCTTCAAAGCACAAATCGAATTCATACCCCCCTTTGCTAAGAAAGCTCTACCTGGCTCCATTGCTTTTAGGATAAAGACTATGGCCTATGGACTAGGGCCTAAAGAATATGTTATCTCCTTGTCTCATTGCCTCTTTAGCTTCATCTCCTACCATGCTCCCCTTCACTCTTACTCTCTGGCCTTTTTTGAGGCTCTCTTAAGCATCCTTGTCCTAGGGCATTTGCATATGCTCTTCTCTCTTCCTGGAATTCTCTTCTTTCTCTTCTCTTTACCTATTTAATTCCTGCTAATGGTTCTTAACTCTGCTCAAGATTCTCTGCCTCAGAGAAACCTTTCGTAGCAACTGTCCCTACCAGCTCACATAACCTGCTTAAATGTTTTCCTAGCACTGGGTAGCTTTCCTTCATTTCACATTACTGGTGCAATATTACATTTTTAGAGTGAATAATGCCTACCTCCACACTAGGTTTTAAGATCCATGAGGGGGACTTTGTTCTTGCATACTATTGTATTTCTAGCACCTTACACAGTGCCTGGCACAAAGCAGTTCCTCAAATATTACTTGAATGAAAGCTGTCCTATCTTGGTATCATACTCTATTTCCAGGAATTATGACTGAACCATCAACTTGTAGTGTGCGCTCTGTAATCAAGTTTGCTTTTAGTCTCTGTGCTTAAATCCTTGTCTTTGCTCTCTGCCCAGTATCCCCAGTCCATTCTTTCTTTTCCATCTGGTCATTGCAGAGTCTTGAATCTTGCGTCTTGAAACCCAGTTCCTATGTTTGCCCACTGTCTTCTCTATATTCAAAGGGTTAGCGGTTAATATTTTCTCCATTGAATTCCATATGGTCTATCTAGCTCCCAAGTTCCCACAGCCTTTGTTGTGACATTTATTCCCTTTTTTTAAACAACTCTTTAAAACTATGATTAAATATGTGTAAATAACTTTCATTCACTGTTCAATTAAAAAAATCATTTGTAACTTTACTAGTCAAGTATAAAAACTGTGACTCAAACTGAGTCAAAACATAGAAGAATACAGGCATGATATGTGGGCTGAGTGATGATACTAACATCCAGGGTTCTTAGTGTCTGTTTCCTGCCATCCTCAGTGTTTTTGCACACTGAGCCTGTATCCCTTGTACTTGCAAAATGGCCACCAGTGTCAGTCAGAGCCATATATTTCCTGGTTCATGTCTTTTCCCCCTTAAGCATAGACTGCAAGACTTTTTCTTCAGTCTGATTGTACCAACTTCTGTTACATTCCCACCCCAGACCAGTAATAGTTGTCAGAGGCATACAATGCACTGATTGGCTTAAAAATTAATCCTCTGTAGTTACCCAAAGTTAGCGTTCTGTTAGGGTGGAAGAAGGAGGGAGTGGCTGTTGGGTGGGTAATGAGCAGTGTCTACTACAATTAACTACTTTGGGCAAAAGACTGGGCATGACACCAAGCAGAACAGACAAACAGAACTCCTGTGAGTTTGGGGAGACAGACAAGTAAGTAAGTACAGTAAAAAGTCGTGATTGTCAAATAAAAGTATAAACCAGCACTGAATGGTACAGGTAATTTTCCCAAACCACACTGAGTTGGGGAGAAATTTAGCTCTAGCAACATCATTCCCTTGCATTCTACATGATGAGGCCCCACTGTCTAAACCTTGAGGGCTGTCCCACATGGAAGCTCCCCTGTTCCCTAACTCTTCCTCCACTTTTTCAGATTCTCTTTAACTTGTTCCCTGTAGGTGTCCTAAGTGCCCTTCTGTTCTCCTGGGTATACCTTGGGATATTCCATGCTTCCCACCCGCCCCCCGCCCCCATCCTGTCAAATATTTGAATCTCAGTCCACTTCTTCTCTCCTTGTGTTTTGCTGATTTCACTGCCTCCAATGTCTAATGAATGACAGGACATTATCCTCTGCTCAGCTCTATTGGCCTTGCAGAGTGAAGAGGGTGAGAGAGGGTACATCATAGGGGTGGGGAGAGAAACCACAGGGGGAGTTTTACTCTGTTTGGCAACTGGCTTTCTCCCTGAGTCTGAAATTGGTGCCTCTCTATCAGAGAATTGATTTTTTTCTTCCACATTAAATGAGGAATTAATATTTTAATGTTAATTAATTACTAATATTTTAAATATTAATTAAAATATTTAAAACATTTCTTCCTAATATTTCTCAGGAGTGACTTAGCTTTATTATGCTAAGGCAGCATCTTCTTCTCTGGCTTATTTTCTAAAGCAGCCTTACATATAAGCTCTTAAATGAATGGGATCATTCCTAAATTACTTCTGTTGAATCTCTAGGTTTAGTCCATGACCAGTGAGGGGAAGGATAGGAGTGGGAACTAGAAAGAATGACCTGTGGTGATAACAGAAATTTTCCAGGAAGGAGGTGGCATTTGAACTGAGCTTCTAAGAATGAGATGTATGGTTAATAAGAATAGAGGTGAGGATGGGGAGTTCTGGGGCTGAGGGACCAGTTGGATATAAAGCATGGAGGCATTCCATTTTATATCCTGTGCATGAAAAGTTATCCTTGAAAAACTGAAATTGTATTTAGACAGTTTGGTAATTGTATCCTTAAATCTTCCTTTTTAATCCTATACAAAATACTTCCTTGTGAACATAGTTTTAACTGAGTCTAGTAGGGCAGTGTTCCCCCAGTCTTATTTTATTCCTTGACTTGATTCTGTAGATAGGAATGACAAATGAAATTGGGTTTAATTACATGAATCCCAGTTTAAGAATAAAGGTGGGTGATGGCATCATATTGTGAATCAAAATCATAGCGTGGAGATAGGGCTTTGTGGGCGGGAGTACAAAGTAATTTTTCCTGAGCAGAATTATGGCTAATAAAAGATATTTGATTTTAGTTATGTCTTAATTCTTCATATGCCAAATTAACGTTCCAGGCTAAGAAATTAATTTCATATCCTGATGATTTCCCCAAAGTATCAATCATTATATGGTAATTCTCTTAAAGTCTGGGAATATAAAACTACAAGTCATCCAAATACTACATATTAAAATCTGATTGTGCTTCTTTACTGTCTTTTATTGCTTCTCATCCTTCTCTCCTGCCTATAAATACTATACTGCTAAATGAAATGAAAAGAGCTAATAGACACCTTGCTTTTCCATTTCAATGAAAGATCAATTAAAATACCTATGGAAAATTTGTTACAATCCTTGGTTAGGTTTAAGGATGGTTGAAAATGGTGTTCTTTTGGCCTGCCTTTTCATGATAATAAAACATTGGAAAGAAATGCACCTAAAATAAAAGAGGACACTGCCTTAGCTCAGAATAGTCTCTTGGTTCCACACTTTGTGCCTGAAGCATCTAGTTGGAGGAGATGCTTGAAATAATGTGAAGCCTGTAGGTGGTTGTAGTCAAAGACTGTCAAGTATGGCCTTAATGTTCTCTGACATCTTCAAAGGAAATTTCGTCAAATTATGACAGGGGTCCCTTGAACTTCTAGCTTAAATCTTGTAAAAATAAGTTTTTATCCTAGCTTTATTGCCAATTACATTAAATGTCTGATCCATCAAATATTAAATCTGAAAGGGATCTCAGACATCATTTAGTCTTTTTTGTTTTACTCATGGGACAGGCTTAGAGAGTTGGAAGTGAATTCTGATTGCGTTTTGAGGAATGGATTTAAAAGTTAGGAAAGAAAATTATTTTAAGTTACTTTTGGTGTGAAACACAGTTCTCCTCCAGAGAAGCTTAGATTTGATGTCAAAAGAGCAATAAGTAGACTTACAGACTAAGGAAGTCTAAAGGAACATCACTAAAGCTAGTAAAAGTTAAATTTCAACTTAGGACATGGCTTTAGAAGTGTCAGGTTGGGTAATGGCTTATCCAAACATGGATGGCTCCATGGGGTAGCTGGGAGAAAATGGCCAATCATAGTAAATGGGACAAGGGTAAATTTTTTTTTAAAGGTTTTATTTATTTATTTGACAGAGAGAGACACAGCCAGAGAGGGAACACAAGCAGGGGGAGTAGGAGAGGGAAAAGCAGGCTTCCCGTGGAGCAGGGAGCCTGATTCAGGGCTTGATCCCAGGACCCCGGGATCATGACCGGAGTCGAAGGCAAGACGCTTAACGACTGAGCCACCCAGGCGCCCCAAGGGTAAATGTTTCAGAAATATTTTTTTTTCCCTATGAGTATGCTCCAATACTGAAATTCAAGAATGGTCAACTTTTAAAAAAGATGGCCATATTCAGGCGTGATTTATTTAATGATACTGGTTTGTTTCCTTCAAATTTCAGATCATGAAATTATTTTCACCATGACTGCCCTAATGTATTGGAAATATTTTCTCAGGGAAATTTTTTGGCCTCAACATGAAATGCTAAACAAAATAAAACTCTATACATAAAATATTTGATTGCCTTTTGGAAACTTATGTAGAACTAAAATCATGTGAAATGTTAATGACTTTGAGTCTCAAAATGCAAATATCCTGTTAGAAATTCTACTTTCAAGGGATTGAAGTTATTTGAGGGAAATCCTCCCTCAAATGACCCTGGCCTGGAAAGGCAGTCATTAGTGACTGAACAGTATAAAGGAATGTTGCTGCATAACAAATACAAGTGTAGTGATTTAAAACACTATCTCTCCCTTATCTCACAGTTCTGTAGCTAGAAGTGGGATGAGTTTCCCTACTCAGGGTCTCACAAGGCCAAGATCAAAGTGTTGGCTATGCTGGGCTCTTATCTGGAGGCTCTGGGGAAGAATTTGCTTCTAATTTAATTCAGGTTGTTGGCAGTATTCAGTTCCTGTAGGTGTGAGGTCCTTGCTGGCTGTTAGCCGTGGGCCACTCCCTGTTCTTAGAGGCCATTTTCATTCTTTCTCACATGGTCCTCTCTATCTCCAAAGCTACAAGGGTATATCAAGTCTTTCTCACACTTGAACTCTTTCTAATTTCACCTGTCATCATCTGGAGAAAACTGTCCACTTTTAAAGGACTCATGTGACTAGATTGGGTCCACCAGGTTAATTTCCCTTTTGCTTTATAAGGTAACATAATCATGAGTGATATCTTAACTATATTCATGGGTTCCACCCATGTTCAAAGGAGGGGAAGTGACACAACAATGTGGGTCATTGGAAGCCATTCTTAGAGCTCTGTCCACTCCAAGGGATAAGCTTCAATCTCTGTAACCCAAATAAATATTTTCCTTTAAAATCCCAAGGCATGAGCTAAGACTTGGATAAATATTAGTTTCTGTATTGTTCTTTAGCTAAGGCATTTTTAGTAGATCCAGCTTAAAAGAGTTTTAAGCTGGGATACCTGGGTGGCTCAGTCCTTAGTTAAGTGTCTGCCTTCAGCTCAGGTCATGATCCCAGGGTCCTGGGATCGAGTCCTGCATCGGGATCCTTGCTCAGTGGGGAGACTGCTTCTCCCTCTGCCTGCCGCTCCCCCTGCTTGTGCTCTCTTTCTCTCTGACAAATAAATAAATAAAATATTAAAAAAAAATAAAAGAGTTTGAAGCTTTTAAATTTTGGGCCCAATTTAATATTTAGTTTAATATGTATTGCTTTCTGATTATGAGTAGCCTATAATCATATGTAATATATACACATAGATACATAATACATAAAGAACATAAAGGACTACTGTTAATGTTTTTTGTATTTTAATTTTTCTGTACACATGTATGTATCGTATATTTAATTTTCAGTCATTTTGTGATCATACTATCTGTATTTTTATATCATAACCATTCCTCATACCATTTAGCCCTTTTCATAGACATACTACTTACTAATAGTTGCATAATAAATGCTGCATATTAATCTGCTTTATTTGTCCTTTTCTTGATCTAGAGCAATACTCACTTTCCATAATGAAAAATGGAAAATATCCACTATATTTTAATAATTCATGCTCCTAAATTATTATTTATTCAACAGTGAATTTTTGCATAGTAAGTTTTCTTTGAGTCAATGCATACAACTTTTGTCAATCATACATATATACAGAAGATGGAAAATTCCCTAGTAAAGATTTAAACTTTTTCCTTTCATATTTAAAAATTTTTTTTCTTTAGAATGTTGTGGTTAGAAATTTAGCCAATCTTTGATCTGTCCTTGAATGAAACAGATTCATCCAATAATAGCACATTGAAATATGTAGTTTAAAGTAATCTCTACTTTTATTACAAAGAGAAAAGTAATAGAGTCTCTAGAATCAAAATTAATTGCTCTATATCAAGTTGCCATTTAAAGCAAATTTATCTTTTTATTTATTATGAGTGTATTACCTATTATTTGAAAATTTCAGGTATATTTCAGTTTCTGTATTGTGGAATTTCTGTTGTCAAGCTGACTGTTGTTTGGTATTTGTTGGATCTTAACTTTATTAACCTTGAATGACTGTATTTTGTTGAAAGACTTACTCCTTATAATATCCATGGGCTTTAATTTTTTTAACATGGATTTTTTATGCCCCACATTTAATTTTGAAAATACTGTAATAATATGCTTAATGTTATTATTTTATCAAACTCTTAGTGTTCTAAATTTGGTAGTTTACACATTGTGAGTCCTATAGTTGATTCAGAGAATTTTGCAGAATCATAATTTTGATTGGGCTGCCTATTCTTATGAATTAACTTCAGATTCTACTTGCTCTGATCTTAAACTACATAAATCAGTAGATTAAGGGAACAAAGTTATCCAATCCACAATGACCTCGCTTCCCAGTACAGATTTCCAATGAAGAAAGAGATGCTGTGTTTCTTTTATATCTATCTCCTAATTGCTTTTAGCTTCTGCAAAGGTTCTGTTTTGTCCAGGTGGTTATTTTGAAGCATACTGTGCTTTCAGAATCTCTTGAAATATTTACAGATGATATATCTGCAGCCAAAACATTCAATAAACAGCACCTGCAGAACTTAGACTTCTTCTAAATTTGGGAGTCAGAACTGAAGACTGGTGGTTTGGCTAGGTCTAGAGAATATGACTTTTGGAAGAGAATTTCAGAAATTTGACATAACAGCTTGAATCATATTTACAACCTCCTTGCTGGATTTCTTTTTAGCAAGCATATTTTGTCATTTTATTATAGTTACAATTTTTTTAAACTTAACATGTCAGGTTACCAATCTTTTTGGTAATTAAGAGATTTTTGTAAATGTTACAAATTTGTAGAACTCTACCTTGAAGTTACCGGGGGCTGAAAGTAAGGTTACCTTGTATTTATTACCTAGCAGGGTCTGTCTTTGTCTCTGCTCTCATCATCCATCCAGCAGTGTGCTGGTAAATGTTCAACAACTGGCTCACCAAAAATAAAAAAATAAAAGCCCTGATTTGTAGCATTTGCTGATTTCCATGTAAATACTTCCTCTATGGCCAATTTGAAGGTACCAAAGATTTAACTGCCAGCTTGCAAAATTTCTGAAAATTTAATAATCAGATGATGAACTGGTATAACAAGCTAATATAATCATAAACTAGTGTAAGTTTGCTATGGTACACCACTGCCTGAATCTCTATTACCTCCTGACATGCAAAGACTTTCATTTTTATTTGTCTATATGTTGTTTTTTTTTCCATATTTTTTTGGTGTTAGATTCGTAGAAAAGCTGACACTTTAAGAAGATTTTCACTCTTCTCATTTTCATGCAACAGCATTGCCAATAGCAACTCTGCAAAGATGTTAGAATGGTTCCTTTGCATTGAGAGTAAGGAATCCTATTTATAGGGGGAAAATAAAATTCATTATTCATTCGCCACTCCCCACCCCTGAAGAAGTAAAGAAATGTGTGTGTGAGAGAGAGGAAAGGGAAGAGGAATTTTAAAGTAAAGATAAAAATTTGTCTAATGCTATTTTTTTCTCTTTATAGCATTTATATGAATGAAGTGAACCCTTTCCTTGAAGAGTAGTTTCTCAAAAAAGTGTGCTGGAGGAATGAGAAGGCTGCTTGCTTAGCCTGGAGATGGAGAGTCAGCTTAGGCTCTTCCAGCAGTTATAAGGAGCTTTCTGGGGATGTTTTACTGAGAGGTCTTAAGACAGTGAAGCAGAATATGAGAAGGGAAATGTGAAAAATGGCATTATTTTCCCTTGCTCACCACTCGGAGTTTTGGGGCTTTTGTCCTCAACTGCAGTTCATTAGACCACGTCAGCAGAAGAGGTGGTATATTTTGAGACTTTTGGTCAATATTGCTTAGGTCAACTAGCAAGAGAGAATGAAAACTACCCAAGTTTCCATTCTCTTGGCTTTACCAACATGTTATTTATTTACTAGTATTTGGGTGACTGCCATTTAATTCACCTGGGCTCCCAGACACACTTGATTATATTGCAAGGACCTCTTTAGGAACATTAAGGGGTCTCAGTGATTATTGAAGCCACCACCACCATTTAGAACAGTGAAAATACAAGCCCCTTTATATTCTCTTAGATAAAAAAAAGTTTTTCTTGGAGTACACATAACTCTGGTGCTTGCTTAAGTTGTGCTTTCACTATGATTATCTCATTTCTTTTGACCAGCTAAAATTCAAAGTGGATTTTTTGAGTGTATTTAGTATAATTGAGGAAACTTGAAGTCATTCTGGCATGAACAATTTTAGAGATTTTGTTTCCTTATTTCCAGAAACAGTTGCATATACCATTAGAATTGGATTGATTCTTGGTAATTGAAATACTCTTTGTTAATTTCTCTATTCTTTAGGCATGATTATAGAGGAGTCATCCATTCAAGGCAAGGCAAAGGTATTCTAATTAAATGTGGGGGAATAATTAGGTTGAATTGTGATTGAGTTAGTTAATGTTGGAAACAGATGGAGTTTGAATAGAAACCAAATTAAATCATATGGGAGATTGAAGCTGTCAATATGTATGTGATATTCTTAAACTTAGAATAAATTTCACATATTTAAAACTCATAATAATGGATAGCCACTTTTTAACAGCTTTATTATGGTATAATTGACATGCAAAAAAGTACACATATTTGAAGTGTAAAACATGTGATACAGCCCATTGCCTCCCCTTCTGTCCTCAGGCAACCACTGAGGTTCAAATATTCTCAAATTTTATATAATTTAATCATATTGTATTTAGTCTTTTTGCCTGCATTCCTTTACTCAGCATAGTAATTTTGAAACTTACTCATTTTGTGTGTGTGTGTGTGTGTGTATGTGTGTATCATAGTTCACTTTTTATTGCTAAGTGATACTTGATTGTATGGATATGCTGGTTTGTTTATCCATCACTTGTGGATGGACATTTGGATTCTCTCCATATTTGGCGGTTACAAAGGTGACTGGTATGAAATTTTGTAGACAGTTTTAGGAATAGAATGGTTAGGTCATATGATAGTATATGTTAAACTGGTAACAGCTGTTTTTCAAAGTGGCTATACTATTTTTACCTCCCCACAGAGTGTAGGAGTTCCCATTGTTCCACATCCTTACTAACACTTGGTATGGTAAATCTTTAATTTTAGCCATTTAAAGAGATGTGTAATAGTACCTCACTGTGGTTTTAATTTGCATTTTCTTAAGAACTATTGACATTGAACATCTTTTTTTAAAAAAAAGATTTATTTATTTATTTGAGAGAGAGAGAGAGAATGTGAGTGGGGGGAGGGACAGAAAGAGAGGGAGAGAATCTTAAGCAGGCTCCATGCCCAGCACAGGGCTCAATCTCACAACCCTGAGATCATGACCTGAGCTGAAACCAAGAGTTGGACACTCAACTGACTGAGCTACCCAGGTGCCCCAACGTAGAGCATCTTTTTGTATGCTTATTTGCCATCCTTATATCTTCTTTGATAAGGTGTCTATTAAAGTATTTTGCCCTCCCTTTTTAGTTTTGGATGCTTATTTTCTTATTATTGAGTTTTGAGAGTTTTTTTTATATATTCTGGATAGAATTCCTAGATATGTGATTTGCAAATATTTTCTTCCAGTTTGTGGCTTTTGTTTTCATTCTTTCAACAGTGTCTTTCAGAGCAGAAATCCCTAATTTTGCAAAAGCTTTTTATCTTGATGAAGTCCCAGTAGTTCATTTTTTGCTTCTGTTTCTCTTGCCTTTGGAGACGTGTCTAGCAAGAAGTTGCTGAGGCCAAGGTCTAGGATTTTGATGGATTCCTTTCTCACACTTAGGTCTTTCATCCATCTTGAGTTTATTTTTGTGTATGGTGGGAAACAGTCAGCAAACTAAAAGGCAACCTATCAAATGGGAGAAGATATTTGCAAATGTCTTATCAGATAAAGGGCTAGTACTCAAAATCTATAAAGAACTTATCACACTCAACACCCAAAAAACAAAAAATCCAGTCAAGAAATGGGCAGAAGACATAAACAGACATTTCTCCAAAGAAGACATACAAATGGACAACAGACACATGAAAAAATGCTCAGTATCACTCAGCATCAGGGAAATACAAATCAAAACCATGATAGATACCACATCACACTGGTCACAATGGCTAAAATTAACAAGTCAGGAAGCAACATATGATTTCACTCATATGTGGAATTTAAGAAACAAAACAGATGCATATAGAGGAAAGGAAGGAAAAATAAAATAAAATGAAAATGGAGAGAGAGGCAACCATAAGAGATGCTTAACTCTAGGAAACAAACTGAGGGCTGCTGGAGGGGAGGTGGATGGGGGGGATGGGATAATTGCGTGATGGGTATTAAGGAGGGTACTTGATGTACTGAGCACTGAGTGTTATATGCAACTAATGAATCACTAAATTCTACCCTGAAACTAATAATAAAGTATATATTGACTGAATTGAATTTAAATAAAGAATTAAAAAAAAATCCCTTATTTTGAAGAAGGTAATATATCAATTTTTTCTTTATGGACCTTGATTTTGGTGAAATATACAATAAATCTTAGCCTAAAAACGTGTTGGGATTTTGACTGGAATTGTGTTGAATATTTAGGACAATTTGGGGAGAATTGATATCTTAAAAGTATTAACTTTTTAGACCCATGATTATGGTATTTATTCAGGTCTTTAAAAATTTTACTCAGCAATGTTTTATAGTTTTCAGTGAACAGGTCTTAGAAATCTTCTGTCAGATTTACCCCTAAGTATTTAACAATTTTGAAGTTATTATAAGTAGTAGTTAAAAGAGCAAAATAAATAATTTCTGGTTGTTCATTACTAGTATATGAAGATACAGTGGTTTTCTGTATGTTATCTTCTGTAACCTTGCTAAACACATTGATTAGATCTAGTTTTTTTTTTTTGTAGCTGCTGTTGAATTGTCTATATAAATGAATTTTTGTGAATAAAGAGAACTTTACTATTTCCTTTCCAATCTAGATGCCTTTTACTTCATCTTATTGTCTGATTGTACTGGCTAAAACCTTCTGTTCAGTGTCCAAGAGAGAGCAATCATCCTTGCATTGTCCCTGATTTTATATGGAAAGCTTGAAATGTCTTTCACCTAGTCTTCAGAGAATTTTTAATCAGGAATGGATGTTGATTTTGTCAAAGGTTTTTTATGCATCTATGAGATAATCATACAGTTTTTCTTTTTTCATCTATTAATATGGTGAGTTATATTGATTGATTTTGAAAGATTAAACCAGCTTTGCCTTCTGGAAATAAATCATGAGTCATGAGGCTGAGTCATGATATATTATCCATTTTATATATTGTTGGATTCAATTTGCTCAAATTTTAATAACTTTTGTAGCTATGTTCATAAAACTTATTGGTAGGTAGTTTTACTTTCTTGTAATGTCTTTGTCTGGCTGTTCTATGAGAATAAGGCTGGCATTAAAGAATGAGTTGGGAAGTATTCCTTGGCCTTCAAGTTTCTGGAAGAGTTTGTAGATTTGCTAACATTTGTTTCTTAAATACTAGTTAGAATTCTAGAGTATTTATGGGGCTAGAGTATTTATTTATTTATGGAAAGATTTTTAATTAAAACTTCAGTTGCTTTGGGGTGACTGGGAGCTCAGTTGGTTAAGTGTCAGACTCTTGATTTCAGCTCAGGTCTTGATCTCAGGGTTGCGAGTTTCACAGGGTCTATGCCTAGTGTGGAGCCTCCTTAAAAAAAAAAAATTCAATTCCTTTAATGGATAGGGCTATTCAGTTTATTTATTTTTGATGAGATTTTGTAGTCTGTGTCTTAAAAGAATTTGTATATTTTATGTTGACAAATTTATAGGCACAAAGTTGTCAAATTTATAGGCATAAAGTTGTGCATTTTATTTCCTTATGCTTTTAATTAACTGTGGAATCTATAGTAATGTCATTGCTCTCATTCCTAATATTGGTCTTTTGTTTCTTTTCTTTTTTTTCCCTCCTATCAGCCTGAGTTTTATCAATTTTATTGATCTCTAAAAACCAGCTTGTAGTTTCATTGATTTTTCTCTGTTATTTGTGTGTGTGTGTGTGTGTGTGTGTGTGTGTGTGTGTGTTGTATTTCATTGATTTTCACTCTGATCATTCTTGTCTCCTTCTTTGGTTTTAATTTTCTCTTATTTTTCTAGCTTCTTAAGCTGAGGTAACTGACTTTATACCTTTATTTTCTAACACAGTAATTTAGTGTTATGAATTTCCTTCCAAGTACTACTGTAGTTGAATTCCACAAACTTTGATGTTTTCCTTTTCATTTACTTTGAAATAGTTTATAATACAACTTTTCAGTGTTTTTTATTCTATTCTCTATTCCCCTCTTTCCTATTTGTGTTTAATTTCCACATGTTTGGAGATTTTCCAGATATCTTTCTGTTCTTGATTTCTAATTTAGTCCATTTTGGAATACTGGAATTACAAAGTGATTTACCCATCACAATTACAATATTAGAGTGTTCTGAATTTAACTCTATATTTACCTTTACCACTGAGTTTTATACTTTCATACATTTTTATGTTACTAATTACCATTCTTTCATTTCAGTTTGAAGAATTTCCTTTAACATTTCTTGTAAGGCAAATCTAGTGGGGTTGAACTCCTTTAGCTTTAGTTTATTTTGGAAACTCTCCCTTTCAATTTTGAAGGACAACTTTGCTGTGTAAAGTATTAGTTTTTTTCTTTCTGCACTTGGAATATATTATTCTACTTCCTTCTGGCCTGATGAAAAGTCTGTTGATTTCCTCATGAGTTTTCCCTTTTACATAATAAGTTGCTTTTCTCTTACAAATTTTAAGATTCTCTGTCTTTCACTTTTGACAGTTTATTTATGTTTCTCAGTTGGATCTCTTTAATGCATCTCTTTTGGTACTTTTTGGGCTTCCTGGATCTGAATGTCTTCTTTTCCCTGGTTAGGAAGGTTTTTATCTCTTATTTCTTTGCCTAAGTTTTCTGTCCCTTTCTCTAACTCCTCTGGGACCTCTGTAATGCATATATTGGTGCACTCTTGATGTCCCACTAAGTCCATTAAGCTATCTTTTACTCTTTTCATTCTTTTTTTTCTTCTTTGTCTTATGATTGGATGAATTCCTCTGCCCTGACATTAAGTTTCTCGTCCTTTCTTCCACTTGATCTAGTCAAGTTTCTCGTCCTTTCTTCCACTTGATCTAGTCTGTTGTTGAAACCCTCTATTTTTTTTCAGTTCAGTTATTATATTCTTTAGTTCTATGATTTCTGTTTGGTACTTTTAAAATTATTCTATTTCACTTATTCTATTCTATTTCTTTGTTAAAATTTTCAATTTGTTCATGCATTACTCTCCAGGACTCAGTGAGGATCTTTATGACAGATAAATCACTTATCTCTGTTTCATTAAGATCAGTTTCTGAAGTCATATCTTGTTCTTTTGTTTGGAATATATGCCCTTGTTTCTTCTTTTTCTTTTACTCTCCATGTTGGTTTCTGTGCATTAGATAAAACAGCCACCTCTCCTAGTCTTGACAGACTGACCTCATGTAGGAGATGGACCTTGTCAATCAGCCTGGATTGAGCTCCTGGTTGCCTCTCACTCCTTTGTGACTTTCTCAGCTGCTCTCTTTGTTCTTATTTGCTTCCAGTAGTTTAAGGTATGCCAAGACCTGTTAGTGTCCCAAAGGTATGGGAAATGCCCATGTGCATCTTCAGGCCCCCAGAAGACAACTAATTACCTGCCCCTTCAGCTCCCTGATGCAGGCTAATTGGAAGACCTTTAGACAACAGCTGGGAAAGTCAGGACATTAGATATGCCATCTAGCTTTTATCAGGGGGAAACCGGGAACTGGATATTTTTATCTACTCACTCTGTGCTGAGCCAAAGGGAAGAGTCACTGGGAGAGCTTGTGTTCCCATATAGAACAAGCTCTTTGTGTGATCCCAGGCATCTTGTGAATGCTGAGCCCCATCAGTTCCTGGAGATAGGTGGTTTGGATGGCAGCTGTAACAATTGGTGCACTAGAAATGTGAAGAAACTCCTTCCAGGGAGAAGCTGGAGACTTGGTTTTCACTCTTTGAGTGAGCTGGTGGAGACAGGGGGGATGTGCCCATCAGCTCTTTCAGGTTCCCAGAAGGATCATGGTCAGTTCCCTTATGCAGGCTGATTTAACATTGTAACCCTAGGCAGCAATGGGAAAGTTTGCAGTCAGATCTCTTCCAGGGAGAAACTGGGAGAGAGCATTTTTGCCTGCTCCCTTGGCACTGTGCCTGGGAGGTGGGGATAGTTGTAGGAAGTGCCTCTGTGCCCATTGAAGAACTGCTTGTTTTATTTAGTATGGTTCTGTGGGACTTGTGAATGCTGAGCTTTGTTGGCTATCAGAGCTAGGTGATTTGAGGGCCCATCCCTTGGGTTGCAGCTGTAAAGTTTAGGGGGCTAGATGTGTGGAAGCCCCTTGCAGGGAGATATTGTGACTTGGTTTTATTTTTGGAGCAAGCCAGATGGAGAAGTGTCCGTTGGCTCTTTTGGGCTCTGCAAAGGATCACAGTCAGCACTTAGATGCTCCTAATTGGAAGCCAGACCCCCAACAGTAGCTCATAAGGAATGTCGTCAGCCCCCTTGGGAAAAACTGGGAGAAGGGCATTTTTGTTGGTTCCTCTCCTCTGAGCCTGTGGGTGATAGCCAAGGAACGTGCCTGTGTGTCCTTTTAACAACTGCTACTTTGTTTGCTATAGTCCTGTGAGACTCATGAATGCAAACTCTATTGGTGTTCAGAGCTAGATGACTTGGGGGCCTGTTTCTTGGGTGGCAGTCTTAAAAGTTGGGGTGCTATATGGGTGGCCCAAACCCTTCACTCTTCAGAACTGGGGAATTGGGGATTCTTTCCCAATTGTAACGTGCTGTGCCAGGGATGGGATTTATGGGAAGAGTTTGTCTCAGGCTTTACTACCTATTTCTATGTGAGTATTTTCTCAGTTACCCATTGTGTAGGAGTCAGTCAATTAATTGTTTCTGAATTTCTCTCAGAGGGAATTGCTCCATATGTAGCCATATATTCAGTGCATCTGTAGGAGGAGAGAAATTTGAGAGCCTCCTATGTTTCCATCTTGGTGATAGTCTAAAATACTTTCTTAATTTCTGGTTCCACAAGATTCTCCTAACCCTTGGAGAACACTATGTGAACATGAAACCAGAGATTGGAGTGATGCCTCAACAAGCCAAGGAATGCCAGAGATCTATTGCAAACCACCAGAAGCTAAGACAGGCATGGAACAGATTTTCCCTTACAGTCTTGGGAAAAAACCCAACCCTGCTGACACCTTGATCTTGGTTTTCCAGCCTCCAGAACTGTGAGGCAATAAACTCCTCTTGTTTAAGCCAATGGGTCTGTGGTACTTTATTATGGCAGAACTAACAAACTGATAAAGAACCCAACATCAGGGTAATAGGTGTGGTTGTTGCTACTCAGGTGTCCTTGCTCCTAAGCCCTCTAAGTGTACAGGTGAGGTAATGTATGCATGGATACTAACCCATGTGTATGCACACATCTGTGATTGTGTCTGTATCACCGTTGTTTTTGAAAGATATTTTCATTGGGCAAGAATTGTACATTGACAATTTTAGCACTTTAAAGATACGGCTTACTCTCTTCTGGCTTGCATTGTTTTGGAGAGGAAATTGTTCTAATCTTTATCTTTGTTCCTCTGTACATAATGTCCCCCCCCCCCCCACCGCCTGTATTTAAGATTTTCTCTTTTCACTGGTTTTAAGTACTTTGATCATGATGTGCCCTGGTGTCTTTTTCTTTTTCTTTTTTCATTTTTGGTATTTGAGGTTTGTTGTCCTTCTATGGTTTTCATCAAATTTAGAAACATTTCAGCCATTATTTCTTCAAGTTTTTTCCCCTTTATACTTCTCTCCTCTTTCAGGGACTCCAGCTATAAGTAATATAAGACTACTTGAAGCTGTCTATTATTATGTCTTCAAGTTGACTAATATTTTCTTTTGCAATGTCTATTCTGTAATTAATCCCATCCAAAATATTTTTTTCATTTAAGATACTTTAGTTTTCAGCTCTAGAAGCTTAATTTGGTTTTTTTACATATCTTTATGTGTCCAATTCACATGTGTGATTTTTTTTTTTAGCTTTTTGGACATAAAAAATTGTTTTGATGTTCTTGTCTACTAATTCTACTACTTTATGACTAATTCCACTCTAATATATTATTTTATGTCATTTCTAAGTTGGTTTTGATGGTTAATTTTTTTTTTATTCTTCATTAGAGATCATATTTCCCTTCTTCTTTGCATGCCCCATAGTTTTTGATTGGATGCTACCCACTGTGAATTTTACCTTGTTGGATGCTGGATGTTTTTCTATTCCTGTAAATACTTTTGCACTTTGTTTTGGTATGCCATTAAATTCCTTGAAGGCAGTACCACAGTCATATTTTTTAATGTGGCTGGATGTATTCAGAGCACTTAGTCTTGGTGTAAGTTTTCCCAACTATTTGAAGCAAAATCCTTTGAAGCTTTCTACCCAGTATCCTGTAAATGACTAGATTTTTTTCTTTCTTAGCTTATGAACACAAGAGTTATTCCCAGTTCTGTGTGAGTTCTAGATACTGTTACTTCTTATCCTTTCAGTTGGTTATTTCTGCTGCCTCAGATAGTTTCTGTACATGCATGATCAATACACAGCTGAAGACTAGGAGAGGAACCTTCTTCAGATAGGAGCCTCTGAAGATTTCTGGGACTGTACCCCTGTTCAGTTCTCTCCTTCTCAGTACTCTGACCTGCAAACTCTAGTCACTTTGTCCTCTCCAGTCTTCCAGTTCCATCTTCTTGAGTCTGAATGATTGTTGGGCTCTGCGTTGGTTCCTCCTTTTGTGACATTTCCTAGAAACTCTCCTCAGACAGTAATCTGGGCAATCCCAAAACTCCTCTCATTTGTTTCTTATTTCTCAGGAATCACTGTCTTTTTCCTCATATTTTGAAATCTTTGTTTCATATACTTTAGCTTTTTTTTTCCATGTGGGAAGATAAATCTGGTCCTTCATCTTGGCCAGTAGTGAAAATTGATAGTCACTTTTGGTCTAATTTGCTACCAACAGCATCTTCCTTGCCCCTATTGTCCAGAAGATTCTGTTGCATTGGAACCATTTCTTGACTGTGGTAACCAGACTCCTAGATAATCCTTAATGATTGCCACCTTCTGATATTCACACTCTTGTTAATTCACATTGTATTTCATTTGGTGAGTGTGACCAGTAGCATATGACAGAAGGAATGGTAAATGACTTCTAAGATCAAAGACTGAAGCTTCCATGCTGGGTGTTTTGTTGTTTGCCCACTGATTCCCCAAATCACTTACTTTGGAGGAAGCCCACATTGCAAAGAACTGTAGCCTCCTGCCAATAGCCACTTGAGTGAAACTGAAAGCATAATCTCCAGCCATAGCTGAACCTCGAGATGAGTATAGCCCTGGCAGATAGCTGGGTTACAGCTACATGAAAGACTTTGAGCTCTATCCACCTAGCTAACCTACTCCTGGCTTCCTGATCCTCAGAAACTCTGTGAGATAATTGTTTGTTGTTTTAATTATCAAAGGTTTGGGCAATTAGTTACACAGCAATAGATAATTAATACATTGATTCAGCAAATATATATTGATGATATGTGCAGGTTGTTGGATGCTCACCATCTCTGTGGATGAAGGTTAATTTCTCACCCATAACACCTGGAGTTCCTTATTATATGCCTCCTACCACTTCAACCTTTTCTTTCACTATGTTAGACCATCAAAGCTCTGGTTCACTCATCATAACTTGCTGCTATTCCTCAAATATATCATGTGATTTTTGTGTTTGTATATGTTCTTTCCTTTATCTTTATTCTCTCATTTATTTGCTAAAATCTTGTTCATCTTTTAAGACTCAGATCAACATTACATCATTCTTGACCTTGCCAGGATGATTCACATCTTTTCCCACTGCTTAAGATTCCCATTTCAAGTCACTAAGCCCTACAGTGTTCTTAAGACACTTTATATTTCAAGACATTATTTTAAAGATGATTTATTTCATGAAACTTACTCCCTAGCCAAAGTATAATTAGCCCCTCATTGCCTTGGATACTCACCATGCTTGATGCATTCTATTAGAGCATGTGTGACGTACTTTATTTTTGTTTGTTTGCTTCTTTTATGCCTCTCTCCTTTTATTAGACTTTGATTTTTGAAAGTATTTCAGATTTCTCATTCTTTGTGATTCCAAAGCATGGTCTGTGCTATATAGTAGGGGCCTAATGAATGTTGGTGGAATAAATGTAGTCTTCTTAGCTTTGTAATATTTCCTTTTGAATCAAATATTTAACATAGTTTTGTTTTTAAAAAGTATCAGTTTTTCACTTAAAACTTTCTTATTAATTTATAATTTAATTGCATTATTGTCAGAGTGTGTAGCCTATATACTTTACCCTTTTACAACTCTACTGAGTTTTTCTCTGAAGCTGACACTGGAATAAAAAACTAACAAATTTTCTAAAGTTTTCTACTACCATTTAATTTTTATAAACGTTCTAGAGACATTTGAAAGGATACTGTATTCTTTTTAGGAAATATAGCATGAATTTGTGTTTAAAACTTTTTAATTATACTTATATATACATATAATGCCATAGACTGATAGGAGTGTCTCTTTCACTATACTTAAGATTCTGTCAATTTTTCCTTGTATTTATGTTAGGCTTTGTTTGATATATTTTTTTATTGTTATGTTAATCACCATACATTACATCATTAGTTTTGGATGTAGTGTTCCAGGATTCATTGTTTGTGCATAACACCCAGTGCTCCACGCAGAATGTGCCCTCTTTAATACCCATCACCAGGCAAACCCATCCCCCCACCACCCCCCCCCCCAGCAACCCGTTTGTTTTTTAGAGGCCATTTTCTCTCAAGGTTGGTCCTCCCCTCCGATTCCCCCCCCTTCATTCTTCCCCTCCTGCTATCTTCTTCTTTTTTTTCTTAACATATATTGCATTATTTGTTTCAGAGTTACACATCTGTGATTCAACAGTATTGCACAATTCACAGCACTAGCCATAGCACATACCCTCCCCAATGTCTATCACCCAGCCACCCCATCCCTCCCAACCCCCACCACCCCAGCAGCCCTCAGTTTGCTTCCTGAGATTAAGAATTCCTCATATCAGTGAGGTCATATGATACATGTCTTTCTCTGATTGACTTATTTCACTCAGCATAACACCCTCCAGTTCCATCCACATCGTTGCAAATGGCAAGATCTCATTCCTTTTGATGGCTGCATAATATTCCCTTGTGTATATATACCACCTCTTCTTTATCCATTCATCTGTCCATGGACATCTTGGCTCTTTCCACAGTTTGGCTATTGTGGACATTGCTGCTATAAACATTGGGGTACACGTACCCCTTCGGGTCTCTACATTTGTAACTTTGTGGCAAATACCCAGTGGTGCAATTGCTGGATCATATGGTAGCTCTATTTTCAACTGTGTGAGGAACCTCCATACTGTTTTCCAAAGTGGTTGCACCAACTTGCATTCCCACCAACAGTGTAGGAAGGTTCCCCTTTCTCTGCATCCCCGCCAACATCTGTCGTTTCCTGACTTGTTAATTTTAGCCATTCTGACGGGTGTGAGGTGGTATCTCATTGAGCGATGTTGAGCACTTTTTCATATGTCTGTTGGCCATTTGGATGTCTTCTTTGGAAAAATGTCTGTTCATGTCTTCTGCCCATTTCTTGATTGGATTATTTGTTCTTTGGGTGTTGAGTTTGGTAAGTTCTTTATAGATTTTGGATACGAGCCCTTTATCTGATATGTCATTTGCAAATATTTTCTCCCATTCTGTCTGTTGTCTTTTGGTTTTGTGGACTGTTTCTTTTGCTGTGCAAAAGCTTTTTATCTTGATGAGGTCCCAATAGTTCATTTTTGCCCTGGCTCCCTTGCCTTTGGCGATGTTTCTAGGAAGAAGTTGCTGCGGCTGAGGTCGAAGAGGTTGCTGCCTGTGTTCTCCTTTAGGATGTTTATGGACTCCTGTCTCACGTTTAGGTCTTTCAACCATTTGGAGTCTATTTTTGTGTGTGGTGTAAGGAAATGGTCCAGTTTCCTTCTTCTGCATGTGGCTGTCCAATTATCCCAACACCATTTGTTAAAGAGACTGTCTTTTTTCCACTGGACATTCTTTCCTGCTTTGTCAAAGATGAGTTGACCATAGAGTTGAGGGTCCATTTCTGGGCTCTCGATTCTGTTCCATTGATCTGTATGTCTGTTTTTGTGCCAGTACCATACTGTCTTGATGATGACAGCTTTGTAATAGAGCTGGAAGTCCGGAATTGTGATGCCGCCAGCTTTGCTTTCCTTTTTCAACATTCCTCTGGCTATTCGGGGTCTCTTCTGGTTCCATACAAATTTTAGGATACTTTGTTCCATTTCTTTGAAAAAAGTGGATGGTATTTTGATGGGGATTGCATTGAATGTGTAGATTGCTCTAGGTAGCATTGACGTCTTCACAATGTTTGTTCTTCCAATCCATGAGCATGGAACGTTTTTCCATTTCTTTGTGTCTTCCTCAATTTCTTTCGTGAGTATTTTATAGTTTTCTGAGTACAGATCCTTTGCCTCTTTGGTTAGATTTATTCCTAGGTATCTTATGGTTTTGGGTGCAATTGTAAATGGGATCGACTCCTTAATTTTTCTCTCTTCTGGCTTGTTGTTGGTGTATGGGAATGCCACTGATTTCTGTGCATTGTTTTTATACCCTGCCACTTTACTGAATTCCTGTATGAGTTCTAGCAGTTTTGGGGTGGAGTCTTTTGGGTTTTCCACATACAGTATCATATCATCTGCAAAGAGTGAGAGTTCGACTTCCTCTTTGCCGATTTGGATGCCTTTGATCTCTTTTTGTTGTCTGATTGCTGTGGCTAGGACTTCTAATACTATGTTGAATAGCAGTGGTGAGAGTGGGCATCCCTGCCGCGTTCCTGACCTTAGGGGGAGCTGTCAGCTTTTCCCCATTGAGAATGATATTCGCTGTAGGTTTTTCGTAGATGGCTTTTATGATATTGAGGTATGTACCCTCTATCCCTATACTCTGAAGAGTTTTGATTAAGAAAGGATGCTGTACTTTGTCAAATGCTTTTTCTGCATCTATTGAGAGGATCATATGATTCTTGTTCTTTCTTTTGTTAATGTATTGTATCACGTTGATTGATTTGCGGATGTTGAACCAGCCTTGCAGCCCAGGTATAAATCCCACTTGGTCATGGTGAATAATCCTTTTAATGTACTGTTGGATCCCATTGGCTAGTATTTTGGTGAGAAGTTTTGCATCCATGTTCATCAAGGATATTGGTCTGTAATTCTCCTTTTTGATGGGGTCTTTGTCTGGTTTTGGGATCAAGGTAATGGTGGCCTCATAAAATGAGTGTGGAAGTTTTCCTTCCATTTCTATTTTTTGGAACAGTTTCAGGAGAATAGGTATTAATTCTTCTGTAAATGTTTGGTAGAATTCCCTTGGGAAGCCATCTGGCCCTGGGCTTTTGTTTTTGGGAGATTTTTGATGACTGCTTCAATTTCCTTAGTGGCTATAGGTCTGTTCAGATTTGCTATTTCTTCCTGGTTCAATTTTGGTAGTTGATACTTCTCTAGGAATGCATCCATTTCTTCCAGATTATCTAATTTGCTGGCATAGAGTTGCTCATAATATGTTCTTATAATTGTATTTCTTTGGTGTTGGTTGTGATCTCTCCTCTTTCATTCATGATTTTGTTGATTGAGTCGTTTCTCTTTTCTTTTTATAAGTCTGGCCAGGGGTTTATCAATCTTGTTAATTCTGTCAAAGAACCAGCTCCTAGTTTCGTTGATCTGTTCTACTATTCCTTTGGTTTGTAGGTAATTGATTTCTGTTCTGATCTTTATTATTTCTCTTCTCCTGCTGGGTTTAGGCTTTATTTGTTGTTTCTTCTCTAGCTCCTTTAGGTGTAGGGGTAGGTTGTGTATTTGAAACCTTTCTTGTTTCTTGAGAAAGGCTTGTATTGCTCTATACTTTCCTCTCAGGACTGCCTTTGCTGTATCCCAAAGATTTTGAACAGTTGTGTTTTCATTTTATTTGGTTTCCATGAATTTTTTTAATTCTTCTTTAATTTCCTGGTTGACCCATTCATTCTTTAGTAGGATGCTCTTTAGCCTCCATGTATTTGAGTTTTTTCCGACTTTCCTCTCGTGATTGAGTTCTAGTTTCAAAGCACTTTGGTCTGGAAAATATGCAGGGAATAACCCCAATCTTTTGGTACCAATTGAGACCTGATTTGTGACCTAGGATGTGATCAATTCTGGAGAATGTTCCATGGGCACTGGAGAAGAATTTGTATTCTGCTGCTTTGGGATGGAATGTTTTGAATATATCTGTGAAGTCCATTTGGTCCAGTGTGTCATTTAAAGTCTTTATTTCCTTGTTGACCTTTTGCTTAGATGATCTGTCCATTTCAGTCAGGGGGGTGTTAAAGTCCCCCACTATTATTGTATTGTTGTCGATGTGTTTCTTTGCTTTTGTTATTAATTGCCTTGTATTATTGGCCGCTCCCATGTTAGGAGCATAGATATTTATAATTGTTAGATCTTCTTTTTGGATAGACCCTTTAAGTAGGATATAGTGTCCTTCCTCATCCCTTATTACCGTCTTTGGTTTAAAATCTAATTTGTCTGATATAAGGATTGCCACCCCAGCTTTCTTTTGGTGTCCATTAGCATGGTAAATGGCTTTCCACCCCCTCACTTTCAATCTGGGGGTGTCTTTGCGCCTAAAATGAGTCTCTTGCAGACAGCATATCGATGGGTCTTGTTTTTTAATCCAATCTGATAGCCTGTGTCTTTTGATTGGGGCATTGAGCCCATTTACATTCAGAGTAACTATTGAAAGGTATGAATTTAGTGCCATTGTATTGCCTGTAAGGTGACTGTTACTGTATATTGTCTGTGTTTCTTTCTGATCTATGCTGCTTTTAGGCTCTCTTTTTGCTTAGAGGACCCCTTTCAATATTTTTTGTATGGCTGGTTTTGTGTTTGCAAATTCCTTTAGTTTTTGTTTGTCCTGGAAGCTTTTTATTTCTCCTTCTATTTTCAATGACAGCCTAGCTGGATATAGTATTCTTGGCTGCATATTTTTCTCATTTAATGCTCTGAAGATATCATGCCAGCCCTTTCTGGCCTGCCAGGTCTCTGTGGATAGGTCTGTTGCCAATCTAATATTTCTGCCATTATACGTTACATATCTCTTTGCCCAAGGTGCTTTCTAGACTTTCTCTTTGTCTCTGAGACTTGTAAGTTTTACTATTAGATGTCGGGGTGTTGACCTATTTTTGATTTTGAGAGGGGTTCTCTGTGCCTCCTGGATTTTGATGCCTGTTTCCTTCCCCACATTAGGGAAGTTCTCTGCTATAATTTGCTCCACTATACCTTCTGCCCCTCTCTCTCTTTCTTCTTCTGCGATACCAATTACTCTAATGTTGTTTCGTCTTATCATATGGCTTATCTCTCGAATTCTGCCCTCGTGATCCTGTAGTTGTTTATCTCTCTTTTTCTCAGCTTCCTTATTTTCCATCATTTGGTCTCCTTATAGCTGATTCTCTCTTCTGCCTCATTTATCCTAGCAGTTAGTTCCCCCATTTTTGATTGCACCTCATTAATAGCCTTTTTGACTTTGAGTTGGTTAGATTTTAGTTCTTTTATTTCTCCAGGAAGGGTTTCTCTAATAACTTCCATGCTTTTTTCAATCCCAGCTAGTATCTTTAAAATCATGATTCTGAACTCTAGGTCTGACATCATACTAATGTCCGTATTGAGTAGGTCCTGGCCGACGGTACTACCTTTTGTTCTTTTTGCTGAGGTGATTTTTTTCGTCTTGTCATTTTGTCCAGAAGAGAATAGATGAATGAGAGAACAGAATGCTAACAGGTTAACTACGTTCCTAGCCAATATACTCTATACAAATCAGAAAAGACCTGAAACCAGGGGAAAAGAAAGGGAAAGAAAGGAAAAAGAAAAAGAAAAATACAAACAGAACAAAACAAAACAAAATATGAGCAAATATGATCAGACTAGTGCATAGATCAGTGCCACACACTAGATTTTGGGTGTATTTTGGTCTGTTAAAAGAAAGTGTTTCCTAAAATTTTAAAGAAGGAAAGAGTTATATATGTACAAAATAAGGGTTGATACAATGAAGGGATGGAAGATGACTGTAAAGATGAAAAGTATAAAAGATTTTATAAAAGGGATTGATAAGAAAAGAAGTTGCTTGAAAAAAGAAAGAAGATTTAAAAAAGAAAAGAAAGAAAAAGGGAGAGAATGTGATCAGGCAGGAGACCAGAACAAAGCCATACACTAGTGATTTGGGGCATATTTTGATCTGCTAGAAGAAACTGTATCTCAAAATTTTAAAGAGAGAACAACTTATATATATGGGCCAAAAATAAGGGTATCTACTCTGAAGGGATAAAATATGACTCTAAAAACTAAAAATAAAAATGTTTTTTTTTCAAAAAGGGATGATAAAATGTTGGTTGAAAAAGGGAAAAAGAAAAATTCAAAAAAAAAGTTAAAAAATTAACTTTGAAAAACTAATGAATCATGGTAAAAAAGCCATGAATTCTATGTGCAGTATTCCTCTAGCGCTGGAGTTCTCCTGTTCTTGATTGGTAAACTTGGTCTTGGCTGGCTGTTCTTGCTGATCTTCTGGGGGAGGGCCCTGTTGCCGTGGTTCCCAAATGTCTTTGCCGGAGGCGGAATTGCCCCGCCCTTGCCGGTCCGGGCTAAGCAATCTGCTCCCGTTTGCTCTTGGGAGCTTTTGTTCCCTGAAAGCTTTCCGTTCAGCTTTGGGGGAGGAGAGTGAAAATGGCGGCTTCCCAATCTGTGCCCCAGAGGAGTTGAGAACTCGGGGGCCCGCTTCTCAGTGCGCCCCCAGAGAAAAGCAGTCAGTCACTCCCGTGTCCCCGGTCTCCGGCCGCAGTCCGTGCTCCCCCGGCCTGCGAACGAGCATTTCTATCTCTGGCACCCGACTCGGTGTGGAGTCTCCAAGCCCAGCAGATCCCTGCGGTGTGCTCCCGCGCCGCTCCTTCTCGGGGAGGAAGGGGAGTCTCCCCGGATCTGCCGCTTTTTGGGTTCCTGCTGGAAGGACAGTGGCCCGACCTTGTCGCCGATCACAGTTCATGGCAACCCCGAGCTGAGAGCCCATGCCTCGGCTCCGTCTCTGCAGCTGGCTTCCCCGCTCTGATACCTGGGAGTTCTGCTGCCCTCAGGCACCCCCGGTCTTTCTGTGACCCCGAGGGTCCTGAGACCACACTGTTCCACGAGGGTTCGACCCCCCGCTTAGCCACTGGAGCGATGTCCTTCAGTGGAGCCGACTTCTAAAAGTTCTGATTTTGTGCTCCGCTGCTCTATTACCTGCCAGAAGCGGCCGACGCAGGCCCCCTCCCCCGCTGTCTATCCTCCCGAATATCGCCTTGGATTCACTTCTCCGCACGTCCTACCTTCCAGTAAGTGGTCGCTTTTCTGGTCATAGAGTTGTTGCTATTCTTCTCTTTGATCTCCTGTTGAGTTCGTAGGTGTTCAGAATGGTTTGATCCCTATTCAACTGAATTCCTGAGACCAGACAAAATCCAGGTCTCCTACTCCTCTGCCATCTTTCTCCCTCCCTGTTTGTTATATTTTAATGTTATGTTACTTAGTGCATGATAGCTCATGTCTTCTCCTTTTTATCAATTGGAATTGAGCTTCTGATCTTATTTATTTCTTACCTTTTAGTTTTTTGGTCCGGGACTCATAGTTTTATGTTAATATGATTGTTGAGTGCATTTAGGCAAAATTACTCCCTATACTTGGGTTGTAGTGAGAAGTTGCCTGAAGTTGGAAATAAAATCGGTGTATGAGTGTCAAATTTTAAAATACTCATAATAGTTCAAAACAATGATACAGATTGTCAAGTCAGAGAATGACTTTTCTAGCTAAAACGTCGTTATTTTGTATCTTTAATTCTGATTCATATTTTATTATTCTGAGTTATTAAACTCAAGTCAGTTTATGAAACTGTTATATGGGACAGTAATTTGCACTGAAAAAAATGTGTTTTAATTGTAGTAATGCCCTTCATGTATTTTTGCATTTTGTACACCATTAGTTGCTTGTACACCAATAGGTTAGCAGAGAAGCCTAGAGCTGAAATGTTAGAAAACAATTGATGATCCATTGGAAATGGAATTGAAGCATCTCTAAAATTATAATGAATATATTGGAAAAGATTTTGTGATGGCCACATAATTTACTTAATTACTTTTAGTATATCTCACTGTCCTATATAGCAAGATACATTTGCACCTGATTTAACAAATGGGTTGATGTTTGATTTGGTTGATTTTGTTTATGTCTTTGGTTCTGAACTTAAAAATATGTGCTCATAAAAATGCAGTAGTCTTCCCTTACATTACTTTGTAGTAGTTCTTTAGAGTATTTTGAGTTTTAAAATGCTTTTGATTTAAAGAGAATGGAATAATCTATTTTTTCTTATTGTCAATAATCTAAGGCTGTAAAATGAAAATATCTGTATTTTTGTTACCATTGGCCAGTAATTTTTATGAGCACTTTCAAGTTAGACAAACTTTAATATAGTAAATAGTCATCTGTGTCCTGTGTTTTCCTGCCCCTCTAAAAATACTTCTGTGAAATCTTCCAATAATTTTTAGTCATACTTTACAGATCAGTTGTTTTTAAAATATCAACACTTGCCAAGAATGAAAAAAAAACCCTAAACTGGAGAAATGATTTAACAGATAGAAAATGATTACAAGGATCAAATAAACATAAATAATATAATGCGGTATCTAGTAACTAGATTTAAACTACCCCAACTCTGAAATAGAGTTACAATTCTCAGAAAGAATAAGGGCAAAACCCTTAAGTAAGCAAATAGTTGACACAAAGTTTATGCATCAAAGCCTATGTATTTTACATTTGACTCTACAAAGTCTCTAGGCTTTTACTTAGATTTTGTTTCTGCCTTAGACAAAGCATTAACAAACATTTCAGACGTTGAAGAGCTAATAAGTAGTATAAAGAATTAAGATAGTGGCTAGCTTGACTGTAAGGGAAAAGATAGAATCCTATGAATCTAGATACATCCATTAAAGGCACATCTGTTGAGCATATCTCTTCTGTGTAGGGCAGTGTCCTCTGAGAGCATCATTATATTATTTCATAATATATATTGTTTATATATTCACATATATTATTTTATTATATAATCATTTACAAAGATTATTCTGAAACACACAGAAGGAATGATAGGCAAATGGTTAAATAAAGCCTTAACATAATCTGGAAAATTTACCTTTGTGAGTTAGCTTAGTCCACAAGTGAGTGTCTAGACAAGCGAGTTGCTGCACACGAGCACTCATATTGTGCCTCTTTCTATGCAATGTGCTCTTGACCCAGATGTAATTCCTTTGTACTGTAGTATACAAAATTTCCTGCTGCTTTTACTCTTTTGGAGCCTGGTCAGGTGGAAATAAACTGGGGTTTGATGACTTTATAAATAGAGATGGGTCGACATATTCTATTAATAGTGGAACTGTCCTAAATCTTTGGCTAGTATTCAGAGGAAATTATAACTTACAGTTTGTAAATACAGACAAATTTAAGGGCTGAAATAAAATAGCAAACACAGATATTATACCTTTATGCTTCCAATTATAGGAGAAACAGAGGATTTATTTTTTTATACCTGTAATTTGATTTGAAAATATATATTTCATAGTATAAGTCTTTCTCTTCTCTTGATACTTTATTTTAAAAAATACAAATATTTTAGTATATTTTCTTGAACTACTGGATATATAACATCACAAACATTTAATTTTGTACTTGAAAGCTAGAGTGGTTTTTCAAAATTACAGAATAAAATTTTGTTAAATTTTAAGAAACATTTAAAAACATAATAGGAAATGCATTAAAATTATTTTCATATTTTATGCAAACCAACAGCATAGAATGCCCTTATAGTGCATTTCATTAATAAAATAAATAAGCTTTTTTATGTGAAGCCTCATTTCAATTTATTACAGAATGTGAACAAGTAAGAATTGTAGGTCTTGGGGCGCCTGGGTGGCTCAGTCGTTAACCGTCTGCCTTCGGCTCAGGTCATGATCTCAGGGTCCTGGGATTGAGCCCCGCATCGGGCTCCCTGCTCCACTGGAAGCCTGCTTCTCCCTCTCCCACTCCGCATGCTTGTGTTCCCTCTCTTGCTATATCTCTCTCTGTCAAATAAATAAATAAAATCTTAAAAAAAAAAAAAAGAATTGTAAGTCCTGCGCTTCCCCCTGTCCCCGCTTACACTCACATACACTTTTAAAACTGAAATCCAGCATTCTTTCTGATTGAATTGTGTTGGATTGGGGTGGTTCCCCCAATTAACATAGTTAATACGTAGCTCTTACTAAGAGTTCAATAAATTCTTGTTGATTGATTTACTTTTTATTCTAGAAAGTATTTTTTAGTGGGATAAGTAAATATTTGAGTAGGTTGAAGTATTATTTTATTTATTTATTTTTTTACTGTTCTTTTTAAAAAATTTTTATTGTTATGTTAATCACCATACATTACATCATTAGTTTTTGATGTAGTGTTCCATGATTCATTGTGTGTGCATAACACCCAGTGCTCCACGCAGAATGTGCCCTCTTTAATACCCATCACCAGACTAACCCATCCCCCCACCACCCTCCCCTCTAGAACCCTCAGTTTGTTTTTCAGGGTCCATCGTCTCTCATGGTTCATCTCCCCCTCCGATTCCCCCCCCATTCTTCCCCTCCTGC